>NC_081414.1:738934058-739309058 GCF_030272615.1 Cryptomeria japonica
TAAAGGGTAGTATTCTGCAAATAGAAGCACAAATATAAGAAGATATATATATATAGCTGGAGCTGATTTGACCATAAATTAAGACAGTGGAATAGAAGCTCAAATGACCACATATATATATATATATATATCTAGCTGGAGCTGATTTGACCATAAATTAAGAGAGTGGAATAGTAGCTCAAATGACCAGTAAAACCAACTAAACCCATAAGCAAAAATCAGTTAACTAAATAAAGCAAAAACATAACTAAGGCTAGATAGTATATATAGATTAAGCATTCATGAGCCTTTTAAAATATAAGTCTGAGACATACGAAAGAAGAACTTTTAAGAGTTTATAGGTGACGAAAGGGAAAACTCGAGAAAAAAACAGCCCATTAACAGTCCAATATTTTCATGCCCGCAACCCTGATAGCCAGAAGGGAGCCAAAAAATGACAAAAGGTTCCCCCTTCAGAAGGAGCCTCATCCTCTCCTTCCCTGCTTATGAGGGCCCTTGGTTCCCAAACATTATGGATTTGCTGAAGAGGGGTCGACAAGAGAGGGAGGGATTGGTATATCATCCGAGATAACTGTGATGTTCTCAGCTTCGAGGTAATTGATCAACCATTTGTCCCGTGGAGGCTTTTTAACCTACAGGAGCCATGAGAGGAAGAAAAAATTCCTTCTTCTGATAGGGCTGTAAGCTTCAAAGGCTAGAAGATCCTCTATAACCAGGATAGGGAACCGAGGAACCAGTTTATTCATCCTAATAAGGACATAATAGTCCCGAGGCTTTGGAGCAGTAAGTTCTTCATCAATGTTGACCACCACCCTCTCTAGTTCACCCAAAATTTCCTTTTTGAAGACCTTTTTGCACAGCTTTACCACTACATTTTTGTCTTTCTCAAGATGCATGGCTATTTCTAAGAACATCGCTGCGATGTTAGGATTAGCTCTAGTTCGGTCCTCATTTAAGATATAATCCTTCCCTAGGGTTTTCATAGCAGCACCAATAACCAGGGGATTTTGGTGGACTAGAATGCCCTTCATTCTTTCCTCAAGTCTTAGTGGGGTGTCCATTTGAGCTAAGTGGAAGATAAATTGGGACATCGACCAAATGCTCTAAATATAGCTGGAGTATTAATGCTTCATGAAAAATAGCTCATCTGGTCGTAGCAGAATGCAGATAAATGATCGAAATTGGAGGGTCGAGATGCAAATGGAGCGATCTTCAAGGATCTAAGAAATAATTGCCGCCGCCTTAAAGCCTACAAGCGAAGGGTACTTATGCTTTCAAATCGCAGAGGGAGTGTCACCTCATCATTACTAGAGTACTGTCACATTGGTACTGATCGAGGAGGAAATGCTAACGGAGGACATCCGAAAAAGAGAGGCAAATCTCTCTAAACAGCTAAAGCTTAAGCTAAAAAGGCTATACTAAGCCTAGACGCCTTAGAGAGGAAGATATGTCAAGCTCTAAAGGGGTAAATAATACTTTATTATTCCTATTAGTATACAATGTATATGTGAGTATTAATACATATATATCCATGTATACATATTTCAGTTGTAATGATGTATGAATGCGTGTCTATATACATATGCATATTCCTATATACTATTGCATCCTACTAGTCCTAAAATCTTATATATCTTGTGATACTATATATCAAAAATAGGTATATCTGCTTGATTATTATATATATATATATATGTGTGTGTGTGTGTGTATATATATCTGTTTGATTATTCTATATATGTATATGTATGAGTGGATTATATGCTCTTATATGTGTATATAAATGCCTATGCATGTATATGTTTGTGGGTATAATTGAATATAAATCTACCCATATGATTATCAGCATATACATGCATATATATGTAATTGGAGAATACCTATGTGTGACATTATGAACGTATAAGAGAGACACTATATATGAAAATGTGTATATATATATATATATCTGCATGTATATATATTTATATATACATGCAAATATATATATATATATATATATATACATGCAAATATATATATATATATAATTAAGAGCATATATATACAGTGAGTATATATATGAATATATATGATGACATTGCCAAGGAATATGACCTCCTCGCTAGCTGCTCCTAGGTAAGCATGCTCAGTTGTTCTCCTGTTACCTTGTTTACCTATTATGTTGTCAAACATTTGAGAGAAAGCTCAAGATAGAGTCTCAAGGGAGGTGAATGTCATATGCTCCCAAGTTAGCTAACTCCCTTTTGTTGTCTTCCCTATAGATGTGATTGATCGTAAATCTCTCAAACCCTCTGCATAACTCAATGGCATGTGTCAGTAGGGAGTTGAGTCTCCAATTGGGCATACTACCTTTTCTTAGAGTGTTGATAATAATTGCTGAGTCCCCTTCAATATCCAAATTCTTCACTCCCATCTTTTTGCAAAGATTCAAGCCTACCAGTAGGGCCACCAATTCTGCCCAATTATTAGTTTTGTTACCTATAGGGTATGCTCTGAGGGAAATTTCCTTGCCTTCCTAGTTATGGATAGAGCATCCTATCCCTGCCAGCCCTGGATTGCCATGAGAAGACCCATCAAAGTTTAACTTCAGCCAACCCTCACCTGGAGGTTGCCACATACATTCAGCTCTTTTCCTTAGATTTCCTATAGGGCCATCCCCAACAAAGGGTGGGATAGATAGTCCCTCCCATAAACCCTTCATCTTCTCATCCCAATAGGATACTGTGGCATTCTTCTTCAGACCAAATTTGATCCGACTGTTGATGAGTTCGATAATAGCAATCTCAATTTTATTGATTACCCGATTCGCCTCTAATTTTTCATTTTTGAAGAGATGTCTATTTCTTTCCTTCCACAATTCCCAAATTATGGAAGATGGAAGACAAATCCATAGGCCTTCAAATAGACATCCACACATAGGATAGGCCAAGCTTTGAGCATTCCTAAAATAGTTTGGGGAAAGGCAGAGGACCAACCTATTTTCTTGGTAAACCAAACCTAGCATTGGTTTGCATAGGTGAAATTGAGGAGGAGATGGTTTGTGTCTTCTTCATTCTTTTCGCAGATAGGGCATCTACTAGGTCCCTCATACCCCATCCACCTAAATTTATCTATGGTCAAGAGCTTATTCTGGAGAGCAAGCCATGTGAAGACTCCAGCCTTGGGTAGGTAATATCTGTCCCAACAAAGTTTCATAGGAAACTTTGTCTTGGTTCTAAGGTGGACTTTAGTGATGTGAGAATACCCATCCTTAGAGTTATATTCCCCATTCATGGAGCCATCCCATACAAGCCTATCCTTGTTAAGACTAAAGGAGATGTTTCTTTCTCTTAGAATTGCCATGAGTTTGTCTTTATCCCTTACAGGGATATCCTCATTTTCTCTGTCTATCCATTGCCACCCTGCCCCCTCCTCTGAGGGGGAGATGTAGTTCCCTAAAAATTTCCCTCTATTTGATTCTAGGAGTGCTCTTTTAGGCCCAAAGTCATAGATTTTCTCAATCGCCTTATACCCTCCCCAAGAGTTTGACCAAAACAAGGCATCTTCCCCGGAGCCTAGGTTCCAAGTGAGTTTATCTGAGATAATATTTCTACACTCCAGCATAAAGTTCCATATGTGAGAGCCTCTAGGCGGTTTGTTTTCTCTAAATATTTGGATAGGGTTATCTTCATTAAGGTATTTATGGTACAATATTCTTGCCCATTTTAAATGGGGATGTTTGAACATTCTCCATACTAACTTTGCGCCAAGGGCCTTGCTTTGGTCATGAAAATTTTTAATGCCGACACCTCCTTCTTTTGGTCTACAAATCTTATCCCAAGATAGGAGTGATAATTTCTTATTTTCACTAGCACCTTGCCAAAAGAACGTCCTAAGGTGTTTATTTAGCTCATCCCATTTTTTGGATGATAAATTGTGACAAGAAAGTTGGAAAACGGGCATTGCTGCCAAAATTGATTTGACCAAGGTTACCTTGCCTATGGAGGACAACCATCTCCCTTTCCAAGTATTAATCTTCATCTTGATTTTATCCACCATGTGGTCCCAAGACTTTGATGTCCTGCTTCCTTTATCCAGAGGGATGCCTAAATATTTGCAAGGGAGGAGACCAGGCTTGATCTCCAAGACCTTTCATATCTCTTCCTCAGATGCGGTATCTATGTTGAACATAAACAAAACCGACTTCTCCAAATTGACCTCTTGACCCGATGCTTCCATGTAGGATTTGAGGATACCTTTGAAGGCCCTTGATTCCCTAATGTCGCCTAGCCCAAAAAGCATTGTATCATCTACAAATTGCAAGTGGGTGGTGGGGGTTAGACCACCGGTGTTGGGTATACCTATGATCCCACCCTCCACTCTAGCCTTTGAGATAGACCTCCCTAGAGCCTCTTCCATAATGATGAAGAGGAAAGGAGACATAGGGTCTCCCTGCCTTAGACCCCTAGAGATGCTAAAAAAACCTTCAGGTGTGCCATTGACCATGATAGAGAATTTGGGGGTGGATATGCATTCAAAAATAAGGTTGATCCAAGATTTGGTAAGGCCAAATGCTTCTAAACATTTGCACAAAAATCTCCAATCCACTTTGTCATAAGCTATGCTGATATCTAATTTGACCAACATGCTTGGTGCTCCATTAAGCTGGACCGAATGAATAGCTTCCTGAGATATTATTACCCTATCATAGATTGATCTATTAGGCACAAAGCCTGTTTGTTCTTCGCTAATGATGATAGGGAGAAGTTTCTGAAGTCTAGATGCTAAAGTTTTGGTAAGTAGTTTATAAAGGGTGTTACACAGGGCTATGGGCCTGTAATCATTTAAGTTATCCGATTTCTCTTTTTTTGGAATCAACACTAAGAAAGTATTGTTGATCTCTTTTAGTATATTACCTGAGTTTCTAACACCCTCTAAGGCCTTCATTATCTCCGGACCCATAAATCCACAACATTTTTGGAAGAAGCTAGTAGGGAAGCCATCTGGGCCTGGAGCCTTATCTAGATTCATTTTCATGAGGGTAGATTTGACCTCCTCCTCTGAAAATTTCTCAAGCAGACATCTGTTGTGTTTTGCATTAATGAGTTTTGGAATATTACTAATTATATTATGTTGGCCCCTAAGGTTGGAGCCGACAGGTGTTGTTTAGGACGCCTTCAAAGAACCTAACAGCTTTCGCTGCCACCTCTACCAGGTCTACCAGATTAACTCCTTGGCAGTTCTTAATGTTAGAGATTCGGTTTACCCATCTTTTCTGCTTGGTACTGTTATGAAAAACTTTGTGTTGCGATCTCCATCTTTCAGCCAAGTTTCCCTGGATTTTTGTCTTGAGAAGATTTCTTCTTTAGCCAGAATCTTTTCATACTCTGATAGTAATAATTTTTCTTTAAGGAAGAGAGGTTTGTCCATCCCCCGATCCAAAACTTCCTTATTAACATCCTTGAGGTCCATTTCTACTAAAATTTTCTTGTCAAAGATGTTACCGAAGTGCTCCCTATTCCACTCCAAGAGCCTCCTTTTGATTAAATTCAATTTGTTTGCAATAATATACATCTTTGATCCTGAGAATATTGATTCAATCCACCATTGTTCAATTAGGTTGATGATGTTATCATCCTTAAACCACATGCTTTCGAATTTGAACGGGTAGTTTCTAGGTCCATGTTCTGTCAAAATGTTAAGTTGGAGTGGGTAATGGTCAAAACCGGATAAAGGTAGGATCTCCGCATCCATTGTGTAATTGAACTCCTTAAGCCCCCCATGGATGAAAAATCTATCAAGCTTTTCCACAATATTGCTAAAGCCTTCCCTTATGTTGTTCCATGTAAAGGTGTTCTCTGTTGTTTGAATTTCCAACAGGGAATTCCTATTGATCCAATCATTGAAGTCCAAAGCCCCGGCAGGTAGCTTGTTACTACCTCCTCTTTTGTATGATGCCTTAGTGATGGCTTTGAGATATCCTCCAATAATACATATCTCATTCAGATTCTTTCTTAAGAAAGTCTCAAGTTCCAACCAGACTTGAGCTTTATCCCTATTCTGAATAGGACCATAGACATTGATCAGGTTAAAACTTAACTTTTTATTATAGCATGTTAACTTTCCACCTATCCAATTTTGTTTTATCTTTGATGGTGAAAATGAGGAAAATATTGGATCCCAGATGATTGGCAAGCCTCCTGAAGCCCCAAGGGCTGGGGAATGCTTCAGTTTTCTAAAACCTAATTTCTTCTCAAAGAGGTCTATCTCGGATGAGTTCATTTTAGTTTCTTGGATTAGAATTATGTTTGGTTTTGATTTAGATATTCAACGTTTTATGATACACTGCTTGTTAGGGGCATTCATACCCCTAACATTCCGTGATAATATTTTCATGGTTCTGTGGGGATGAACTTCTCCTCCCCTACATTAAATAGAGATGAAATTTTTGGTTGGCCCCTAGCTTCCCCATCCATGCTCTTAATTCAGCAAGGGATCTTCTACCCCTTCTTTTTAAGGACTTGGCACAGTCAGGAGAGTCTTTTCTCTCCTTCGTATTATAAATACCTAGAATGTTTGGGTTCTTATTTTCCAAATTATCTAGGACCATGAATAGTTCTTCTATTTCCATATTGACTTTGGCATTGTACACTAAATTTTTAACGTAGAGCTCCCTTTGCCTTTCCAATTCTTCATAATCACACACCTCATTAATAAATTGTTCCATCAGGTCATTAACTACTTCTTCTCTAATAAAGTTGGCAATAATGTTGACTTCCCTTGCTACTTGTTCTCTACCTCTACAACTGCCATTGAATCACTCTTCAGGGGTGGACAAATTTCCTCTGCCCCCCCACTGTCCTTCAAATCCTTATCTAGTGTTGTCGGCTGATCTTGCTTAGAACCATTATCCAAAGCAGGGGGACAACATTCCTTCACCAATGTTTTCTCTGAAAGGGATACATTAACTTTTGTTGAAGACCTCGGGAGGCTCATTATTTCCATCCCCGAGTCTCTGCTTAATCCATAGTTGACGTTATCCCCTAGAATGCCTATACACAATAGTTCCTTTTGCATTGGAGGCTCTCTAATCTCCCCATCTTCTAAATCTTGATCCTTGTACCCGGGATCTTTTGTTGTTGTCATGCCAACTTCGAGAGATGGTAGGAAGGGGGAGTTTGTTATCTTATTTAGGGAGTCCTTAGATGAGGACTCAAAGCAATGATCCACTGCTAAATCTGATGCAGAGGCTTGATGCTTGGATTCTATCTTTAAAGATTCATCGCCCTCCAAAGTGAAACCCCCAATTCCTTCCCTAAATTTAAGTAAGATACCCTTTTTATTATGATTTATCCTAGGGAATGACAACACAGGTGAGGATTTCCTAGAGATATCCTCTCCGATGGGGCCCTTATAAAAGGACGGTTCAAAGGTTAAAATGTGGTTATTGATTTTAAACGCTATGTTTTAAAAAATTTTGATATTGATATCCATATTCACCATGAGAACATGGTTTGAGAATTTAAATGGGGTTTTTTTGACACATACAAATTTCCCTATCTTATTGCCTATCATTTTTAAGATTTCTAAATTATGAAGTTCTATTGGTAAGTTATCAATTGATATTCCTCTATTACCATAAAAGGTTTTAAACGGGATGGATCAAAAAGGGGTTGCCGTTCCTAGTATTCTAAGAAAAAACCCTTATATGTTAGGATATCCCCATTCAGAAGCCTATTTCTCAAAACTAGATTGCTACATTCTATTGAAAGGAAATTTTCAGGGAGGAAGTCGATACTTACCTGGCCCTAAAAGGATGTTATTAACCATTCAACAATTTGTTCGGTTGGAATACCAATACCTTCCCATCGAGCAAAGATGACAAGCTCTTTACAATGCCTTTGATACTTTGTTAGGGTTTGATTGTCGATTACTATTGCATGCCTTTCCTCTATGGCTTATAGACTCTTCGACTAGTCACCCTTAAAATGTTTGTCCACCACTAAATTCTGATGGTGCTGCATTGAGTGACAGGCTAGGGTTTCCTTGCTCCTTGAAATCTTTGCTGTAAATTTATGCCGGTGAGTTTTTCCTCGATTAATGGTTATGTCTTTATGGGTAGGTTTTAAAAAACCCTTCTCCAAATAATGCAGAGGACGAAGGTCATGGCATATTGGCTGACGATTTACCCCACTAGCTGGGCATTTGGGTTGCTTGCGTCCAGCCTTCTGCCACTTTCGATCGTCAATGAATAGGGGAGGAGGGGGAACCCTTCCCATCTCTATCAGCGAATATTTGGTTTTCCCGAAGAAGGTATGTTGTTCTTGAGTTTTTGTTGCTTCAGAGATGAGGCCATCATCTTGGTGTCTGCTAGCAAGAATAGCAAATCAATTCGCATAGCCCCGATAGTTGCCATACAGAGGCCTCGACAACAGGTTAGATGTCACATAGACATTGCGACAATTTTTCGCTTGCAAAGCCATTTTTTTTTCTGTTATTAGCTAGATTAACTATTATAGATATATGATGAACTTAAAACAACTCCACTATTGACGAACTGCTATTATTATTATTATTATTATTATTATTATTATTATTATTATTATTATTATTATTATTACTACTACTACTATTACTACTACTATTATTATTATTAATTTTATGAGCAATGTTAGTTAGAGATAAAAAAATTGAATAAGGATGGAATTAGTTTAAAAAGAAGAATTGATAAGTGGTGACTCGCACGTGAGGTCATAATCCGAAATTATTTATTTCTCAATATTCTCATTAAGCACATGGTGTAGGAGAAATAAGAAGATTCTAGAAATGAATTTAAATTTAGATTTTAAATGCATGGTCATATGTGACCGCCACTTTGACAAGTTGTAAGGAATATGTCTTGCATGAAAATATTTTTTTTGGGAAAGAATCTCAAATTCAAATTTCTTCAATGTAACCCTCACTATGACAACAATCATTTTGCATGAAATTAATTTGGAAATTACTTTTTTTTTTCAATACGTTAATTTAGCACATATTGTAGGAGGAAATGAGAAGATTCTAGAAGAGAATCTCAAATTTAATTTTTTGCATGTAACCCCACTATGACAATTAATCATTTTGCATGGAATTATTTTTGGAAAAGAATATGGAAATCAATTAATTCTTTTGGTAGTGGGAAATGGTTCTCTTTTTCTATATATTGACTACTAGATTTTTGAAAAAGGGGAGTTCATTGTTTTTTGTGATAAAATAGTCTTTGAATTCTTATGAAGTTAGTTTTCGATATCATGTTATTTGTAGGAGAAAATTTGTAGTGATATTGTAGGATTTTAGAGGTTTTGGACAAGAATTTGTTTACTAGGCTAGAGGAAGAGGAAGAGGAATGAAGAAGGTTAGCTGGAGAAACGAGAGACGATTCGACAACAAGGAAAAGAGGAGATTCATGAAGAAATCAAAAGAGTTAGAAGATCTTCAACAATGAGGAAAGCTTTACCAAATAAGTAAATCTGTGCCAATGCAAAAAAAAATTGAATCATAATATTGACTTAACTTTCTCTTGAAGAAATATTGGTATAACTTCCTTTGCATTTAATTAATTTGTAAAATATAAATTTGATTTATTAGTATTCATAAGAAGTAGTGTATATAGTTATTTTGAAAATTCTTTATAAATTTGAGGGTTTCTAATTTTTAAATAACACATTGCATTAAATAAATAATTTGATTTTGACCTTTTATATATAGTCATAAATTCTTTAAAAAAAATAAAATAAATTTTATATTATGAGTATAATTTAATCTTATAAATAAGATATAATTTATTTTTATTAACAAAAAAAAAAATCAATTCTTGAAGCTATGCATGTTAGCAATATGAAGTGTGGAAATCATATATCTCTCTCTCTCTCTCAAATAAATAAATTATCAAATTTTATATATATATATATATATATATATATATATATATATATATATATATATATATATATATATATATATATATATATATATATATATATATATATATAAAATAATAATTTAAAACCCTACCTCATAAAATAATGTTAGGTTTTCATTTTTTGAAGGCATAATAAATTTTATTATTCAATTGAATTTATTTACAAGAAACATATTATTTGAAATTGAACATGCAAAATAATTAGCACTAATTAAATTGACCTTTTTACAAACACAGGAAAAAGGGAAAAATAATATATTGGTTCTAGTAAAGAAACTTAGTTAATGAATTAATTGGTTTGAAGAGTTTTATTTCAGAAATCTTTACTGATAAATAAATTATTGACTGGAAATAGAAAGTAAATCTGATTATAAGAGAAAAGCTATCCGATAAAAACCAATTTGAAATGTGGCTGTACTCATTTCCTGCAACTCTAAAATTTTGCTCTTAAAAGACATAATAAAGCAATATAATTAGAAATAGGCTTCAAAACAGAAATAACTATTTAGAATCTTTATAGTTTGATTTTTAAACCTTTTTCCTTAAAATATGTCCAGTGGCTTGATTTTTGCATGAAAGTAATTACATTATCTTTGAACACATAAAATAGTTTACTTGCATGCAATTAAAGATATTTTTAGTAACCACCTTTCATAGTTACTACAAAACCTTCATTTCTAAGTAAATTAAATATAAATATTTCAATTTAGAATTGATATAAGTAACTATTATGTAAGTAAACCATTTTATCTATTTAGAATTAGCTGAGTATGAATAAATAAGTATTAAATATTTTGTCACATTTAAGGTATCAGTTTTAGTTAAATTTTATATGCAGCAATAATTATAATTGTATTAGTTTGATCAAATATTTAGGTGATATTATCAATGATTTATTGACAATAACTACTTTGAAGATAGAAAAAATAAACTCAAAATAAAGAGATATACAATAAGGTGTATTAGTAAAAGATTAGTAAACTTAAGGAATTTTCCTAGTTTTTTTTTTAGATTAGTGGAACTTAGTTGTCCTGGAATATTGGGTCCATATATTATTAATCAAAGTGAGTCTTACAAAGAAACCTACCCCATTGATCCCTTAGAAAGATAAATAATATCCACAAATAAGTTTTTTTTTTTTTTTTTTAAAGTTTCTTTATACATTTTAGGAGCAAATCATTAAGTCTTTTCTAATAATTTGAATTTGATAAGGTTATCTTTATGAACAATAAAGTTAGTGTTAGAGTAAAGGTATTAGTTTACTTAATTAACTAAATTTAGGAAGCTAAACTTAGGAATATTAATAATTAATATTCATTATTATTTATTAATTGCTTTTAGGGCATTCCACTTTTTAGGTTTGATCTCCTTTTATAAGGATTGATCCCTTTTGTAATTTATTATCTGATTATCATTATTGCATTCTTTTGCTCTGGGTTTTCAAAGCAATCTTTGTGTTTTGTGAATCTTCCATTGTTGTGATAGGTTATTTGCATACAAGGATTCACTGGGTTTTGTGAGGTTGTATTCCACAACTTTTTCATGGTATCAGAGCCATTATTGGTTTTTTGTCTCCATTCTTCTCTTGTGACAGGTTTGCTTGCATACAAGTGATCTTGGGAGGTGTGACCTTGTAGGTCCATATGAACCGCAATCGACGGACTGCTGGCCTCCACCACCTCCCTTTCCAGTGGCCTTTCTCGACATCGGCGGCCCCTGTCTAGGCACCGACAGGTTTTTTGACACCTGTAGTTTTTTTGGCCCCGACCACTGTTTTCCGACACTGTTGCCAATTTTTGGCGCTTGTCCAACAGTCGCCAATATTTTCTGACAAGTTTTCGGCAAGGAGGCATATTTTTTCAAGCGATTTTTTTTCCGATGGATTCTTTTCCCAAGAACTATTTTTTTTTTGACCGGGAGGTATTTTTACAAGTGACATGGAATATTTTCAGAATATTTTGCTGACGTCAGCAATACAGATAACTTGCATGGCCCCTTATGACCCTCTTTGTGTCCTAAAAGAGGGTTTTTTTTTCTTTTGGCTATAACTTGGGCATACGATATCATTTTTTGGCAAACAAGATATTGTCGGAAAGCTGGTTTCGTCTACTTTCCATATTTGTGTGTTTCATCACTTTATTTTTCTACTAGTACATTCTACAACTATTTGAAGTCAGAGGTAATGTTTTCAGTCCTGAGCTCATAACTTTTTGCCCGTTTCTCCATTTTTTGCAATTCTAGCAGCGTTGGGATAGTGTTTTAGAGCTCTTCACAGCCATCCATGCACTTTTTCCATATTTTACTCTAGGTATATTTTATTCAATTTTTTTGTGTTTTCACACTCTGGTGAATTACTTGGACATATGACGTCGTGGAAACTTCTCGTTTGTTTGGGATAACTCATTTTGGGTTGTTCTTCATGTATTTGCAGTCTTATGTCTTTTTTTGATAGTTAGAGCTTTCATTGTAAGCACTTATGATTTTATAACCACACTGAGATAGTGTGCCTCTGTATTGCACATGTATTATGGGATCTTGCACATCAGTTTTGTGCCAAGTATTGTACTCGTGCTATGATATAAAGTGCCATGGGGGTTTGATGTTTGCCTTTGTTTGCCTTCATACCTTTCTCATGCGTGTCTGCCTTGGTTTGCACACCCTTTGTATTTGCTTGTACTTTCATGTTTGCACGGTCAGATGTTCTTGGTTCTTCTTCATGCATTACATTATGGCTTTCAGAGTCAGTGTACCTATCATACCTCTCCCTTGTCAACATTATAGGGGGTTTCTACTATTGGTGCTAATTCCTTGGTTTTTCATTGCAGTGAGCTATGTATTCAGTATTTGTTCCTATGTACTAGGCGGATGCAGTAGCTGGTTACCCATGCATTTCGATGAGATGAAATCAGTTGAAATTTTGGGTTAAGTTAAGTGATTTATTACAAAGATAGAGAGATAGGTATAGTGAGAACGATAGAAGTGGAAGAGAGAGAGAGAGAGAGAGAGAGAGAGAGAGAGAGAGAGAGAGAGAGAGAGAGAGAGAGAGAGGTAAGGAGATATAGATAGGGAAGAAACACAGATATAGAGAAAGAGGGAGAGATGGAGAAAATAGGAAGATAGAGATAAGAAGTTATATATAGATAGACTTGTAGAGAGGGGGATATAGAGAGAGAGAAAGATGGGAAGAGAAAAAAAGAGAGCTCTTTATACCTTTGTAATCATCTCTATTATTTAGTTTTAAAGTGGATAAGAATTGGGTGCAAGGCATAAAATATATGAAGATTCTAAATCTTATTTGAACATGAGCTAGATTTGTATTAATATTTTTTTTTCAATAAATATTTGTATTCATATATCTCTAAGCCAAAAATAAACTCATTTTTATTTGTTTAACTCAATGTTTTAAAATTAAAATTTATTATTTTTTCTTTTTATTTAAAATTGTATTGCTTGAAGATTTCATTACCTTCAAACAATAATTCTAAGATTGTATTTGATGATCATTAAAATTAAAATAATTTAATATTACATTTTTCAAATGTAATTGTTAACTTTGATTGTCTTGATTTGAATAATATTATATATAAATAAAAGTAAATAACACATATATTTAAATATCTAATTTAATTGTATTATATTAAAATATATTTATTATTTATATTATTCAATAAAGTAACTTTAAATAAAATATATAATAATAAATATAAGTATAACATAAATTTTATTTAAACTATATATGACACTAGTACATTCGGGTCAAAATTTCGATGGTAAATCGTCATAATTTCGACATAATTTCGTCACACTACCGACAAAAAAAGTCATCAAAAACTTTGTGTCGGAAGTTCCAACTATCCTTGTGGTCGTTGCAATTCCGACATCACCTCCAACCTTTCCGACGGCCACCATGGATGCTCATACCCTAAAAGAATACCGTCGCGATCTCGGCCTATCGTCGGAATTACGACAGACTCCGGGAGAGTTCCGATGAGGATGTTGTGCATCCAACGACACTCCTCTGTCAGAATTTTATCCTTTGGAGTCAGAATTTTGACGATAGAGAAAAAGATTGACATTGGTATCTCTCTTCTATCTCTCTTCTCTATCCCTCTCTACTATCTCTCTTCTCTCTCGCCTCTCTAGGTCTCTTTCTCCATCCCTTTCTTCTTCTCTCCCTCTCTACTTCTCTTTCTCTACCCTCTCTAGGTCATTATCTCTTCCTCGCACCCTCTCTCTCTCTCTCACCTCTATAGGTCTCACCTTCCATTCCTCCATCATTACCCATGTTGTCAAGTTACAAGATATTTCCCAAAGTACTTGGTTGCCAGGGGTGATTTGCTTAAGTGTTGGAGTCGGAGTTAGATGAGACTTGCATGATTAAGCTATATTAAGTGATCAAGTCACCAAGATCTCAATTGTAAACATGACTAGGTTCTAGGGTTTTAGGGTATAGCATAGGTCAAGATTGAGGTATGGTGGTCAAGAATTACCTTCCAATGACAAAAGACATCCAAATGATGAAGAATGAAGGTGATGAACTCATAGAAGTTTGGAGGAGATAATTTGACTAAGTTAAAATTTTGTTTAAGTCATGGTCATGATACTAGCTTGCTCATCAAGAGCAATTTGTGTGAATGAACCCTAGAAATGTGCCCATGCTAGAGAAGCAAGAATTCCAATAAAACCTAAGGCAATGCTAGTAAGGGGTCAAAATTAAAGAATTAGGGTACAAAAAACAAAATTTGGCTAAGTCGAGATGTTGCTCAAGGATGACCTAAATCATGGAGTGTAAATCAATCATGAAACATGAGAATGGATGGGTCTTGACCCAAGCAACGTAAGTCCCCCTTGTGATTCCAGCAGATATCACATCACAATCATTGAGTCTATCTGCAATATAAAGTCAAGACCTGACTATTGGAATCTTGGAGTCATCCCATTTGATCACGTAGTTTAGCACTTGGGAGGATTTTGTTCAAGAGAGGATAGAATACTTAGTATTTTATTTTGTGTTGCATATTGCATAAAAAACACATCAACAGAAACCATTGAAAGGTTTGGTTAAAGCCTTTGAATCACAATCTCTATGAGAAGCTATCAAGAGTGCCCAGAATTTAGAAACTTTAGTATCAAAGAACATAATTCATAAGGCACCACTTTTAGAGCAATCAACGAAGCCTATCAATGTAATATTTTATTTACCTTGGATATGTTTTATCCTAAGTGTGATATTCCACTATTAAAAAGCTTAATTAGGTAATATTTTTACTTAGGTAGAATAAAACAATGAGTTGCACATTCTCCTTCTTTGATTGAGATTCTACTTTTTCCTTGTCACAAATTTGGAAACTTGGATAAGCAATTTCTTTTTTTGGTTTTCTACCTCTTCATGATCCTCATGGATTTGGAATCTTGGAAGCTATATATTGTAGGTTTTTCCTCGATTAACATATCAAATGAAACTATTGTGAGCTTTCATATCTTAACATACCAAGGGCTTAAGTTTGGGGATGACGAAGGGGGCGGGGTGGGATGCAAATATATATACAACTTAAAAAATTAATTATAAAAGGATGTGTATAGAATAAGTATAACAATTGTAAATAAAACATTGCAATGAAATTTGAACATTAACAATGGTGGTAGAGTTTTGGAACTTTGGGAACAAACTAAGAATAAGTATAAGAATTGCAGATGAAACTTTGACATACTAAGTGTTTAAACTAGTCAACATAAAAAAAATGGAAATGATTGCATTAACAATAAGAATGGTGGGTAGAGGTTTGGGGTCAATGGGTAGTGCCCCTTGTGGGGGGTTTGGGGTAGAGCCCCCATCAAGGTTAGGGGGCATTGCCAAACCTTTAATACGGATGACATTTTCACAATAATTTAACCATTTTTGTTTAGAATTGGAGTTTGTAATTGGGGGCCATGGGAGACTCATAGGAATCCTCAAGATGGTCAAGAGACTCCTTGGAGTCCTTAGGACGTCCCTAAGTTGTGCGGCAAGGGGATGTTTCCCCTAAGTATTGCATCCTGAAAATATAGGGATTTTGGAGGGGGGAAGGGGTCCCCATGTTTCAATGGTTTCAAAAGATTCTAAGTTTTTTTTTAATCTTGTCATAACAAAATATACTCCTCTTGCATCCTTGGATGATTTGAAAATTGAAAACAATTTGACAAGAAAAAACTAACTTCTAAAGTTTAGACTTAGTTTTCTTTTTTTATCAAAGTCACTACAACATTTCAATGATCAAAGCAGCTTTTTTTTGGTAGTTTAGAAGCATCCAAAAGGATTGAGAAATTCAATATTATCTTTCATTCCACCAAAATTGGAGATCAAGAAGCATGCTCACAAACAAGGATTTGTTTGTAACTTAAGGCAATCGACTAGTTTTTGGGGCATTTTCAAGTCTAAAGAACCTACCATTGTGTCAAAAAGGCCCATAAGACCCCATTTTCATCTAAAACTTGTCTCTTTTGGTCTTAGAAGCATTTAAGGAAAAAAAAAATCACACAACCAATGATATGCCTATACCATACATATTTGAGTTAAAATAAAAATAAAAAATTGACAAGGTTTGGAGACCATTGAACAATTTGGGAGATTGCTAATACACACACTCAATTTATAAAGTCTCAATTTGATGTACTTAATCTTCGAGAGGCCTATACAAAAGCATTTTGTAATTGCGAACTAAGATAAATTTCCATTTTTGGCAGTTTTCATCATGGATTATGGTATTAAATTCTGACATTCTATTGTCAAGATAAATTCAAAGAACCATTTGTACTCGAAACAAGGGATAGTGAAAAATTACATTATGTAGGATCTCCTACCCTATCTCATTGAATTCATTCCTACACCAAGTGACTATGAACAAAAGCGTAGGTATTTAACAACAATGACATGGTCCATGGACTAGTGATCCTCCTCTTGATACTCCATCTACAAATGAGAACATCTCTTATACACGTTGCTACTTCAGAATTAAAAGTTGCTTCTTCTAGAACTTTCCATGATTCTTTGCAATAGGATTAGATGTCTTCTAGATTCACCCCACTAGGACACATTCCTATCAAGCATCTTTACTTTTTTGAAAAGTAGACCACATTTCAGATCTAGATGACACCATAATAACTTTGATTTCCTCTTGCAAGATATTCCTCCATCATGTATTGCTTCATCGAAGTTCAAATTTGTTTCTTCAAGGGCTCTCAATGATTCTCTATATAGGATTCTTCGTGTCTATGAGATCCACTTCATTAGGAGGCCTGCTTAAACATTTCACATTTGTTTGTGGACTCTCACCTTTCAAATATTGATGAAACAATTGAGAATATTTGTCTTCTCATTGATGACAATGCCCATTGAGTTGCATCGTCTCCCATTGTAAATTCACTTGTTCTATCCCCACCATATCATGCAGCATGACACATTCTATTTCACATTAATTAATGTCTCACACTTCAATGATTGTAGTCCCTGAATCTTCTATGGAACAATCACAGCTTAACATCAACATCAAGACACATGAGTTGCTTCAAAAACCATACATCTGAATTCCTTTCTACATTCCAGTTGAATGGGAATTCAACAATTTGACAACTCAAGATTTCCATATTGTGAAAGGAAAGTGCATCATTTGTTGGAAATGAACCTACTACAACATTCACCATTCACCATTCAACATTTTGCATTGATTTTCTCTCTTCTTTGTGGAGGCATCAAATTTAGGGGATGGGGTGGGTCTATATTATCCTTCACATATGTCACTTGGGATGGAGTTTTGTCCTATGGATTTTCTAGTCTCTACTTTGAGAGGGTACACTCTCTTTATAATTTGGGGTTATTTCATATTTTACATGGATACCTAACCTTGTGACCCATTTCTTCTTACCTCAATTGCACTTAAGGGGGTGTGCCAATGTACCATTTTATTCACCAAGTGGATATGTTTTATCGTAAGTATGATATTGCATTTGTTTGTTTAGTTTACTTAAGTAATTTGTTTTAACTTGAGATAATGACTTGCACATTCTCCTTCTTTCATAGGATTATGTTTTTTTCCTTATCCTCAAAAATTTGGAAACTTGGATAAACAATTCCTTGTCTTTTGGTTTTCTATCTCATCCTCATCTTCATCCTCATGGATTAAAAATCTTGGATATCGAGTGAAGATATTGTGAACTTTTTCATTTTCTCTCTTATGAAATCAACTATGTTATGCTATTTTGATTTTATTATCATTTATATTTAACAATTTTAAAATTTTTATCACTTACATTAATTTCTAGGTTAATATTTATTTTGTAGATTCTAATAGAATTGAATACCATACCCAAACAATATCTAGTATGAACTAGTTAGTTACAGGCTAGGTTCCAAGCGTACTTGGTAACACAATTTTTGAGCTTGTGTTTGTTTATGATTTAATGATTGATGCATCTAGCTTTGCTACACATCTACTTTGAATACAATGAGAGGGTGATTTTGTCTAAGCCAAGAGACCCTGCTACCTAATATCACCCAAGAAAGATACTGATATTTTACCTTGGAAATATAAGCCTTTTGTAAGTATAATTCAATGAATTGTGATAATAACTTAAAACAAAGTGAATTAAAATCTGATTGAATTCCCCATTGTATTTTATGAAATCACCTAGGAAGATGTTCGTTCCTAACAATTTCCAAATCTCTTTCCAAAAGGATGAAAAAGAAGAGAAAGGAACTAATTAATGTTGGGACAGAATTTAGAAGACCTATGTTTTGTGTCTAAAAGCTACTAGCCTAGAGAGCATGGAAACAATCTGAAGTCATGGGAGAGAGTTTCAGTTCTATCTCCATAAATTATGTCCAGTACTATTGTATTGAATTTTTAAATCCTTCTAAGTTTAAATGTTCACAAGGAAACTCTAAAATTTTAATAAAATACATAAATGAAAACCAATTTTGTTTTCGTCAGAATACTTTTGAAAATCACATCACCTTAGTAATTGAACTGTAACAATAAGATTGCATACAAAGTGCAGGTTTGCTATGAAACATGTTAAAAGGGTTAAACTGTTTCAATTAATACAAACACTGGAACTATTAAACAACAATAGCTTGTTGGTAATCAATATTTTGGACTATACCCACATTTTACACCTTTTCATACAGTTACCAAGAACATAGAAAACATGTACGTGGAACTACAGATTCCAACATATGTAAAAATACAACAATCTAAATAAGAATGGGAAGCATGTGGAGAATGGTTAAGACATGCATAAATAAAAGGAAAACAAAATTCTCTCAATATGTATCACAAACAAATCAAGGAAAAAAGCTTTTAGGCAGGGGACCGATATGATCATAAAAATTTCAAAACTTCCAAAGTATAGAGCATTTGAGATTTTACAGAGAATGTGCTAATTCAGCTTTATTCATGATGAGGCATATTCACAACTTTTGTAGTCGCACCATGGTGTTGTTCATGTTGGCTCTGTTGGACCCTACAATTAAGATTCAATATACGTACATTATTCAATAAGATTAACTATGCAACATAATGAAATATTGAAAAGTGTGTTATCTTATTGAGCTTCTCTTTGTTTTGAAAATAGTTTAATATTCTCTACTTAACAGGGCCAACCACGTGAAGGTGGAAGCTCATTTGGCCCCTCCCCCCCCCCTAACATCACTCTAAATTCCCCGTTAACATCTAACATTCATTCATTCTTTCATCCATTATTAAAATATAACATTCATTCATTATCACATAACGTTCATTAACACATAAAATTCATTAACTTTCATTAACACGCAACACATCAATAATCATCAACACATATCATTCATGAACATTCATTAGCACATAATTACATTCATTAACACATAAAAATCAGTCATTATCAAATAAGGTAGATTACAATCATTTCTTTCTTTTTTCTTTTTTTTGAAGCTATGTAAAGTCTAAGTGGAGCATCGTCTTCTTCATCATTTCCCCAATCTTCGGATGTTCTGCCCTCTTCTCATGCTCTTGATGTATGCCTAGTCCTATACAAAGGATGAGGATGTTGAACCAAAGGGGGGTCCTCTACAATAACAAAGAATTGGGTTAAATTCAAAACATTTTTTTATTATTGTTACAAGTATTTCATTAATTTAAAGAACACAACCGTTACACTCTTTACTTGATGGGGCCACATCATCTTCCACATCATTTTGTCTAGCCTCAACCTTGACATGTTGAACACCCTCTAGATCCTCTAGAGTTGAAATACGAAACGTTACATTAATCAATACACCAATTGCAATTAAATTTGTTTAAAGGAATAACAGTGGTCCTCTTTACCTGATTGGGGAACATCACGTTCCTAATGTTGTCTACCCAGATCATGCTCCACTTGGTCACCACCAACTACATGCTCTAAAATATTAACAATAAAGGTTACATTAATTACTACACTAATTTTCAATTTAAGATCTTTAATTGTATTCATAATTACATAAAAAAATTTGAATAGCAAATGAATACCTCCACTACTAGGATGCACATCCAGACCTTCATGTATAGGTTCTGTTCCATGATTATCATGGTGCATTCCAATTTCACATGCAGTGTTATCATTGCTTGCTTATTTAAAAAAAATATAGTCACTTTATGTTGAAACTTAACATCAAATAGATTATTGGTTAAGTATTCAATTTGAAATAATTTTCATTTAGCTTATTTACCATTGTGACAGATGCATCAAAATCTCGTGTTTGCCCACTCAATTCTCGTAGCTGTTTCGCCATGGCTATATAGCCTTACTGGTAGCCAATTCTCTTGTCATCTTCTGTGGGCGCTCTATTGAATTCAGAGCCCTGCATTTTTGCTTAGTATTGTGAATTTTGCTTGTATTGTTTGATAAAAAAAAAATTGTTTAAAATTTATAAATATTTTGATGTGATACTTAATTTACTAATTCTTAGAATTCGTGCGGCAAGTTTCATATAACCACCAGAGCCGAGTTTGTGTTGCCCATGCTTTTCTTGTCTTGCCTTGGTTGCCTTTGACGTGTCACTCAATCTATGAAAAGTTTGAAATATGTTAGATTATATAAATATAATGAATAATTAGTACATATTCACATTCTTAATAGTATCACATGCCTTATTCTAGCATCTGGTGGTGTATTTCCTTTTTTCCTTTCAATTCTCTCCTTTGCATCCAAAATCAGGTCCTTCCACTCCCTCTCTGGAATCAAGGGGGGACACTCATACTTTACGTTCTTCTCTAAATGTGTCCTGTATTGGTCCCTCACATACTTTAGATATGTGCTAGCTTTTTCCAGGAGCTTAGTCTTGTCGAATGTGTCATTTCCAAACAACCCTACCATATGGTTTGTGAGTTCATCTTTTAACTTTTTTTCTTGGTCATTCCACCTTTAAAGCAAAAACAAACCTGTTAGATTTAGAAAGAAATTGAAGCTACCTTTGATATAGTTCAAGAAATGGATAAAAGGAAAACTATTCTAGCAATGATATGAAATCAAAATAGTGGATAAGGGTTAGTTCACGTATGATGTTCCACCTTTTACGTAAGGTGGGCCCAAATATCTACAATGTCATGTCATTAAGATTTTTATAAAAAATATCATTTCCTGCAAAAAAAACATGGGATCATTAGTCCAAAAAGAGTGATTAGTAAGTAAATTATAATTAGACTATATATAATAATAATTTTAAAGTACCTGGAACCTTTTGTATCTTCAAGGGAATCAATTCTTCGTCGCTCACCACCAATGTGGCCTGCAACATTCCCGTACTAGCAATACGAGAAGATCCAAGAAATGATGGTATGTTATCACGAGTAGTCACCTCTGGCGCATCCTCATGTGCATCTCCTGCCATAGTAAATGAATCCACTATGAAATGCCTCCAAGAAAGAACACTTCAAGGGTAATAAACATAACAAAAGAGACAGAAAAAGAGGGATCTACCATCAGTGGGCGGGTCAACACGAGCCGGTGCAATAGATGATGTTTGCATGCTACGTGTTGCCGACATTGCAGTCGGCAATACAGTTGGGGTCGACCTCAGACCCATGTCAGCACCTGAAGAGTAATACATTAAATATATAAAACATTAAAAAAGCAAGTTCACAAGTCCAAAGGAGTGGTTTTAATATATAGAACATGGTCATCACCTGAACTACTCACAATACCCTGATCATCGCCACTAGGATGATGAGGCCTTATAAATTTCTATAAAAACAACACATACATATTTTAGTTAATGACATAAAAGAGAAAAAAATATAAACCATTATTGAACTTTTGTTATGATTAAAGCTTTCATTACTGCTTACTTGCAAGTTTTCCACTGTTCGCAACAATAGTTGCACCCTCTCTGTTATATCATTAGTCTGAGGGCTTATGGTTGTCAAATCAACAATCTCTTGGCTATTTTTTCTAATATTCTTTTGTACCAATTGTATAGGGTTTACGCTAAGTGTGATGTCATCAACGCATAACACTGTCGAGCACCCCACATCCCTATGGAGGTGCTGAGGTAATGCAGGTTCCTTTCCCTTATCTTGAACATCCGTCTGTGACAAGAATATAATTAACACTATCAAAATTACTTCAAAACACTCAAGAAAAGATCATAATGTAACAGTTTGCTTCTATCTAATTTGTACAATTACAATGAGGTTTACCTGCTCCGTAGAAGTGTTGGGACCTACACCCCTATCTGTGCTATGTAGTGGATCCATGTGGCCCTGTGACAAAGAAAAAATATAAAAACATTAGCGAAATGAAACCAATAGACTTAGCAAAAAAAATTAATAATACAATGGTTTATTGGATTCATTAATTGGAAGTTGGCTTAAATGGTATATATATAATACACACCACCCCCATGATAGTAACTTTGTTTGTATCTATATGATTCAAATTGTAATCTATTAGCAGCTCTTCCCCTGCACTTATTGATTTTATCACACATACAAACACATAATTTCCCTCACGTGCCTCAAATATGCAATTGGGTTGCTTATTAGTTGACCCAGGTCGTGTACTATTTATAAAACTTGCAATATTCCCTGTTGCTTTTGGCATTCCATCAATGTATATAGCCACTCATTTACTTTGATCATTATCTTTTTGTTGTATATAATTGGCTGACAGTGCATACCTACGCATACTTTTTTTATATCGAACAATCTACATCCAATCATTATAATTGTAACAAGGTCCAACAAACTCCATCAATTCAGCAACTTTGTTGTAAGAGACCTTTATGCTGTCCATGGAAAATAGGCCCAAACCATGTAACGACGAAGGTGCTATGCGATATATCCTCTCATTAACACAAAAATCAGTGTTTATTGGAGGAACTTCCTTGGGTATACATTGTTTCAGTAGATGTTTGTACCTCAAGGGCACCTCAATGTCGCCTTTGGTCTCATCATCATAAGAACATGACCCCCCTTGAGCAAGAAAAAATTCCATGCGTTTATTGAATTTTCTTCTAATCTTTTGACCTCTAGTTGATCTCCCTATTTGAGATCTACTACGTGTCTCACTTTCCTCTTCTATTCCTACATTTCCCTCACTTGAGGAAGACACATCTGACAAATACCTATTTGGTGATACCTGTGCACCATCAAATGAGAGATTTAGTTGGTAATGCGAGAGATATTTTGCAAATGAGGGTAATATTGATGAAGAAGTCAACCATAAAGTTGATGTTGAGATTAAAATTTGAGTAAGTCCAACTGGGGCCTCAAGTGTTGATAATTGTATTAGATTTGCTGCTAATGTTGAGGTTTGAAAAACTGAGGAAGTTTGTTTTTCTTGTAATTTTTTAAAAATATATTATTTCTATAAGTTGTATTGACTTATACCTATCGATCCATGAGATTGTGCAGGATCCTCATCAAAGGGGTTCAGGTTCCTGCACCAACAATTGAGCATCATAAGCATTACATTTGTAATTTGATAAACAATAAATACTATAGTATCATAAGAATCATAAGCATTACATATGTATCATCATATATGTAATTGAGCATCATAAGAATCACATATGTATCATCATAAACATGTAATCCATCACATACGTATCATAAATCACCATCCATCACATAGCTAATAAGTAGTCCACATTCCATAAATAAACACAAAGTTGAAAAAATGTCACATGTATCATCATAAGCATGTAATCCATCACATATGTATTTTAAATCACCATCTATCACATAGCTAGAGGTGCATCATGAATTAATTAAGTAATGGCATTAGAATTCAAAACATATGAATTATTTATGTAACCATATAAGTCAAATCAATTTCTATCAAGATATCAATATTAAATAGATAATATAATAATCGCATCTCATACATTTCATTCATGTCATTGATCTTCTTTTTCATCCAACTCATCATCATGACCATGATGATGATGATGATGATGATGATGATGATGATGATGATGATGATGATCATCATCATCGTTGTCGTCGTCATCGTCATCATTGTGTTCGTCATCGTCATCATCATCACCATCACTGCCACCATCACCATCACCATCACCATCACCATCACCATCACCATCACCATCACCATCACCATCACCACCATCATCATCATTAGCATCATCAGCTTTTTCTTCGTGTACATTTCCATTAGGAACATCATCGACTAACTGTCAATCATGATCATCATCTATATCATCTTCTACTTCTTCGGTATCTTCTTCTTCCATCACATTATACATTATCGGCCTTCCTCTTGGATCATGTCTAACAACAAATGACCAACCCGGTTTATGTGGAACCTCTGAGTAAAATACCTACTCACATTGACTTGGAAGAACATAGAGCTCATCCCCAACTCATTCAAACAACCTTGTATTAACCATTGTAAATCCATTATCATGTTCGATAACAATTCTATAAAGATCATTTTTATTCAATCGTAGCCTATACCATTTGACGATGAACAGAACTAATTTGAAGGAATTAAAGTCACACTCAAGTATATCATCCAAAATGCCATAGTATCGATTTTGAGACTCTTGAGGATGTATGTCATTTCTAGATGAAATATTGGTCACCTCAAAGATTGCAATTATCCCAGAATCACAAGTTTTCTTCATGTCATCCAACTATTTGATGCAAAATTTATGACCATTGCAGCACATAGCCTTGTGGTGTTTGACCTGCAATATGTCTAACATATTAAAATTATTGCATCATGAGTTGATAAACATACGGGTGATTAATAAAATTATACGTACCCGTTGATCTCTTAAACCATATGCTAAATCAATTTCCCTTCGTGTAACATTGGAATCTCCATTGCAATGAGCTTCTTGAACCAATGAAGCGACACCATCCCATGTTGATGTGTGACCAGAATGTTGACATCATTCAATCCACACCGTCATCCAATCAAGATAGTTTGCAATATACAAATGTAGCACATCCCACTCCCGACCAATTGTACAAATAATTAATAGACCACTTACAACTGATTTATTTAGAAGATGAATAATTAATTTACTACAATAACATCTTATAATTACCTCTCAGTTTCTTCAATCTACCTTTCCCCATCAAGTGCTCCCCTTCAAATTTATTAATGGGGTTGGGATCCCAAATGTGATCTACGTGGATTTTTGCTACAAACTTAGGAAGATATTCAGTAATGTACACCATAGTTTGGTATACCATATATCCCTCCACCATAGAACCTTTAGGATGTGCTCTTTGTCAAACCAAAGCCTTCAAAAATTTCAAGTGCCTCTCAACCATCCACATTGACCTAGTGTGTACAGGTCCACACAATTCGATCTCCTCAACTTGGTGTATTAGGTAGTGTTCTTGTGCATTGAAAAAAGTTGAAGGTAGACACTTTTGCATTTCACACATTAGATGAGGGATTTTTCTCTTCCAATATTTTATATCTTCCTTGTGGATTTCTTTAGATGACAACCACCTAAAAGAGATTGAAGATGCAAAAATATATAAATGAGACTTTACAAAATAATATACAATATATTGCATAACAAGTAAAACAAATGGCAAATATAATATCTATACAACAAATTGAACAAACATCACTACTTACCTAATATATTTTCCAAGATCATATATGACTTGCTTGATATTATTGTCGAATTGGTCTGGGAGAGATAGAGGTAGAACGTACTGCAACAATTATAAAATGATCTTTTCATTGTTTTCTAACATAATACAATGAAAAGTACATGTGCAGTATACAAATATATAGTAAATAAACAAGAACGTGAATTACCTTAATGAAGGTATGCCAATCATGCGTTTTCATCCCTGGCCCAAATTCACTCTTCTTTGATATGAGATTGTTTATGTTCGCAGCAAATCCTGTGGGAAATCGATTTTTCCGTATGACTTCTTTTATAGAATTGCTTTGCTGCTATGTTAATAACCAAGGAAGGGCACTTATATTAATCTGATCTCCATTGCTATTTGATTGAATGACATTTTTCATTGCATGATTGGATTCCACAATGTCACTACAAATTTTGACAATTTTTTCTTTGTCATGCCTTCCATCCAATATTTTCCATAATGTCTCTGTTATATTCTTTCCAATATGCATTGTATCAAACAAATGCATAATTTGTAGCTGCTCGTAGTAAGGCAACCTACTAAATTGTCTGGGATAACTTTTTAGTCCCTTTGGAAGGTGGTCATCCATGCCTTGACAACCTTCAGTATCATCAATTACATCATCAGTAAACCAAACACGATAGAAAAATTCAAATTCCAAACATAAACCATTAAATGGAATGACATTACCTTGACGATTAATTCTATTATATTCCAACTTCCATAAGTGAGGAGTCATTCTTCATGGCTTTGATGTAATCTCTTCTTTCCCATTGAAAACATGTTTTTCAGTATTCCGGGTACTTATGATTTTTGTGAAGGAAGTGCCTATACTCATCAAACACCTGCTTTCCTAAACTTTTTGAATGATGGGATTTCATCTTTGGACCACAAAATGGACATGCAAATTTTCCCTTTGTTTGAAGACCTACAAGATAATGTATAATTCTATTAAATCTGTTAATTTTTATAATTATAATTATCATGCGCAACTTGAACACTATAACGTACCACAAAAATGTGTTAGCCCTGGGGCATCATGTATTGTCCATACAAGCATTGCATGGAATTGAAATTGTCTTTGTCCTATTGGTCTAGAGATGTCATACATGGTCACACCATTCCATAACTCCAGCAACTCGTCGATAAGAGGCTCAATATATACATTCATATATTTAACTTGGTACTTGCCTAGTGGAATGAACAAAACATTACATAATTATTATGACCATTTTACTGCAATATTTATAATTAAATGTAGATGACTATTAAATGATAAAATACCTGGAACAATTATTGCCAACATTATGTGATCCCTCTTTATTGACATCCATGGAGGAATGTTATTGTTGATAACAAAAATAGGCCACACCGAGTAAACATATCTCAACTCTCCAAATGGATTGACACCGTCCGTTGCCAATGAAAGCTTGAGATTACAAGGTTCTTCTTTAAAGTGTGGCCACTTTTCCTCTATGTCCATAAATGTTGAACCATCCGCAGACATTCGAATAATGTCATCTCGACTTCTATTGCGTGCATGGTAATCCATAAATTGTGCCAAGCTAGTGCACCTGAATAATCGTTGCATACGTGGAATAATGGGAATATAACAAAGAACCTTACGAGGCACCTTTTTTGTTATTTGATATGTTTGATATCTACTGATATGACATTCAGGGAATTCTGTTCCAAATTCATGTTGTTTATGATATATAATATGATCATTGGGACAAGCATCTATTGTTTAATACTCCATTCCAATATCTTTCATAATGGCAAATAATTCTCGGTATGAGCGAGGTAGAATATTTGATGGTGGTAAGAAAAAATCATCTATCAATCTATAGCAAAAAAAGAAAGTTTGAGGTGTTAATATAAAGAATATTAATGGTACATGATTCACCATTTATTAACTGTAATGACATGTATGACACACCTTAACATACATGAGATTGTTATGTTGGATAAACCATTCATAACCTTCAAGTTCACCAACAACAATACAACAAAGAGAAGAGTTGTTTGGGAGCCTTTGTAAAGGGTCTCATATGCCTTCTCAAGAAGAGGTAAATCATGAACATCAAGGTCATCCTGATCATCATGATCAGCTGTGCCAGTACTAAATGTGTCATGGATCAATGTATTTGTACCATCATCTTCATTTCTGTTTTCTGGTGCATGATCGTCATCTTCCATGGGATCATTATCTTCGGCTTCGATATTCACACCTCCATGTTCCTCCACTTCGAAAACCATATTCTCAGGGTTTTGTTGATCCATACCATGTGCTCCGAGGTGCTCAACCTATATAAAATTGATATACATAAATAAACCGTGATCATGATCTCATTATCAAGTGATTTCTTATGTATATAAATTGTTAAAATGATATAATGAACAACTTACTAGTGGATGATAATCATGTCCCCCTTCAATGTGACCATGCTACCTACAATGTTTCTTAGCTGTTTTGATTAGAAGTCTTCTAGTCTTTAAGCCCTTACAAATTTTGCAGGGACAATAACATTTCCCATCACCTTTTCTTTTCAAGTTAGACCATAATCTAGCAATTGTCTCCTTATTTTGTTCTTCACTGATATTATCTAACATGGTCTTTCTTCACAGGCAAAAAAATCAGGCTATGGAAACTTCAGTGCAAAAGATTCACAAAAATTGCAAAGAATTCACATATTCTAAATCATGATCTGATGATGTGAACAACTCATATGCAACTATATGGCATGCAAAGCATTTATTTTAACATACACTTATTCATCCACATTGCAGGGATAACAATACAAGGCTCACATATTGGTCTAAGAGGATGCCATGGTCTCACAAAGTAACCAAGAACCATATAAAATGATGGTCTTGAATCCACACACAACTAGGGAGGATCCATACAATTATGTATGACTTCCCCCTTGTTTTTTTAATGGGATTAGCCTCCAAGACATAGCCGTCAATAATCACTAAGAATGTACAAGTGGATCGTAGCTACCCATACAACAAACACTTACCCCTATCCTCAAATTTTCCCAACGTTTGATTCCTTATATACACTCATCCAAGGTTATATATGTCGATCTTGGTGAGGAATCACATCACAACAAAGAAGGCAACATTTAAAAATAGCAAGAGTTTCACTAAACTACCAAAGATCATAAATATTGAAAGAAAGAAAAAATAGTACCAATAATAAGTCAAATAAATGTGTTCAATTCCAATAGCAAATCAAACATAGCCACAATAACTACACAATAGAGAAAACTCACAATAGTGATTAAACTAATTCAAACAAGATAAAATAAAATTGTTGGCCCATGCAACAAAGATGAGAGATCATCAATAATTGAAGGAAACTTCACAATCCTTAAAAGTGCACATTACATAACTATACGACTAGAAATTGTGGCTAAATAGAGTGAAGATTCATCATGACTCCAATAATAGTCCCTCATGTGTGCATTTGTGGCATGAACACAAAAACTCCCACATGGCATGGCCATGTACCTAATGGAGAAGACATGCCTAGGCTACATGCCCAAAAACACATGACTATAATAATAGTCCCTCATGCATGCATTTGTGGCCTGCACACTACAAATCCTAACATATCATGGCAATACACCTCATGGAGAAGACACACCTAGGGCCACATTGCACATAGCAACATACCTCACAAAGAAGACATGCATAGGGCACATGCCACATAGCAATGTGTCTTATGGAAAAATGTGCATGCATGTCACACACCAAAGCTATATGTATACATCATGAGGCACATTCATATGTTATCAAACACAACCTATTGTATCTAACATGAGTTCCTCTCTACATGTGTGCAAATCTTCCAACACTAATCGCCACTAAGAAGGAATAATATAAAATGCATCTTCAAATATTTGTGTGTGTGTGTGGAATTATGTCTTTGAACCCAAATCGCTACCATCAACAGCATGTAACCATCACCTACACTATATCAAAACATAAGCGTGGTGTGACATCATATCTATTTGCATAATGTCAAAACACATGCAAACATGAAAATCATCATAGCATGACAAAAATCAAACTCCACATGTTGGAACAAAGATATAAATAAGATAATAGGGTAAGAGGAAACCTGTACCAAGAACCACATACCAACTATCGGCAATGCCATCAAGATAAATGTAGGATAGGATACCACTATGAGCCATCCAATGGTCCATTCTATGAGGAGAAATAGGGGATACTATCTTTGAAAGGTGTGGTCAATAGAGATAATCCCTACTAATGCCACAATATGTCACCGTAGCTTCTTGAGTTTTCCATTCTTCTACTTAACACCACATTTATTGAGTTCCTCAATAGTGAGGTTGGTTCTTAATAGGATGCACAAACATGTAAACACACAAGCATGGTTTCATTATACTTGTACAACAATACAAATTCATTTTTCTAGTTAATTACTTAGTGTAAAAATAACTCCATTACATAACATAGGGCAATAATCACCATAAGTTTTCAAATAAACTGCCCAAACATCAATTGGAGTTACCCTTTCTAAGGTACAATTATAATTTATTTATAACTTCAAAATTAAAATAATCACAATACATCAAAATAAGTTCAATAGTGCATGGAAATAGACAACATGATCCATAATTAAACCTATAAATTACCCTAATTGGATATGCTAATAAAATGGTGTCTCAAATAATAGAGATTATGTTGGACCTATAATAGAGGTCTGGACTTTGTTTCATCATACACAAGCATGGTTTCATCATACTTGTATCCAAATACACCATCCATAGATAGGTACTCAGTACCACAATCTCATGGGTACCCTTTTAGCTGAATTTACCCTATATTTAGGTGAATCTACCCTTGTATCATTCCTTGATCTAGTATGTCATTCCACCAATCAATAATTTTTCCATATTCTTGGGAGAATACAATATCCCTTAGGTGAATATGCCATATCCTTAAATGAATCCTCCTTGTCATCATCCTAAGTCCTCTTTTTGTTAAGTCTTATCCCTTCATCTTTAGGAAAATCCACCTATCCTTATGTGAATCTACTTTCTCTTAGGTGAATCTATTTCACATAAATCATTTATCTTATCCATCTTTCTTACGCAAATGGTGAATTTTTCCTATCCTTAGATGACTACTCTCCCATTCAGGTGAATCTATCTAGTTTTAGTCTCATTCCATTATTTTGTCCAAATTTGTATCCTCTAGTTTACATGAATCTACTTGTTCTTAGGAAAATCAACCCTATCATTCTAAGGAAAATTCACCTTGTCATCATCCTTAATCATCTACCTTTCAAGTGTATAGTCCATCCATCCTTGGGAGAATCTAACATATTATTGAGTTCAAATCCTCATGAAATAGAGTCATGTTTATCTCAATGATGGCTCCAAGTGCATCTACTTATTGCTTGATCTTCATGGTGATGTGATTCACTTTCATGAATATGATGGGGTGTTCAGCAAAACAACATGTGGTGGGGGATGACAAAGGATGGGATCCTGCCTCAGATTTCAAAGGATGGGCTTCCGGCAAGATCTTCCATGTTGGAGATAATCTTTGTAATATTGCCCTTCCCTTGTTATAAATTTGTTTAGAAATTTTAGTAAGCCCTTTGATTAGGGTTTATAGGTTATATATGTATGGATGCTATTGGTTCTTTCATATCTATTTAAATCCCATCTATAGATATTAGATTAGATCTATCACCATGCCTTAAGCCATGGTGAGTGCCTACTTTTAGATCTTGTCAATCTCTTTTGAGTAGCTCTTTTAATTGACTTATGGCAGTCAAAATTGGGTTTGTGGAGAACTTAAAGAATAGATCTTTCTTCTAATGAAAATTTTAGGTTAGATAAAGTTTGGCCTTTGTGCCTAGAAAAATGATGACAAACAACTACATTTTGACAGTTGACAAGGTTTGCTTATGCTTCCTCTCAACAAAGCGTATTGGAGCTGAAGAGTCGAGAAGAGTTTGAGAATTGTGATGTGAGTAATCCAATCAAGCTATATGATGGAGGGCTTGATGCAGTCCCACTCATTGAAATGGGTGACAAATATTTTACCAGTGGAAATGTAGAAGACTATCAACATGGAATGAAAGTGCACATTAATGTTTTATCTGATGGACTCGACAATGGCCAATCTGACAATTTTGATGTAGTTTTAGATGGGCTTGACAATGTGGCCAAAGATTTGGGTTTAGATTTATTATCAGATGGAATGGAGCATTATATTGCTGCTTCTACTAGTGATGATTCGATGGAGGAGGGGGCAATAAAGGAGGTAATTGCTGAAGGGCCCACATCATCACGAAGGCAATTATCTGGTTGCCCTCCATCAATTCTCATAAACCTCACACTCTCCATTTGTGGCACTGTTATCACCATGCTTTAGCTTATCAACTCTTTGTTTGATTAAGAACATATATATATGTATCTTGTACAACGTTCTTCAGCATCCTCCCTGCGTGTGCCAAAATAGGAGCTTTGGAACAAGGTATGGACATCCATCAAAGCATAATCGAAGGGGGTTTTTTGTCAGAAATTAGTTGCAAATGCTCCAATAACAAAAATCACAAAATGGGGTAGCATACACACGACATGTGAACTGTATGACGGAATACCTCAAAGAGATGTCATTTCATGGAATTTTAAGATCGCAGGATATGCACAAAATGGATTAATTCAAAAAAAACCAATTGCCCTTGATTGCGAAAAAAAATTAGTTGCCCTTCATTGAAAAACAAAGAGTTCCTTTGATTGCAAAAAAAACCTTACCTTGCTTGTGCAGAGATCACTCCGGTGGGGGGGGCAAGGAGGCAAGATGGTCGCCGCTCGCTTCGGCTGGTTTGCTTTCAAAATGAAAATGTGTTGTGTTTTTTTTTAAAATAAAATGCCCGAGGTCGTCATAATTCCGACGAACACGGGCATTTTTTTTAAAAAAATCAAATTTTCACACAATGCTCCTTGTCCGTCGGAAACCTCCGTCGGAATTTGACCCCAAATGTATTAGTGTGATTTCAATTAATTTTAAACTAGTAGACCTATCTTTAGAGAAATATAGGTAAAGTACGCCGAAAGATATATTTTTTTATTATTCCACTTAAAAATTAATTATATTATTATATTATGATATTGTAATCAATATTATATTATTATTAAGATTCACTATATTTTTATATTTATATTAAACTCTTCACTAAAGAAAAAATATATATTAAGACTAATTATTACTATTATATTATCATATCTTTATATTATTATTATAATATTAGATTGACAAAGTTAACTATTAATATGATGGAGATAAATAGAATTGATTAATAGTTAAATAGTGGTAGTTGAGATGAGAAAATAAATAAAATGTTGTTTTTTGGCTTTTCATGCATTTAAGTATCACAAACACATCATATTTAATGCTTCTAGTTTTTATTAACTCATATGTGTGCTTCCATTGTGTGAGTGTAATATGCCTTCGGTGTAAATACATTTAAATGCTATTAAATCAACATTACATCAATAGCCATGCAAGGGAATTTGAGATTTACCTTAGTAAATGGGTATTCACTTCCCACTTAAAATAAATAGTGCACAAGGAGAAAAATGAGTAGAGTTTGCAAGAGGCATAGAAATGTGCAACAAAGTTTATCAACCCAAAAAAAACATGATTTTAGGGCCACTTTCATTATCGGTGAGTGAACAACAACAATGAAAATATGATGGTGTTGATGAATGAATATAGCAAACAAAAAATAAAAATAACGAAAAAAATGAAACGATGCTAGGCATTTCTGTCATCTTGCATTGTACTTGCACAAAATCAAGCATCAATGACAAAAGTTAGCCAATTTAGTTCATATAAGGGGATGCCTTCTATGTAATAACTAGCAATCACACATTGATCTACAATAGGTGCACCAAAGATATGCGGAAGGTCAATTAGAGAAAATTTTGGTCTATTTTTTGCATATAGTAGTGTAATACATGAGATCAATTGGTAGGCCATTTATCAAATGATGTTTTTTGAGTAATATAGGTACTTATAGAGATCCAAGCATGATTGACACAAAACCTTTGAATCTTGAAGATATTTAGGGTCCATTACTGGTGTCGGAGCACCAAGTGTACCTCCTAATTCCAATGACCTATATGGGGTCAAATATGCATATTTTGAGTTATAGATGGTTTCCTATGTCAAATAAGGTCTAATGGGACCTATATATATATATATATATATATAGAGAGAGAGAGAGAGAGAGAGAGAGAGAGAGAGAGAGAGAGAGAGAGAGAGAGAGAGAGAGAGAGAGAGAGAGAGAGAGAGAGAGAGAGAGAGAGAGAGAGAGAGAGAGAGAGAGAGAGAGAATTGTAATAAGGTCATTTGACCATTCATGTAATCAAGTTGTTTAGTTGGTCATAGGAAGGTCCTGATTTGGCCAATATTGTGAAAATGAGTCAAAATGGGTCAAATTGATGTAATAATGTAACAGTTGGTACCAAAGGCCCTTTCGTGTCTATTTGGACCTATTTCAAGGTGTTTAAGGTCATGGTTTAGCAAAATGTTGAAAGTTGCAATTTTTGACAAATATTGTCATGAGCAACTTTTCTTTGTAAAAGGGTAGCTTTATGTCTCCAACAATTACATGGAGTTTAAAAGGTGGTTGAGTCAGTTTAATAGGTTTTTGGGGTATAAATATGTCCCATTCCCTCAAAGAAAGTAAGAAGATTTATAATTTGATGATAAAAGGCAATAAAGCATTGAAGTTATGAAAATTCCCTGTGAATTCTAACGCTACCGGTCTGAGTTTGGACGGTTTTCCGTACCAAGAGGCATCGAATGACATTATATTTTGATTTTTTTATGAATCTCCATTGACTTACCTTCCTTTTCCAATTGGTGGCATATAGTTTTATTCAAATTTGATCAATTTATTTTTTACTGTTCTATAAATTGTTGTAGTTGACAGTTTTAAGAGGGGTTTTGAGAGTCATTTTGTAAATTTGACCCATTCTACTTTATGTAAGTATTGTGTCTTGTGGAATGGGTCTGATACATTGTAAGATAAGTGATTCTAACTTTGAGAATGCAGGAGAGAACATAAATTCATAAGGAGGATACCTTTAGGGGTGATGAGTCACAAGTTGAAAAAGAGCATAACCAGTGCCATGTATTAGTCTAAGAGTTTTCATTGAATGAGGGAAGCATTTTATGATGGATTGTGTTCAAAGAATTCATTTTAATGGTGTTGGATCCTTTGGTTGGGTCTAGAAGTGTCTGGAAGTGAGAGATTGGGAAAGCCCTAGGTTTGGGTTCCTAAAAGTGAGGGTTTTGTATTTGAATAGACGAATGGGCATGGCACCGCCTAAAACATTGAAAATATTTTGTTTTGAAAAATTTCCTAAGAATTTTTTAGGGTGTGAAGGTCTGGAGTTGTGATATAAGGGGTGTCCCTTTGGAAAACTGGGCTAATTGGGCCTAGTTGGAAAGTTGCAAGGTATTGGTCCGTACAATTTGTCCGAAGGAGTCATACTTGATTTTGACGTATGTTATTGTACTTCCAAAATGGTATTAGGAAATGTAATTTTCTGGTTAAGTGTTTTGAAAAGTTTTTGAGTTATGTGCAAATACTGGTTTGAAGGGCTAGTAGGAATAAATTGGTTAAGTGTTGTTTTGGTGTATTGGGTACTGAACCGGTCAACTTGGGTATGTGGAATCTTGTGTCAGGGTACCATAGGTGTGTTGAACCCCTGAGTCATGTTTGGTTAAGTCATTGAAGTTAGAAACCAGTTAAGCCATTGAAGTTTGAAACCGGTTAAGTCATTTGAGTGAGATAAAGAAGTTGACACAAGGCTCCGAATCATATTGGTATCAAAGCAAGGAAGTAGGTCTCTGAAGAAGATAGTTGGGTTTTGAGAGAAGGGTAAGTAAGTGTTTGAAGTCAAGATGCCTCCTAAGAGTGTGGGTACTACTAGAGAGTTACAAGAGTTGAAGGAGAAGAATGCAAGGTTGCAAGAATCCTATAATGTGGTGATGGCAAGACTTGAAGCCCTAGAGTCTAATCAAAGAAGGAATGTTGATATAGGAGATGTGAGTGATGAAGAGGAAGAAGAAGAGGAGTTCCAAGAAGTGCGGGAGGAAGAACAAATAGATCCCGAGGAGCAATGGTCACTCAGATTGTTAAAGGCAGTGAAAGGTGATCAGTACAAGGCAAGAGTTGACCTACCTATGTATGGTGGGAATCTAAATGAAAAAGAATTTCTTGACTGGGTAGTAGCAATGGACACATATTTTGAGAGTGATTATGTGCTAGAGGATCAAAAGGTCAAAGTGGCAAAGACAAAGTTAAAAGGACATTCTCTCATATGGTGGGATTATGAACAGGTAGAAAGAAGAAAGAAAGGCAAAGCCAAGATCATATCTTGGGACAAAATGGTGGAAAAAATCAAAGGTAAATTTCTTCCTAGAGACTATGAAGTTCAAATGTTTAAGAAATTGCAAAGTTTAAAACAGAGGGATTTAGATGTGAAGGCATATATTGATGAGTTTTATAAGTTGAGTTTAAGAGTAGGAAGGGATGAAGATGAAGTTGAAAAGGTGGCTAGGTACCTTGGTGGCCTTAGATTCAATATTCAAGATGAGTTGATGATTGATTACCCCAAAAGTGTGGAAGAATGTTTCCAATTGGCACTCAGGGCTGAGGAGAAAGTCAAAATAAGGCAAGAGAAATCCACAGGAGGAAGAGGCAGCAGCAATAACTGAGGTAGAGGTGCATTCCCTTCACACAAAAAAGACCCATGAGGATCAAGATGATACAAGCAAAGGTAAAGAACAATCATTTTCTGATTTTAGAGGTGGATTTGGTAACAATAGAGGTAAATTTGGTAGAGGTTCTAATCAATTTTCAAGAAGATGCTATAATTGTAATGAATATGGTCATCCTTCTTTTAAGTATCTTGAAAAGATAACATCGTCGTCATCTAAGGTTGACAAGAGGGTTGCATTTTCTCAAGAGGACGAGGAGGTTGATAGTAGTCCAAGGGAGGTTGTATGCAATTCAGAGGTTGGTGAAAATCTGATGATTAAGAAGACTATTTTGAAGACCTCACAAGGACATGAACCCATACAAAGGAGAAGCCTCTTTAGAACAAGGTGTCAATGTAAAGGTAAAGTTTGTACTATGATTGTTGATTCTGGTTCAATCGATAACATGGTTTCTACTAAAATGGTTGAGAAATTGAATTTGGAAAGGATACATCATAAGAATCCTTATAGAGTTTCTTGGGTTAATGATGATGTTACTTTGTTGGTGAAGGAACAAGCAAAAGTTGACTTTCAGGTTGGTCAGTATAAAGATAGTGTTTTATGTGATATCTTACCCATGGAATGTAGCCATATTCTACTTGGTAGACCGTGGCAATATGATAACAATACTTGTTATGATGGTAGGACAAACACTTATACACTTGAAAAGAATGGGGTTAAGTATACTATGTTGCCAATGACTGATGATGTCAAGGATAAGAGTAAACTTGTGATGTTTGGTAAGAAGGCACTTGTCAAGGGTGATGAAGTTGCAACCAATTCAATGTTAGAGAAAGCTGAAATTAGTGATTTGTTTGCAAGGGTAATGGTTGGTTCAGTTTTATGTCCATTTGTGCAGGACATGGTGAAGAATAAATTTGATGTTGCAGGTAAGAAGGCCCAAGTACATCAAACAGAGGTTGGGGAAGTGGAGAAGAAGGTGCAAGGGAAAGCACCTATTGAAGATTCTTGGTATCCACCAAGTCCTATGGTGGTTGGCGTTCCTTTGTGGACTAATTGATTTTTGTATTCTGGTTTTTATTAGTTTCTTGCAGATGATGTCAAGGGTAAGAGTAAACTTGTGATGTTTGGTAAGAAGGCACTTGTCAAGGGTGATGAAGTTGTAGCCAATTCAAGGCTGGAGAAGACTGAAATTAGTGACTTGTTTGCAAGGGTAATGGTTGGTTTAGTTTTATGTCCATTTGTGTAGGATAGGGTGAAGATTAAATCTAATGTTGCAGGTAAGAAGGACAAGGTACAACAAACAGATGTTGGGGAAGTGGAGAAGAAGGTGCAAGGGAAAGCACCTATTGAAGATTCTTGGTATCCACCAAGTCCTATGGTGGTTGGCATTCCTTTGTGGACTAATTGGTTTTTGTATTCTATTTTTTATCAGTCTCTTGCAGGTTTTTAGAAGGCTGGAGTTGATGTTCCCTCATGGCACATGAGGATTTTTCAAGGGGGGGAGTATGGTGCAGGAGCACCAGGTGAACCAAGTGTACCTCTTGATTCCAATGACCTATATGGGGTCAAATATGCACATTTTGGGTTCTATATGGTTTCTTGTGTCAAATAAGGTCTAATGAGACCAATAGCATTGTAATAAGGTCATTTGACCATTCACATAATCAAGTTGTCTAGTTGGTCCTAGGAAGGTCCTGATTTGGCCAATATTGTGCAAATGAGTCAAAATGGGTCAAATTGATGTAATAATGTAAGAGTTAGTTCCAACGGTCCTTTCATGTCTATTTGGACCTATTTCAATGTGTTTGAGGTCATGGTTTAGCAAAATGTTGAAAGATGTCATTTTTGACAAATATTGTCACGAGCAACTTTTCTTTGTAAAAGGGCAGTTTTATGTCTCCAACGGTTACATGGAGTTTAAAAGGTGGTTGAGTCAGTTTAATAGGTTGTTGGGGTATAAATATGTCCCATTCCCTCAAAGAATATTTGTAATTTGATGATAAAAGGCAATAAAGCATTGAAGTTATGAAAATTCCTTGCGAATTCTAATGCTACCGGTTTGAGTTTGGACGGTTTTCCATACCAAGAGGCATCGAATGACATTATATTTTGATTTTTTATTAATCTCCATTGAATTACCTTCCTTTTCCAATTGGTGGCATATAGTTTTATTCAAATTTGATCAATTTATTTTTTACTGTTCTATAAACTATTGTAGTTGACAGTTTTAAGAGGGCTTTTGAGAGTCATTTTGTAAATCTGACCCATTTTGCTTTATGTAAGTACTATGTCTTGTGGAATGGATCTGATAAATTGTAAGATACGTGATTATAACTCTGAGAATTCAGGAGAGAACATAAATGCATAAGGAGGATACCTTTAGGGGTGATGAGTCACAAGTTGACAAAGAGCACAATCGATGCCATGTATTAGTCTAAGAGTTTTTATTGAATGAGGGCAGAATTTTATGATGGATTATGTCCACACAAGTCATTTTAATGGTGTTGGATCCTTTGTTTGGGTCTAGAAGTGACCGGAAGTGAGAGATTGGGAAAGCCCTAGGTTTGGGTTCCTAAAAGTGAGGGTTTTGTATTTGAATAGGTGAATGGGCATGACATCGCCTAAAACATTGAAAATGTTTTGTTTTGAAACATTTCCTAAGACTTTTTTGGGGTGTGAGTAGAATCAGGGTAGTGGTCCGTATAGTTTGTCCAAAGGAGTCATACCTGATTTTGACCCTTGTTATTTTACTCCCAAAAGGGTATTAGGAAATGTAATTTGTTGGTTAAGTGTTTTCGAAAGTTTTTGAGTTATGTGCAAATACCGGTTTGAAGAGCTAGTAGGAACAAACTAATTAAGTGTTGTTTTGGTGTATTGGGGATTGAACTGGTTAACTTGGGTATGTGGAATCTTGTGTCAAGGTGTCATAGGTGTGCTAAACCCCTGAGTCATGTTTGGTTAAGCCATTGAAGTTGGAAACCGATTAAGCCATTGAAGTTGGAAATTGGTTAAGTCATTTCAGTGAGATAAAGAAGTTGACACAAGGCTCCACATCAATTACCATTAGGTTTAGGTTATGTTCGCAATTAGGAGGAGAGGAAGAGAGAGAGATTGGGATAGAAAGGGAATAGTGAGTGAGTGAGAGAGATGATTAATGAGATGGAGATGGAGGAGGAGGAAAGGGATACGTAGAGAAAAGTGAGAGATTAAAAAGAGGGAGGGGAGAGGGATAGATAGAGATGGAAGAGATAAATATATAGAGATGGATAGAAAGGGAGAGAATGAGAGAGGGAGAGTGAAAGATAAAGATAGAGATAGAAAGTGATATATAGGGAGAGGTAGAGAGAGGTGGAGATATAATGAGATAGAGATAGAGGGGGAGATAGAAGACAAAATATGCAGAGATAGAGATCTAGAGATACAAATAGACATTGTATAGTGGTGAAATGGTGTTGACTAATCTAAACATGCAAACTAGGAATCAAACCCATTCACTACAACCTTATATCTAGAAAATAATTAATAGGCTCATCTTTAGACCTATTAGAAAGTGTTGGGAATAATGATTAATTATTTCCCTTTTTTAATTATTGTAATTGGATGAGGTGAAATGATTGAATCTAAAAAATAGGGCTAATGATGTGAAATTGAGAGTAATTGGCATAAACAAGGAGCTTCAAGAAAAATACATGTAGACTCTGAGCACAAATTTGAGAATGAGAGTTAGAGAGGAACCTGTATTTGAAATGCAAGCTCAAAAATGTCAAACTATTGGGTTAGGTGAACTCATCTTGAAGGTGTTAGATGCGGATATCAAAAATAGTATTGAGATCATAATGTTTCTCAAATTCACCTCCTAAAATTTTGTCAAAAAAGAGTCAGAAATTGTTCATTGATTGCCATTGACCAAGGTTTTCTAGTTCTTTAAAATCTTGTTCAATTTATCTAAGTTTGTACTTTCTAAATCTGTATTCCTTCTCTTTTGAACCTATCACCTACACACAAAAGAGAGGGAAAATTTTCTTGGGTTCAGAGGGGTTTAGGGTTTGCCTTTAGGTCAAAACGCAAGTTTAGAATTAACCCTATGATGAATAAAATATAAAAAAGAGCTTAGCATTGTAGGGCATAGGATAGATCTAAAATGAATGTTGAATTGAAAATTTATACCTTGTTTATGAATCTCCTTTTCCTTGAAATCTCATTAAAAGTTTGATGTTGTCATGTAGGTATTAATGGATCTCTCCATAAGAACTTGATCATAGATTCCATATTGAATGCTTAAAATATGAATACTTAACCTCTACTTCACTGCTCTATTGATGTTTGATTACTTGCTCACTCAAATATTGAATGTGGAGTGAATAACCTTGGTGAGATATATATGAGAGAGATATTTCAAATGAGGGGATAATAATTTTCTTAAAACTTATTCTCATTAAACATATTAAAAATTACAAAGAATGCTATCATCAAAAATCATTTCCCACCCAACATTTTTTGACCATTAGAGGATTAAAAAATGGGCCCTTTTGGTTTGGACTATGGTGCCAAGAATCCTAGTCCAAGAGGACTATGATGCCTAGCACCCTAGCCTAGTCCATCTAGGCTAAGTCAAGGGCTCAGAATCAAATTAGAGAACAAAGATCATAGATTTTGCATTGGTGTGAGTAGAATCGAGCATAATCAGGGCATAAAGGGTAGAAAAACCAAAGTGAGGCTCAAATGAGTATGAAATTGTATAAGGATACAATTTATGAGACTACATTTATCCCCCTCTTTAATGGGAGTATGAACTTACAATCATACTCTTGGTAAATTATAGAATAACATCTGTTTATATTGAAATTGGAAATAAAAAATATTGTAAAACCTATTAGATGCAACAACTAAACCTAGTTCTACAATGCATCCAGCATAAAACCAATAAAGAACCTAGATCATGCAAACATCAAAATAGATAAATGTATACCTTCACATGCTCCTAGGGTTTTATATCCATTGTCCTCCTATCTCCATTGATCTTGCTTGATGTATTATGGTTTCTCTCATATTTGTCTTGTACATAGGAGCTCAATAGAGAATGGATTGTGGTTGTGTATGGAATTCAACAAAGTGTAGGTGCTTCTACTTATTTTCTATATGGAGGGATAGATAAATGATTTTCTTTTATAGAGAGTATGCTAGAAATGAAGGGTTGGGATTAAGAGGTGGAAGGATAAATTGGTAGCTAAGATTAAAGGGTAGGTATAGGAAATAGGAGAATATTATAGAGGTGGTCAAAGGTAAATTAAGAGATGAATGACTAGTGTCATGGAGGGAAAAAGATAATGAATTAATTAAATAAAAATAAATTATTAAGAGGTGGGGAAAATTAAATAAATGATAAATAAATAAAAATATTTATTTAAATGGGGAAAGGCTAGAAGTGGATTAGTGAATTAATTAAAAAATAAAAATCTATTTAATTAATAGAAGGCTTAGGATAAAATATTTAAATAAATAAAATGTTTATTTAATTAGGTTAGGACAATTTTAAGTGTCTACAACATCAAAAGTCTTATTATCAATCGGATTTGTACCCTTGCAAAATGCTTCATTTAGCTATCTATTGACAAATGAAAACACTATCAAGGGCATGTGGGTTGCCTATAGGTTGGAGTGCATCTCCAATTAGGCTAGTTCCTCTTTTAGTACCTCATCTGAACTATTGCCTTCACCGAGAAAAGAGAGAGAAAAGACTTAAAATGACAACTAAAATCTAACAAGTGATGCACCCAAATTTTCTAAGACTTTTTGTTATTCAGAAAGATACACAATGCGATCAACAAGGTCATCATAACATACACAACTTAATGTTTAACATATTTTGCATGTGTGTTTCATAGGAATATTCAAAAGTTATACCGATATTCAAAAGTAATAACCAAAATGAGTTTTAATGAGCCCATAAGGTATGTTTCACAAATGAATCATACATAATCTTGATAGAGATAAAAATTATGACTTGCAAATGTATATTTTTCTGCCAAAAGGTAAATGAATGTGACTACAAGTTCAAGGATCATGCAATTTCATCACAAAAAACAATATCGATCATTCACCATTTTACACAATATAGCAATCCTGAATAGGTAAAATAGCTCACTTAATTGATCCAAAAGGTACAAAATATTGTGTATAAGTCAGAAAATTATTCTATATATTTGTGAAATTTGAGTTACAATATCAAGTTCTTTGTTGAAAAAAGAGCTTAAAGAAGCTATAATATATGACAAAAATATGTAAGAACTAATTTGTAAATGATGTGTTGTGTTGTCCTTTGTACTATTCAATAACTTCCTCTAATTTAGGAACATTTTTTAGGGAAAATGACGAGTGTTTGTTTGGTTGACTGAGTCAAACCTTGCCCCCAAGCATCAGAAAATTGACCTCATTGTTTATCTCTTTACATGTCAAAGTGACATTGAAGATGATTTATAACTTTGTCTTGCTCCAACAACCTCTATCTAAACGTTCCTTGATGCTTGGATAGTTGTTAATTGATTTAAAACCCTTTCAAACTACCAACTACATTTATTCATTTGTAATTCAAACTCATCAAGATAGGTTCAAACTATCAAAAACGTGGACTCAATTGTTCCACTATATTCTCTCAATCTACTAGAACCCACTCATCCAAGGTTATAAGGCAATGAGAAGACTTTGGAAAAGGAAAGAACCTATTGGGTGTAGGAGAAGTTATAGGATAGTGTTTTGATTCATATGTCACTCTTTCACAATATCTTCATCCTCATATCTTCATCATTCACATAACTATTGACATCTTTAACTTTGTCCTTTTTGAATCTTCTATTGGACCTCTACCATCCTAAGACCTATCGCTTTCCTCTTCTAATAGCATGCCCTTAAATTATTACATCACTTTATTCTTCAATACATTTGGGACTATCTTTAGCTCTTCATGGCCCCTTCAATCTATTTGTCATGCATCTCTTGTGTCTTCACTATCATCCTATTGAAAGAAAGACTGCATCTTTCTACTATAATTTGAGAAGTCTAATGATCTTCATTCCATGGAAACTTAACTATCACTTTTCCATGAAATACCCATCCTTTATCTCTATTCTAGCATGTGAACACATGAAGTAACTACCACTAGAACTCTACATTGAAAACTTGTTGAGTTTCATTAAGATAATATCCCATTATCAAGTTCATGGAGATTCCAATGTATTGTCTTCTAGATGGTTTGGATTTGTTCCATTTGGATTTTTCTATGGAAATCTCTTCATTACAATCAACAACATTTCCTTCATGCTCTTCTTTTTTGATTTGGAATAGCAGAGTTATCCAAAACACCTTCAAAAATACCTTCGATAACTCTTAGCAAAAGACAAGTTACACAAAGATCAATTTTATATTCCTTCAAAACATAGCATATAAGTACTATTCCACCAAGGCCTCTAAATCTAAACTTTGTCTTCCTCTGAAAGAACCATCATTTCTTCTTTTTTATGTTCATTGAAGATGCACAAGATCTCTACCTTGACATCTTATCAAACCTTCTATAGTGTTATCACCTTCTTGTCATTGTCTATAGCATTGACATTGCTAGTTGTCCAAGTTCTTATTAAAATATTTATTGCTTCAACATGTTACTCCAATTGTTTCTTATCCACCATTCCATCAGACTTTTTGGATTGAAGGGTTGTCATCTTTTAAGCTTCATCATAACCATGCACAAGTATGTCATATCTTAAAATTTGAAGTTCTAAACATTATCTCACATGACTATACTTTTGAATAAAAAAGACAACACAAAAATGTATAAACATGTTTATAACAAGAAGACAAGACAACATGATGCATAAAGAATGACTTATATTGTTTCTATCTATTTCTAGTCCCCTATTGACTACCTTGGCATCTTGACATTTATACTATACATTCCCATTGTTGGTGTTTTTTCATGGAACTTTATCTTAAATAAATTATGAGTTCATCTCATAACACTTTGAGATAATACCATAACTATGATACTCGAGCTTCCATCTCATACCCCTATCTTTTGGCCACTCCAAAACTATGTCAATACTAAGGATTGTGACTAGTCTCATGTCTTAATGTTAACTTGATTTTTTCATTAATACCCTTCCATTGTCCTTGAATTGTTATCTTGTCCTTTGAGAGGACTATCTTTTTGGAATTATGTATGTATTGTTTTAAAAATATATATCAATCTGTAGACACCTAAATTTGATTAATTTAATTAATTAAATTTAGCTATCTTGAATATTTTTTATTAAATAATTATGCATTATTTCATTAATTAGTGTTCCCTCCTCTTAGATAATTAATTCTAATAATTATGCTATATTCCCCTTTTAATTAATTATTTGACAAACATAAATCATTTAATTAATTAAAACCACCCCCTTTCTTCTATTAAATCAAATGCATAATTTGATTATTTGATTCATTTTGCCTGTTCCTCCTTTTCCATTATAGAATTAATTAAATTAATTAATTCCATATTTAATTTCTCCACATCTCCTAACTCTAACCCTAACTCTATCCCTTCCTCTAACCCTAATCCACTTAGCTAACCGTAGGTTTTAGTCAATCTTATCCTCTTTCCCTCACCATATGTGTGCACATTCCCAAAATATCTTGCATTTCCTAATATTTGAAGAAATTTCCTAAAATTTGGGAAAATATCCTAATTACCTTGACATTTGAAAATATCTCCATATTTGGAATGGAACCTTCTTATTTGGGTGGCTCTTCCTCAAACAGGCATGTTCCCTCAAGGACATATGTCATTTCTCCCCATGACACTTGTCCTTCAAAGACATATGCCATTTCCATCCATGACAATTGCCCTTCATAGGGACAAGTGTCTCATTTTCATACCTCCTCATCTCCTAGCTTAGCCTATTTAATCCCTTCATTTTCCTTCACAATCCATTCACTTTAATGATTTCATACCATCACAATGTCGAATTGTTCACTCATCCTTTGCATCCATATCATTTTAGTATCCATTTTGTATCTCATTTAGCATAATTCTCATCTTGCATCAATCATCATGGAGAGAAATCAAGCATCTACAACATAGCGAGCACACATCCAACCAAAAGACAATCAAGTCAAGGGTTTTAAGAGAGTTTGTGTTTCTTTTGTTTACCATTTGCTTTTGAAATTCACTTTTAGTGTATTTATCATGAGTGTGTTTGATTTTTGTGCTTGTTTAGATGTTTAGTTTAGCAATAATCTTCTTCATCTTGCACACAACTTTTTGCATATTTATAGCATGCCCGGTGGGACCCACTTCATGGGTCCATCTCACATTTTTTGTTGTTTTAATGTGTTTTGTTGTAGATTTTTGACACTTGTAGGCAAAAACACAAGAATACAGGTGGATTTCTACCTCAATGGAAGTCTACTTTAGCTTAATTTTAATTTCCAAAAATGGGGGGTTTGCTACTAGAAACAATGGGTTTGTTTCCAAAAATAGCAAGTTTCACTGAAAAATGACAAGAATGCATTCTCGTGGTCATGTGGTAGGTATAACTTTTCGGGTTTTTATGTTTCAAGTTTTTTGTTTTTGGCAAAATTAATTTCACCAGTGAAACAATGAGTTTGTGAGTATAAATAACATAATTGCTAGGTGAAATGGTGGGTTTTCTTTACTCTGTGTTTTCTACTTTCTGTTAAATTTAATTTCACCAAAAAAGTAGTGGGAACACGGGTTTGTGCTGACAAACATCGAGATTGGTTTGTGAAATGGCGAGATTTCTCTACGTTTTAATTTTTTGTCATTTTCTCGAATTGAAATTTTCTCAGATTGTTGTTAACCTATTAATGTGTGTTGTTTCATTGGGTTTTATTAATGTTTGTGTAGTTGCATTGCTTGTCAAAAACTCCACAGCTTAAATGCTAACTAGTTTATTACAGGACAACTAAAGAGGTGTTTTTTGAAACAATCTTTGGGTTTAAAATTTACATCATGTATTCTTTTAATTAGTAGCCCACCTCAATTTTGTAAGAGAGTTAATGAAGTTTTTTACATGTTTAGAATGATTATACTTGGTGTATGCTCTACCCTTGCCTTCTATGGATCTTGGGTGATAAAAAATCGTGCAATATTTCACTTTTGTTTAGATTAGATTCCCTAAAGGTAGTATACAAGTATCCTCTCCCCTCGTACATTTGTGTGACCTTGGGTGTACGAGAAAGTGTATTGTCTTTATTAGAAAAAGGGCTTGCCTCCTGATGTGATAAGCGAGTGAGAGGGAATGACCCAAGTGGTACTTTCTTTCGGTCTGCTATATAAATAATCATAGTTTTGGCAAAATCCATAATCAACTAGTGTAGTTGCATTATACTAATAATTTCCCTCAATATCTACATGTAAATACCCTCGTAGTTTTGGCAAAAGTCAAAATCCCTTGGTGCTTGTGTGGCAAATGCATAAAAACTTGTGTTCTACAGGTTGGGATATCCCTTAAATGAGCTAATCACCACATGTATAGCCACCAGATTTACCCCGAAAGTTCACCCACTATGAACCAATGTTTTTAGTAGCCCAAAACCTTTGATACTTGTTGGTGCAAAAGGTCGAACCTCCAAAGCCACCCCAATTTGTACTATTCATTATTGAGACAAATCTCACTTGGTGCACAAGATCTTTGAATCTTCAAGGTATGAGATTTTGGTGTGCTCGAGAAGTGTGTGTCATGTAAGGGGGATCCAATCCCTCCAAAATCTCTTTCTGTCCACTTTGTCTCAATATATGGAGAAATCTAAGTGGGGACTCAACAAGTAGTATCTGTATTCCAAGCCTCAAGTTGTTTTGTCTGATTTGTCTTCATGTTTTGACAATTAATTGTAAATATTTGGGTTGATTTAGACCTTCATCATCTCAGTTGAGTCAAACACTTTGGACTTATGCTTGATGTGTTTTTGTGCCAATTAAATCTTTTGCCAAATATCAAGTCCAAAGTTACCCAAAAATAGTGAGTTCGTAGTTTGAAATCTTCATTTTCATCATCTTACCTAGTCAAAAACCGCAAATTTGCTACTTGAAACCATAGGATTGCACCTAGAAGTAGTGGGAATTATTTGTTCTCCCATATTCCATTATCCAATCTTAAAACCGTGAGATTTGTCCCAAAAATGGCAAAAATGCCAAGTATCCAAGTCAGTTTACCAAGTTCTAAAATGACAGGAATGCTCTATTTTTCTCATAGTCTATATGTATAGTCTTATCATGTAATCACACCTAGAAACCACATAAATGTTGTTTCTTGTCTTTGATTTTACCAATATTTTCAGAAGTGAAGGGATTTATTTTTGTCCTATTACTATACCCATTTTTTCCAATGTAAGGTCTCCTTATCTATTTCCTCGAGTTTGCTAGTCATCTAAACTTGGTTTACATCTGTTTGTGTTGTCATTATCGCTTACCAAGGTTTTTATTTGCCTCATCATCTTGATTATCCTAGCTTTTGTGTCATTATCTTGGTCATCATTTCAATCTTGTATCGTTATTATCACCAGTTTTCATCCTTTGTCATCTTGTGTTGTCATTATCTCATCATCATCACAACTTTTCCTAAGTTAGGGATTAATCTTCCAATTAAATCAAATGTTTTAATCCAATCAATAATATCATCAATCTGTTTATCCCATATCCTTTTGAGTCTTTAATTGGTCATCTAGTATAGCTAAGTTGAGTCAATCAATCATTTATTTCATCTCATCAAATTGGTTATCCTTTTAATTTAAGTCAATCATCCAATTGGTCCATCTAGTTTATCAAATAAAATTGAATAAAAAATCAAATCCTTTTTTTAATCTTTGGTCTCATATCCCAAAAATTGCAACAAAGTCCACATTCTTTTCTTAGCAATTATCATCACTAGCTCTTTGACTATATTTTGTCTAGAGTTCAATATTTTTCATCATTGTGGCCTTGTCACCTTGAGCCAGAGGTTTAATTCACATTGATCCATCTTTTTTCTTGATTGTATCCTCTTGAGTAGCTTCAAAGTCACATTTCTTAACTCGACTTATCCATTTGCAATTTGAGTATCAAATCATCCCAGTCAATCATTTCATCTACCATTTCATTAGTTTGATCGAATCAATCAATTAATCTAGTCCTTGACTTTAGTGTGTTTTTTCATCATCACATCTTTTCATCTCATAGTTCATGCTCGTCACCACTTGGTCTTGACCTAGGAAAACAATGAAACAAAAACCTTCTCAATCAGGAGTAGAGCCTTTTGGCCCACAATTGAATCCCATCTTAGGTGTCAATCCCATTATGTCAGAAAGTGTTCCTGTCAACATTGATCCGCTCAATCCAATTGTTTTCAAGGAAACTATGGTCAACCAACCTAATGAGATAGATGTCGCAGTTAATCCCATCGATCAATTCCTCTCACAATCATTGAACTTACCTCCTACATAAACACCAACTTGGGCTACAGGAATATTTGATTATCCTCTACCACTTATTACATAGGCTATGACTGGGAGCATGATTTATGTAGCACCAATGTCATATGTGCCCCCACCTATACAATATATACCACAAGTTGTTAATGCGCTTCAATACCAACCTCAAGTGACTTCACAACCTATCATCTCATGACCATGATTCAAATACTTACAAGCGCCATTTTCATCCTATATTGTCCCAAACATTCAACAACTAGCAAATGGCATTATTCAAAAGCCTCCATTATATAATAAACAACAACCAAACTCGTCTCATCCCAATTATACTGGAGGTAGTTATCTGCAAGGAGGTATTCTTCAAGTTCAACAACCTTAAAATGTATAGTATCAATAGCAATACATCGCTTCACAACAAAATGCTACAACCTACTCATGACCACCCCAATATTAACAACCCCCATTTGTCCAACAAAATGTTCCTAATTATCAGAATGTGAAATGCTATCAATACCCACCACTATAATCAAATTATGTTCATCCACCTCAAGTGACATATCAAACACCACTTTATCAACCGGCTATGCCATCTGAATTATTCCCTGTCAATACTAAATGGGAAGAAATGAAGGCAACTCTCAAAACTTTACAAGATAACAACTCCGAGCGAGTTTTCAAATTCGATAAGATTTTCCCATATCCATTTGACAAGTCAATAATGTTAATTCCATTCCCCAAACACTTTGAAATGCCAAAATTTTATAAATACAAGAGGAAAGATGATTTGTGTCATAACATCAAAGAATTATATATGGCCTATCAAGAGGTCACATATTGTGATAACTATCTCCTATATCTATTTCCCAAAAGTCTTAGTGGTCCATCTCTAGATTGGTTTTCCAAGTTGCCATTTGGCGCTATCAGTATGTTCACAAACTTATAGGAGAGATTTGTGGCCCATTATCATTACAATGTGGAAAATCTCATTTCCATGCTTGACCTTTGTCAAACCAAACAGAAAGGAGGTGAAAGTCTCTTAGACTATATCCAAAAATGGAGATCCCGTGTTGATTGTCTTCCTTGTGTAGAAAAAAATACTCAATTGGACCTAATATTTATCAATAATCTCCACCCAAAGCTTGCATGTCATATGCGATTAAACTATGCATACACATTCAAGGATATCATGTCAAAAGGATCATCATCAGAAAAGGTTTTGATTGATGAAGGAATCATTAAACTCTATAAAGAATCTTTTGACAAGCCAAAAAATGATAAGAAAAGGTATTGGAATAGAAACAAGAATGTTGTGGGAGATGGGGTCACTGATTCCAAGACAGTTCAAATGGTTGTGGCTGCAAGTCCACCACCCATAAACATATTCCAATTCTATATAGCAATCATATACCAATCCATCACCAATAATACATGTCAATCCATCACCTCAGGCTTATCATAATCCTCAAACCCAAACATCAAGGGGAAGCTAGTACATCTAATGCAAGTCAATATTGTGCAAGAAACAATATCAATTACAACAATGTTCCATTTGATTATTCTAGTACAATAGGTTTTATTAGCTATTTAGAGGATCACATCAACATGATTTGTGTAAAGGGAGCTAATACCCAATGTGTCACAACCACTAGAAGGGCTCACATGATATTTCTTGGAACCCTAACTCCTTCCACACGTCAAGTTCCTATGCCTACACAATACAACATTCATGAGCACTTAGGAAAGACCCCTACATAGATCTCCATCCTAGATTTGCTAAAAGATTCACCTACTCATTAGGAGATTCTCACTCATGCATTGTAAAAGACTCATGTGCCCAGTAACATAGATCCCACACAATTCTAATCCTTGGTAGCATATTTATCTACCACATACCATCTCAGTTTCACCCAATTTGATGCTATGGTTCCCAATCCTAATCACATTTGCCCGCTCAATATCAAGGTCATTATCAAACACTATAAGGTAAAGTGAGTTATAATCGATAATGATTTTGCCCTAAATTTTGTACTTTAAAGTTTGTCACACAAGTAGGTGACACTGTCATGAATTTTCACAATCAACACATCACCATCAAGGCATATGATAATGTAGAGAGAAGTTCGACAGGGATGATCAACCTCCCAATTCAAGTAGGCCCAGTAACACAAGACATGCTTTCACACTTTGTTGATCTAGATATTCCATTTAGCACCCTCCTTGGTCACCCATGGATCCATGTCATGCAGGCCATATCATTCACTTACCATCAATTTCTAAAATTTCCATACCAAGGTTGTGAAATCACTATTTGTGGTGACACCTAGCCATTTGAATATTATCGTGCTCTTGAGGCATCCTCACCATATGCACATCACTGTCTAGCCATCAAAATTGAAACCCCTCATATTACCTCACCATCCTCATATATTGACCCCGATTCCATACTTACTGTTGCTAAAGAAAAACATTCCCTCCCATCCGCTTTTTCCTAGATTAAGATCAATGACATCGGCAATGGCGAATATGCTTTACAAGGAACTTTTGCAGTAGATGCACTACCCCTAGGTCCTCATACTAATGGGAAACCTACTAAATAACATAAGAAGAAAGAACTTGTGGTTAGAATGTGTGGCTCCACTAAATTCCAATCCCACGGGGATCTCAATCATGAAGTCATAGAAGGATATATCAACCAATGGATTTTCAAAGATGTTGTGGACAATGATGCTTGCCTTAATCACTTCAAAGAGAGATATCCAATAGCTCACAAGTTGGCTACCAATAAATGGGATCACCAAGGTGGAGGATTAGGACAAGAAGAGCATGGAACTAGAAGGCATGTTAACCCAGTTCCTAATGTTCACCATCAAGGACTTGGTATTGGACATTCTTCTCATGAAGCCTCAACTTCTGCAGGCAATTTTGGAAACAATGAAAATGTTTTGGCCGATATCAAAGACATACCTGAGGAGGTTTTAAGGCAAGTATATGATGATATGGATAGCTCCTCTACCTTCGGCACATCCACGCTCTTTGGTACATCTACTCTCCTAATTGATCTTCCACTTCGCCATCCTAAACTCATTGATTAGGGCCAAATTGTTGCACACCTTGATAAATTCCATAATGATATAATACTCCAACAACTCTTAGGGGAAATTGAGTATGCACCATACTATCATCCAGTTCAGAACACAGTATACAAGCTAGACACTCAAGGCTACTTTGGGGAAGATGGGATCCTTAACAACAAAAGTGAAAAAGAAATAAAAGATCAGATGTCTACTTTTGAAAAGCTTTCTAAGGAACCTGTAGACCATAAAATAGTAAAAACAAAAGGTGTATCTTTTTATGAAAACCTCTCTGAAGCGCCAGAAGATGAGGATTCCCCTCTTCCTCTCATTGACATACAGGTTCATAACAAATCACCAATCCTTATTGATGAGACAAGAGAAATCAATATAGGTACCATAGAAAATCCCTGCATTACTTATGTGGGAGCCTCCTTGTGTAACGAAGAGTTCCAAGTGTTTTTCCAAATCCTCCACAAGTGGCCCATCAATTTTGCATGGTCTTATGCAGACATGCCTGGCCTCAGTCCTGAGCTTGTAGTGCATCATTTGGTTGTTGATTCAAATGCCAAACCTGTTAAACAGAAGCTTCAAAAGATTCACCCTTGAATTGCATTGTTGGTCAAAGAAAAGTTGAAAAAATCGTTAGAAGTCAAGTCCATCTGGCCAATTGATTACTCAAAATGGATCTCTAACATGGTACTTGTTTCTAAACCCAATGGGGCTATTCGAGTATGTACAAATTTCATAGATCTCACCATAGCCTATCCTAATGATTACTTTTCACTTCCTAAGATTGATATTCTTGTTTATTTAACAATAGGACATCAAATTCTTTCTCTCATAGATTGTTTTTCAAGGTACAATCAAATAAAAATTGTAAAAGATAATCAACACAAAATAGTGTTTATGACTTCGTGGGGCACATTTTCTTATGAAGTCGTGCCCTTTGGTCTCAAGAATGCAGGTGCTACATATCAATAAACCATGACAATAATATTCCACGATCTCATGCAAAAGATACTAGAGGATTATGCGAATGATATACTAGGCAAATAAAAAACTAGAGCAAACCACCCAGCTATCCTTGAACAAATCTTTGAACTCTTGGCTAAGTATAAGCTACACCTCAATCCTAAAAAGTGTGTGTTTGGAGTTACATCGGGTAAACTCCTACGTTTCATAGTTTCTAGGCATGGTATAGAGGTTGATCCCAAGAAGGTTATAGCAATCTTAGAAATTTCGCCTCCTAAAACATTAAAGAATTTGTGCAACCTTAAAGGAAAGTTACAATATGCTAGGTGCTTTATTGCTCAACTTGCAAGTAAATGCCAACCATTTATAGATATTTTCAAAAAAGGTACAGGGTTGTGGGACATTCAATGCCAACAAGCATTTGACTAAATAAAGGAATATCTAGCTCATTCCCCAGTCTTAATGCTACCAATTCTAGGGCAACCAAGTTCCTTCTATATATCTTAGTTACTCTAGTTATAGTAGGGGTGCTCCTTGCCCAACATGATGATAAAGGTAAAGAACAATCCATTTACTATATCAATCTAACCTTTGTGGGATATGAGCTCAATTACTCACCAATGGAAAAAGCATGTTTAGTTGTTGTCTTTTGTTCGCAAAATTTCTGATACTACATGCTAAGTCACACTGTCAAGCTCATGTGTAAGATCAATCCCCTAAAATATTTGTTATCAAAGACAACTCTTAATGCACATATGGCCAAACAGGTTATGTTGCTCAATGAATTTGATATCTAATATGTAGATAGATTGGCCACCAAAGGATGGGTTATTGCAGACCAAATGGTAGAAACACCCTTGATGGATACCCATCCATTAATTGTATAATTTCCAAATGAATATGTTTGTACAATCACAACACAACCCCCTAGAAACTTTATTTTGATCATTCACATACACAGAATGGATTAGAGGTAGGGTTTTTATTTGTAACTCCAGAAGGGGATCTCATTCTCAAATCATTCAAGTTGTCTTTCCCATGTACTAATAATATTATTGAATATGAAGGTCTCATCACTGGTCTCAAAATGGTTATTCAGTGGAATATTGTAGATATTCTTGTCTATGGGGATTCTCAATTGGTTGTTAAGCAAGTGAATGATGAGCACCAAACTAAGGATGATAAGATCTTGACATATAAAATAATGGTCAATGATCTTAAGAAAAATTTGCAAACCATTATCTTTGATCATATCCCTAGAGTGCAAAACAAAGAAGCTGATGTGATGGCCAGTATTGGTTCACCACTTGCAATTGGGTCAAATAGTCTAAAGTATGTATTCTTGTTCGAGCAACTTCTTCAACTAGCTTTTGAAACATCACATACAGATATGGTGTGCAACATTATTGGCCCCCAATCACCCTAGTACCATAATATTTATGCCTACCTTAAAGATAGTACCCTTCCACCCAATATATCCCAAAATGATCATCAAAACCTCCATCGTTGTGTCTAATTTACACTAATAGGAGATAATCCATATCATTGGGGATATTGTGACATCCTTTCTAGATGTCTATATTTGAACGAAGTTAATCTTGCGATGAAAGAAGTGCATGTAGTAACTTGTGATGCTCATATGAGAGGGTATGTTCTTTCCAAAAAACTCTTGAGAGTGGGGTACTATTGGCCCATAATGGAGCATGACTATTGTAAATTTGTCAAGAGGTGTTTTCCCAGTCAGCAACATGAAGAGTTAATTTATGTTCCAACATAGGATCTATAGCCTATCACAACACACCGACCTTTTTCTACATGGGGTATCAATCTTGTTGGAAATATCCATCCTGCTTCCTCAGATGAACATAAGTTTATCATTCCAACTACATAGTATTTTAACAAGTGATTTGAAGTGATTCCCCTCACCCTTACCATTGGTGTCGAAGTGTCCAGATTCATCCTATATCACATTCTTTGTGGCTATGGAGTTCCCTCTACCATCATTATTGATAATGGAATCCCTTTTAAGAACCAACATATATGTGATCTTTGTTCCACATTTCATATCCAACACTGTTGGTCCACCTCATATTATCCTCAAGGCAATAGCTAAGCTCATGTAACTAACAAAAATTTGCTACGTATTCTCAAGAAGGTTGTCAATGAAACTGGTCATGATAGACATCTCCATCTCAATCACACCCTCTAGGCATATCGCACCACTATTTGAACTCCCACTAGAGCCACTCTGTATTCCCTTATCTATGGTGCAGAAGAAGTTTTACCTATTGAGGTCAAGTTACCATCTATGCACATATCCTTGAAAGATTTTGTTTTCGATGAAGATTATAGGATAGCAAGGCTAGCTAAACTAGATTTTCTTGATGAACTTCATTAGAAAGCATATGATCACCTACAAATATCAAACCAAGCTCAATAAAAAATGTCAGAAAAAATTTCACCCTCGTGAATTTGAGGTGGGTGATTTGGTGCTTCGTGAAAATTCACAGAATTAGCAAGATCAAGAAAAGAATGGAAAGTTTGAATTCAATTGTTTGGGCCCATATGTAGTCATAAAAAAATATGGTTCAAGGGTCTACCAGTTATCTAATCTAGAAGGGGACCCTCTCAATGATCCCCTAAATATCCTGCATCTAAAGATATTTTATGCCCAATTCGTGGCAATGTACCATTCTAAAATAAAAAATACAAAAAAATTGAAAAATGATAAAAATCCCAAAAAACGCAAAGAAAAAATAACAAAAAGAAAAATAATAGAGAAAAAATAAGTTAGTCCTATGGTGAAAACCAATTTTGGTGACACCTTGGGCATGTATATATGGTGAAAACTTGGAAACAAGTGTTATATGTAAAGGGAAATTCCATTATCCCTTATGTCATCCCATCCACCTCATCTAGCATGGTATCTTTTTCTACTTGTCTCCATCAGAATCCCTTTTGCATCTACCTTTCCTATCATGGTATCTTTTGCTACTCATCTCCATCAGAATCCCTTTTGCATCTACCTTTCCTAGCATGGTATCCTTCACTACCCACATCTCCTCTTCCATGATTCACATCCATCTGCTTCGCCTTACACTTCTCCTTCCAATTTTATGTGGAATCATCTCCTATCCATAGTTGTTTGTGCATAGGGTATTTGTTGATTCTTTGTACATAATGTTCGTTTTGTCATGTATAAATTCCTTTTGGGCTTCTTCGTGATTGCCATGTCAGTTGTACATAGGTGTGCCTTGTAGATAGGTTTTAGGTTGTACATATGTGCATCAGTTGCATTATCCAGATCACATCACGTTCATTAGTTCTTCAACAATTATCCTCAAGCTTCTCTATCATCGGGATCATATTAGGTTCTCTTTTGTCGGTCAATCTCATTGATCCCTCATCTAGTCATCAGTCTGTGTAGGATGTACCCTTCCTCTAATCAAACAATATCCAACCCCATCCATTAGTCATCCTTTTGGCAAAAAAATATATGAGGCACTTGTGTTGGCTTTGATTCTTGTGGATCTTTGTTCATCTTTTGAGCACTTGTGGTTTGTTTTCTCTTGGTCACCACGATCCTTTGTATAATGGTGTGCTAGGAATAACAGAATAAGGGGTTTGATCTTGTTGGCTTTTTGCTTGGTGTATTTTTTATGTGTCCCATGTTGTACTCTCATAAGGTCTCGGTTATCTCATGTTACACTAGGGCATGTCTCTTTGATTGTGGTTTTTCTAGCACCATTTCCCGCAAGGTTCTCTATAATTTTGTGTAGTGTTAGACTAGCATTTTGTGTTTGTTTGTTGAGTCATTCCATGCATTGGGTGTGAAAATCATCTTGGTTCTTTGTTGGTGTGTCACCTACAATGCTAAATCAAAATAAGTGCTTGCTATGATGGCAATTAGTGCCAAAGATGCTTGCACTTTGTGATTTCTTCATCTGTATTCTCCATTTGCATTGCATTTGCCTATTTCTTTTCCTTTATTGGCCTCATCTAGGAATGTTCAAACGTCCCTTCTTCTTCTTTCTAGCATGTTGTCCTCACCAAATATACCTGGAGCATTTTGCATTCATCATCATGTCAGTCCTTCATTCGCTGCATGTGCATCTCACCACACATTCACATGCATTGCATCATGCATCATAGATGGGTTAGCTCATAATCCATAAATCACATCTCATGCATCATTTATATGCATCGCATCCTACATCATAGATAAGTTAGTGCATAATGCATATTCATTCATCATGCAGTCATCTCATGATATAATTACATCATATAGGATAAACATCATGCATACATATCCCATCCTGCATAATCATAATAATATATAATCCATGCACATATCTCATCCTTAGGTTATAAGCATCAAGCATACATCTATGTCATAAACATAAGAATACATCATATAGATCATCACATCAATGCATTTCATCATGCATTACAAATCCGTCAATATATGTCATACATCGCATATCATATAATTACATCACATAGCATAAATATCATGTATACACATTACATCATATATCACAAACATGTTAGAACATCATATCATATGCATCCATGCATACATGTATCAAAACATAAAAGTGCAATACACATGGGTCGAATCAATCTCCATATATATATTGATGCACATGAAAGGACACAAGCCAAAAAAAAAGCTCAAAGGTTAATATGTTAGTTTCAACCAAAACCAAAACAAATGAACTTCAAACCTTCACATACATATCAAAATAGATTAACAAGCACACAAAAGAAAGCAAAAAAAAAAGAAAAGAAGAGAGAAGAGACTCCCTAAGATGCTCCCATTGTGCTCTTGTTGTCTCTCCCTTGTTCTTCTCATCTTCAAGATCCAAAAGTTTGCTTGAGTGTAGCCCTCAGTTTTTAGCATGTAGCCATGGATGCCAAATGAAGGATTGAATGTGATTGAAAATGTAGTTCTATTGCTATGCAAATGTATAAACTAGAATGTTATGAGAAAGCTAAGTAGAATGGTAATGCAACTATAATAACAATGCTCAAGATGCTTCCTTTATTTGCTTGAGAAATGAGGCTCCTTTTATAGGCAAAATGGTTGATTGGAGGGCCAAGATTGACCTAGCTCAACAAGGGCTAGGATTGCATGAGAGAGGCATGATCCTTAATCCATGTTCACAACTTCCACCAATCCAATGGTGACAAGTGGCATCATGAGATGGCTTGAGAGAAGAGGGAAGAGGCATTAAATTCTTGAGGAGACATGAGGGTAACCTCATGTGGTTGATTTATTGGATAAAGCTATTATCCAATGGTAAAGTTATTGTCCAATGGGTAAACTCTTCTATAAGGTTTATCCATGGTTAGGCCTTGACCAAAGGGACAAAACCCATGTGGCTTAACGTGTTGAAGAAGGGAAGCATTTAAGATTTTGTAAGTCTTAAATGAGTGAGATGATGGGTTGGGGGTTAATTTGGGTTTAGGATTGTGCAAATGATTAGAAGGGGATTTAGGCTAATTTGGAAGGGCTTAGAAGAATCTAGAAGAAGGTTAGGCATGTAACTTGCATATTCTAGAAAGTGAAATTGGGATGAATTTAGGATTTTAAATAAATAATTTATTTATTCAAAATAATGGTGCAACTTGCATTTGTAGGAGAATGCAAGTGGATGGGGGATTTTAAATAAATATTTATTTATTTAAATGGGGATTTTGGTAGGCATTTTAAATAAATGTTAATTTCTTTAAATGAGAGGAAAGGGGAATTAAATAGATTTATTAATTTATTTAATATTTGGACTATAGTTAGTAATTTAATTAAATTTATGAAATTTATTTAATTAGATTAGAAGAATGGGCTGAAATGAATTAATTAAATATGAATTTAACTAATAGAAGAATATTAGTGTATTAAATAAATATTAAATTATTATTTAATTTAGTGGACAAATTTATGTGTCTACATTTGCCCCTCTTTGAGACGATGCAGTTTTTTGTGTCGTTTCAAAGAACAACAGGTAGGCATGAGAAAAATGCACAAGGGATGTTAGTTATTGGGTGGTATGCCCCTCGAGAGATAGGCCAATTTTTTTGAAAAATCAGATGGTCTCTAAAAAAAGAGAAAGAATTGGGGGGTTGTAGATTAGAAGAATTTGGAGTAAATGGTGAAAGACCGAAGGAAAACGGGGTTAAAATGAAGAAATGGCAAAAGTACGGAGGAAAATGGGGTTAAAACGAAGAAATGGAAAAAGAACGGAGGAAGACGAGGTTAAAATAGAGAAATGGCAAAAGAATGGAGGAAAACGGGGTTAAAACGGGGAAATGGCAACACTCGGAAGTTCTCAGGGTCCACGACGGCAAGCAAGGTGAAGAAAGGTTAGCCTGGGTAGGGTATATTTGGGCAAGAAGGGGTAATTTGGCCTCATTTGTACAATCCTCCATACCAATTTTGACCTCTGACAGAGACCCTTTTGTGAGAAGCCTATAGCAAAAAAGATGGTGGTTCCCATAGCAAATCATCACTTTGAGCAGATCTAGAGGTACCAACGGCTAGCCAACTATGGACCCCTGATAAGTCCAGTTCTGACTTTTGTGATTTTAGCTCATTTAATGTCTTTTCTAGCTAGTTGAAGTCGACCAAAGACAAAGGCGCTAAAAATTTGTTTAGCACTTTTGTCGCCCATTTTAGCACTATGGTGCCGCAATGGCACTTTTATGGGCTATTTTTAGTGCTATTGCCAATGTAACACTATCACATATGTGTTGTAGCACTATTATTTTTGTAGTTTTGGCGCTTTTGATTTTTTTTTGAGTTTTAGCACTATTGAGATGGTAATTTAGCACTTTTGCAATTGGTTAGCACTATTGAGAGGTTGATTTAGTGCTTTTAAACTTTTGTAGCGCTTTTGCTAGTTAGAATAATGCTTTTGTATTTCGGCATGTGGGGTTAGCTTTTTTGATAGTTCAAAGAGCGCTATTGTTACTATTTTTAGTGCAGTTGTTTTCAATTGCCCCATTTGGATTTTAGATGATGACAATTGATGTAACTTTGTTGTTGATGTTTGTTTGTTGTGATTTTTGAGACTCAGTGTACCTGTTGAGAATAGGAAATTGATGTAAATTCTTATTGTAGTCTAGGTGTGTGTGAGTCGAGTTACCTGTTGAGACTAGAGATACTTGATCAAAAGTATCTAAGGAAGTCTAGGCATTAGCCTAATATGTGTAGCAAAGAGGTTGAAATTGTCGTTTGATTGTGTTTGTATGAGGACCTAGGTGTGTTGTAGGCCCGAGAGAGACATCCTACTACTCTACGTCTGTGGGATCAGTTGTCCAACCTAGAGATTGATTGTGTATGCTCAACTAGTTTGTTTGACACGATGCATTTACCCGTGATTCGTACGAATCACAGACTACTGACTGCGTTGGCCGAGAGATGGCATAGCGAGACCTGCTCCTTCCATCTGCTAGTGGGAGAGATGGCAGTTGCATTGGAGGATGTATGGAGGATCCTACATATCTCGATCACAAGGGAGCTGGTGACTTATGATAGAGTGATGGGTGAGGCTGCATTGCAGCGGATCTTCCCATATCCTAAGCTAGAGGTGCATGATGGGTCGGTGCCATGGGAGGAAATCACAGATTTGTAAGAGCCACTTCCTATGGTTTTGTCTGGGATTTTTAGTGGGTTACTATGCCCTAATTGGAGTTCACATGGCCTTGTCATCGGTTGGGGACATGTGATTGAGAGGATGGCAAGCAAGGGGACCAGATATGCCCGAGGTCCATGCATCTTGGCTCATCTATATAGTGATTTGCATGATGTTGTGTATCATGAGAGGACCTCTTTGGGAGTGGGGATCACATTGTTTCACATCTAGGCATGGGAGCACTTGCCTATCTATAAACTAGTGTGCATGAGATTTAGGGTGATTGATCAGCCCTATGTGTACAGGTATGGAGGTATGATGACTTAGCCGCAGCTGCATAAGATGGAGTATTGGCGTTGGACATTGGATGATTTGGATTCAATGATATGGAGACCATACTTAGATTGTGAGTCATGGGAGGATGATGTCGATCCCAACCGTATGTATATTCTACTTCATTTTTTATTGGGAGGACCTGGTATATTACTGAGACATTTACCGAGCTAGGTCATGAGATAGTTTGGGTGAGCATATGGTATGCCTTGAGGCTCAGGAGATTACACTTGTGCGGTCAAAGAGAGATATATGTAGGGAACAGTTCTACCCTACGATCAGGCCTTGGTAGAGTTCCCTAGCCTACAGCCAAGGCCATGGGCATACAAAGAAGATATTGTAGATGCAAATGTTACAGAGGAGTATGCGTAGTTTTTGACAACACATCCCTTTCCACGTATCTCAGATCTGGTAGAGCCTATGCCATCATTTGAGGACGAGCGGGCTTCTCGACACATGAGGAGGAGGAGGAGAATAGACGGGGGAGGTGATGGGGCAGGTGGAGATGAAGGTGGAGGAGGTTTTTGAGGTAGGAGAGGAAGGGGTGGTCACCTAGTGTGATTGTTATAGGTCCCACCTACATAGGTAGTAGTACCAACACCAGCAGAGGTAGGGGAAGAGTGGAGGGAGAGGCAGTTGGGGTGGCAGGAGTAGTAGGGATAGAGGCAACAGGAGCAGCAGGGTAGGGAGACATCAAGGATATTATGTTGATTTGGTTACATGCCTGTCTCACCACAATTGAGCTCAGATATGTGCCCTAGAGGCACAACTAGATGATAGGGGTGTGGAGATTGCTATCAAGGATGTTTGGCATGAGGAGTTGAGGTGACTATTGTGCTCAAGGAGCATGATGATGATATGGACCAACTAGCACAGGCACAAGAGAGGATTTAGGTTTTGGAACAGGTATAGGGTCAGGGGCCAACAATATAGGCTATGAGGGAGATGTGATGGGTTGGTGAGGAGATCAACTACTGGCGAGGTTTATATGAGTAGGCAGTGCCCAACAGCTAGCATGCAATGAGCTACTCCCAGATGCAGCGAGCCAAATTTAAGTGCTTATAGAGAGCACAAAGTAGCGGGGGTGTCATGGGTCCGCCTCATTGTTCAAGACCTTTAGCTGATGGTGCACCTTCTACATCTGGCGAGAGTGTCGCATGATATTCATTGCCCCTTGTATCTGATATTTGGATACATTGTTACTTACTGATACTTGGATGGCTCTTGGTAGCTGATATTTTTGACATCATTGTACTATGATACACATTTACTTTATTTTGATGAGAGATATATGATGAGATCTCCTTTTTGGTTGTGATGATATGAGTTGTTTATATGATTTATTGCTTATCCAAGATGCATGATTTTGTTTGATATGCATGATATGTGATGGATCCTATATGATGATCTAGTTTTTTATGATGATGGATGCATGTTGTTTATACATGATGATTTACGATGATGTATAGATGTAGCTAATGACATGTATGATTTATGATTTTTGATATGATTCTTCGGTTGATGTTGTAGATGGAGATAAATTTGATTTATGCTATGATGTTTATGTTATGTTGTGGATGCATATGGATTCTAATTTGTTCTATGATATGATGAATGACGTGGATAATGATATATGTTGATATGATGATGTTGAGATAATAAAGGTGATGTTTGATGATGATGAAACATGTTGTGGATGCATACATTTTGATATGTGATTTTTAATGATGAGTGTAATGAATGAAATATGGATGAATGATGCAATATTTTGATTTTGGTAAATGTAATATGTTAATGATAAATGTAATGATCTAAATGATGATAGTGAATAGTAAATGTGATGAATGATATTAAATCATGATATAGATGATGAATGTGATATGATTTAATGTCACGATATAAATGATGTGATATATGCAATGACACTTAAATGATTAAAGGGAATGATAAATGTGGTGAATGATATAATAAAGGACATGTGTAATAATGATTTTTAATGATGATATTAATGCATGGAATGCTATAAATGATGACACTAACGATGATATTAATGTAATGATGAGAAAAATGAATGATATATGTGATGATATTAAATGCAATGATGTAATAATAATAGAAATGATGATTCATAATGATGATATTTAATGCAATGAATAAATGATGATAGTGAATAATAAATGCAATGTTGTCATGATAACACAAAATGATGTTATATAATGTAATGATATAAATGATGTGATATATGTAATGATACTAAAGCATGATAGTGAAAATGTGATTAATGAATGTAATGGTGACGTTTAATGATGACTGTAACAATTAATGCTATGCAATATTAAGGAATCTAAAATGCAACGTTTTATGCAATAAAAGATGATTGTAGAAGATAAATGATGAATTTGGTAACAAGGTAAAATGCAAATGAATGTCATAAATGATCTGAATGATAATATGAAATTTAATGCATTGATCTAAAATGCCTAATTATCCTACATGATAATTGAATGATGAAATGTAATTCCCTAATGCAAGTGCTCCTAAATGATAAGGTAAAATGAGTGATGTGTATCAGAGTATTCCGTTGGGATTTTAAGAAGAGGCCTTCTTAGCTTTCTCATAGCAACTCGATTCCTTATATATGCATGCTTACAAAAATATTTTCAATGTATGAATAATTAGATGCATAGGTGATATGCAATGAAATGCAATATATATAGATGAGATGAAATTGGCGATCCATGACTTATTCATAATGATTTATTTCCTTATTGAGCATTTTAGTACTGATCTTGGTCAAGGTATCAAAAACCAAGGTTGAGCACTCCACGTATAAACAAACATTGTAGACAAGGAAGGTTCCCCTCCATTATGGTTCATATACACATGGTCGAGGTATACGTTGTAGTTAGCAAGCCATAGTGATCCATGACTTGTATTTTTGCATAGGATCTCGTAGCTTAGTGAGCTTCCCATGTAGACACCATTAGTATTTGCCCCAAAACTTCATTAGAACAATCGGTAGATAGAAAACAAAGAAAAAATATCCTGAACCATCCTGGCCATTCTAATCACTTGTGGATAACTTGGAGTAGCATAGGAACTTAATATAAAAAGCAATAATCTGACCAAGTACCTATCAGCCAAATAGAATTTTCTTGTCAAAAAAATATGTTATCATGTCTTGTTGTAAGGAAAGATGTATCCTTGTTAAGACGGTTGCGCGTATGTTTTGCTGAGATGTTGATTTTGTTATGATAGTTGGTCATTGTTTAGGTAGTTCAAATGTTGTTGTGTCTGGCTCAATATTTTTTATTGTTTTTTATGGTTTCTCATGTTTTTGGGTTTTCTAGTTTTTGAATTTTTTTATTGTTTTTTATGGTTTCTCATGTTTGATTTTGCAAAGGATTATCAATATTATCGATTATAGGAATCAAAATGTAATGAATATCGGATGCATGGACTAGACTCGCAGACAATAGGTTATCTCAATGTACACAAGTTCACAAACACCTGTGATGGTGTAAATGTGAGACTTGATGGATTGTACAAGAGAAACCACAAACACACCATAGCACAAAAACTATGCCCCAATGTACACCAACCCAGACATACCAAGATATAAAATGATCAAGGAAGCCATGAAGAGGTATGATCCTAGTACACAAAATAAAATCAAAGCGAAAAGATCATTCAAGAAAATGACTCGTGTGGTCAACAAAAATCTCTTGCCAAGAGTAGAACATGGAATTGTATAAGCTGCTAGTCATGGGAAGGATTCAACCCAACAGGCACTATTGATGAGATAGATTGATGATAGGAAATAAATTAAGCTGACTGGGAGAGACACTAGTCAAGAGGATCTCTGCTTGGATTTTCTTAACACATTGTGGATAGGTGCTTGGATTATGCGCGAGTCTAGGTAAGCTCAGATGGATGGGAAAAAGTTTAGATTGATGGGAATATTTATATTCTCAATAGTGGATTAAAGGTCATCATCGCAAGGCGAAAGGAGGTGGCGATAGGATGAAAGTGAACGGTGAGAGAAAAAAGAGAATGATAAGCCAGTGTGTACCCTTAGCTCATGCAAGAAATATTGTGAAAATGTAGTATTGTGATGCCTTTGATTGATGTTGTGAAATTGATCAATATAGGATTGGTGCAATCCAGAGCAACTGGTTGAATTTTCCCCAATTTTAGTTAGAGCGTGATAGTTGATGTCAGTTGGTCGCTTGGATAGGATAAAGCTTGAGTAATTGAGTCAAAGTGACCTATTGAGACTTAGACAATTGATTGAATTGCTCGATGAAGTCAAGGTATCTGAGTCAAATTACCCGTTAAGACTTAGACAATTGATTTAATTGTCTATTTGGATTATGTGTGATTGGTTGACGAATTGATAGTTGGGTTTAAAAGGCAAACACAACAACTTGTGTTGGTGTACATGATGACCTAGATGACAGAGGGCTACACAACTTGATCGAGTAGATGGAACATGATACAGGTTATGCGGTGATGATGACATAGTTAGGGAGGGTGGGGGATTCAACTATGTATGACTGATATGCAATGATATGGATTGATGGATGGATGAAATGCAATGGTAAGATATGTTCTACTCTTGACTGAGATATTGGAAACCAAACTTTAGAGTTACACCTATTACAGACAAGGAATATTCCCCTCCATTTTGGTTCACATAGTGATGATCGAGGTTTACGTTGTACTAAATAAGACATAGTGATCCATGACTTTGTATTTTTGCATAGGACCTTATAGCTTAGTGAGTTTCCCACGTAGACACCATTAGTATTTGCCCTAGAACTTCATTGGAACAATCCACAAATGGAAAACAAATAAAAGATACCATGAACCATCCTGGCCACTCTAATCACTTGTGGATATCCTTGAGTGACATAGGAACATTATGTAAATCAATAAAAGACACAATCACTATCAAAATTCGAACAACCAAAGAATCTTCTTGCCAAAGGATGTGTCATCATGTCTTGTTGTAAGGAAGGATGCATCCATGCTAAGACAGTTATTTGATGTTTACCCTAGGCAGTTGACCGTTTGTGTACTAATTAATAGTTTCTTGTTTGAGTATTTGATTTGTAGGCTCAGTTTGTTTTTGCATCGGATTGAATGTTTGTGTGAACAAGAATCAGTTTATTGCAATGCTTTCGATTTGTTTTGTGATGTTTTTGGATTTTTGAATGTTTTTACAAATGTTTTTGGTTGTATTTTATGACGTTTTCGAATATTTTTGGTTTATTTTCATATTTTACGAATGTTTTGATATTTTCTAGTTTTCCAATGTTTTTGATGTTTTTTGAGATTTTATGAATGTTTTTGGGATTATTTTAGGACATTTTTCAATTAACTCAGTGAATCACAAGCATCGAGAATCCACTCCCATCATTAGGTTAAGAATATTGCCCCCAGTTAGGTGTTGGTGTGAAAGCATGATGTGGGACACATGAGGCAATAACCTTGATTGCATATCAATAACAAGCCATGATCTAAATGATGTATGAATGGATATTATCGCAATAAGTTTGAAAGATAATGGAGTCATAGCCTTTACGAATGGCACCTATTTGCCAAGTTTTCACCACCATACCTATCCAAGGTGCCACCAAAGTAGTTTTCACTATTTGGATGAATGATTTTTCTTTACTATTTTTTAGGATTTTTTCATTTTTTGTACTTTTTTAAAGACTTTTTTTGAATGTTTTTGGTATTTTCTGAAATTTGATGAGCCTGATGCTCTGTATAGCTTATGTATGAAACTTTTTGAGATGTATGTTGTTGATTGGATATGTGAGTGGTTCTCCTTCTGAAGTTGCTAACTGATATGCCCCAGACCCAAGGGTTGCAATAATGACATATGGACCCAACCAATCGGATTCAAATTTGCCTCAGTATTCTTATTTTGGTTTATTGTGAGGATTCTCTCTGAGAACAAGATCTCCTACCTCAAATGTGCAAGGTTTGACCCTATGATTGTAACTACTACTCATGCATTGTTGATATGCTTTTAGGTGATTGTAGGCAACCTGGTGCTTCTCATCAAGTAGTTCCAAGTCCTGAAGACGTGAGACTCGATACTCTTCATAATTAACCTTTGATTAACCTTTATATTGTATCATGTCAAAATGGTCAATCAAGATTAGTAATCAACATAAAAAGAAACCATCTTAAAAATGATATCAAGAAAGATTAAACATAGAAGCATATGAGAGATAAAAATGAATAAACATTAAGACTTCCCTCAATACGCTCCTGATACCATTAGCTCTTTGTTGTCCTCCTCATCTCCACGAACCATATTTCTTTGAGGTTGTAAAATGAAGAGTGGGAGATTGAGTAGGGTTTAGTGTGGAATGCTCTCAACTAGCATAACAACATAGATGTATGTGTAGATACGATAGATCAAAATGGGCATTATGATTGTGCTATGATACATGGATAAAAAGCCAACATGAGGATGTATAAAAGTGGATTTTCTTTGATTGATGTATAAAGGGTTCAATTTGTAGAGTTGGGAGCCTAGAAATGGATGGTCAAGATTAAAAGGGGGATCAAAGGCTTATATTGAAAGGGAATGTGGTCCTAGGTTTGAAGGGTTATCCTTGTGACAAGTGTCACAAGGAGAAGTGGGTGAAAGGGTAAATGTGCTCACATATATGTGGTCCCATCTTGGGAGGAACAAAGGTCCTAGGGGGAAGGGGGATCTGTGCTCACACATGTCTGCACAACCTTGGAAGAAACAAAGAGATGACAAGTGAAAACACTTGTTGAAAGGTGTAAGGGCTAGTGGAAGAGAGTTTATGACACACTGGCCAAAAGGGGAAAGAGTAGGGTGGCTCTATGGTGAAGAGAATCCTCACACGTGTGAGAACCCCTTGGTCAAAGGTGATGTGGACATGTGAAGTTATTTGTGAGTCACATGTGGAGTCACATGTGGGTATGGGTAGATGTGTAGTATTTTTAATTTGCATAAATACTAACATTGGTTAGGCTTTGGATTAATTAGGATAATGAGGGGATTAGATGATAGTTTTGTAGGAATCACTAAATTAGCCTAATTAATCATGGATTGATTTAGGTAATTAGGATTAGGGACAAGAATGGAATATTCCATTAAGATGAGTTTGATTTATTGAAATAAATCAATATTTGGAAGAAGTGGAAAGGGGATATTAATTAAATATAATTTAAATAATTTAAAGGTAATGATAGGCTAATATGATTAATTAAATTAACCATGTGATAAAGACATAATTAATTAAATATTAATTTAGTCGATTTTATGTGTCTACACTATCAACCATTTTCTTGTAAGGCATGAGATTATCATCCTTTGTTTGGTAATCATCGTTAACTTCTTGGATGACTAACTATGAATCGTTGTATACTTGTAGCTGCTTCAGCTTCCATTGTATGGCCACTCTTAGTTCTGTGATCAAGGCCTCATACTCTGCTATGTTGTTTGTGTATGGGAAGGTGAGGATGTATGATTTTGGAATAATATCACCTTGAGGTGTAAGAAAAATAATGCCAGCTCTTGAACCATGCCTAGTGTATGACCCATCAAAATATAGCTTCCATTGTTGTGTCGGCATGACTGTGAAGATCTCTTTATCTAGAAAATTGGAGATGAGTGGATGGTCTCCTATGAGTGACGCTTCAGCCAACTGATATGCAATTACTTGCCCTTTGATTTCTTCACAATCCACATACTCGATGTCAAACTCACTGAGGATCATAACCCACTTTGCCAAGTGGCACATGTGAGTGTTGCTTTATTGAGAAATTACTTGAGTGGATCTATCTTGGTGATCAGTTGTATCTTATGTATCAGCATGTAGTGTCTCAGTTTGGTTGCTGCCAAAATTGCTATGAGACAAGCTCCTTGAATAGGTGTATAATTAAATTCATACCCCACTAATGTCATAGAGATGTAGGATACTGCATACTCTTTTCCTTTTGCATTATGTTGTGCTAGTAATACCCCTAAGGTTGTAGATGTAGCTAATATGTATAACAATAATGGCTTGTCTAGAGATGGTGGTGTTAATAATAGTGGTGTCATTAGGTAGTCCTTAATCATTTGGAATTCTTGCTGGCAATTCTCTTCCCATTTGAAACGAACATTCTTATGGAGCAAATGTGTGAAGGGATGACATGTATCAGTCAATTGTGCAATGAACTGATGGATTGATTATAGCCTCCCTTGTAATGTTCTCAACTAGTTAATATTCTTAAGAGGTGGTATCTTCATGATTGTATTTACTTTTGTAAGATCAACCTCTATTCCTTTGTACAGAACAATGTATCCTAGGAGCTTCCAAGAGGTCACTCTAAAGACACACTTCTTTGGATTGAGGTGAACATTATATTGTTCTAGTCTGGTGAAGATTTTGTCTTGTACTACAATGTGACCCTCTCTTTTTAGTGATTTAGCTAGTAAATCATCCACATAGTCTTCCATTAGTGTATGCATCATGTCGCGGAAGATGGTAGTCATTGCCCTTTGATAGGTGGCTCTTGCATTTTCGAGACCAAATGGCATCACATTCTAGCAGTATGTTCCCCATGGGCATGTGAAAGAAATTTTGTGTTGATCTTCTAGAGCGATTTTCATCTAGTTGTATCCTGAAAACCCATCCATGAGAGATAGCATTGCATGCCTTGTTGTTAGGTCCATGATCATATCAATGTTGGGTAGAGGGAAGTCATCCTTAGGACATGCCTTGTTTAGATCTCTAAAATTTGTACAGATATGGATGCCCCCAGTTGGTTTGGCCATTGGTATAATGTTGGATATCCTTTCTACGTAGTCAATTGGTCTTATGAAACCAAATCTAATAGCTTTTTGAGTTTTTCCTTTATTAAGAGTGCAATTTGAGGGTGCATTTGACTAAGATTTTGTTTTATTTATTTTTCTCCTTTTGCTACCATCAAGTGATGCATTACTAGATCTAGATTCAGTCTGGGCATGTCTGCATATGACCAAGCAAATTTTATTTGCCACCCTTTGAAGAATTTCACAAAGCAGGGAAATTCTAGGTGAGTTAAGGATGTTGCTAAATGGATTTAATGAGGGTCCCACTCTGATCCTAGATTGACTTCCTTGGTCTCCTCTATGAGGATGGATGATCTAGGAGAATGTCAAACCTTCCAACCTTAGGCACCTCAAAGAGGTTTTCACCTTTAGATGTGTCCTTTGTTTTTACTTTTTTGGGATCCAAAAGTGCCATAGTGTGGTTTTCACTTGAAGATCTTGTTTTGATTGTAATATTTTTGTGACTGAAAGGTTTGGAATTATCTCCAAAGTAAGTCACATTGTTGAGTTCAATAGCATGCCCAACCTTGTGATCCTCACTTCATATGTTATCCCATAATTAGATAAATCCTATTATCACCTCATCGTTTTGGAATGCATTAAGACATGGGGGATTTTGCTGGTCCTAGTTAATGAGTTTGAGTTGGATGATGGGCATTGCTTCATCGATGAGGTTGAGTTCATAGGATGTGTCAGTTATGGTTAGGATAAGGTATTGAGTTCATCGTTAGTACTCTCCTCTTCGTAATCAAGCTCAGGAGGGCTCGGGAGGTAACCTATCTCTCCTATAAATATCCTCATAAACCGGATCCCAAAAATCTTTAATCCATGCATCTCCTTCATCTTTCTTAACTTCAAAACAATCCTCGTCACATGATTGTGAAGCTAAAGAGCCCTATTTGTATTCATGTGAATCTATCTTTGAATCACTTTGTAATATTATGTCACTGTATCTTATAGGGATGTCTACAGGTGTGAAAGGTTTGTTGATAGTTGCTATAGGTGTTGTACCTGACAGGATTCTTGATGATACTTGGGTGTTTGAAATGGACAAGAGTGGTAACCTTGAAGTGATGGGTTTTTGTGCAACAAAACCCTTTTTCTTGTTTGTTGTATGTGTGGGCTTTGATTGAGAGGAGCTTGTGCGACTTTTTATTTTCTGATGTTGTAGGTTTGTCTGCAATGGATATTAACCTGATTTTGGGAGTGATGTACTTAGTGTTGAAATGTGGTGATTGATCTACAAATTACTGTACACTCAGCACGTATCCTTGTCGGGGTCTAGGGCCAGGCCGGGCTCTGGGCAGGGGTTCGTGGCAACAGCCCTCGAGAAATTTTTTTTTGCCATTTTTCATTGATGAAAATTGACATTGTAATAAAACCCTAAAAAGGCCGACTTTGTTTGTTGCCCTAAAAACACATGTTATAAGCGGTTGGGATGCTTAAGGCATTGTAAGGTTGACGTACTGTTTTTGTTGGATAATAAGAAAGATTGGACAGCTGTGTATGGTGGACGTAACCCATTCTGGGTGAACCACATTAAATCTTTGTGTTATCTATGTCATTTTTTATTTCTTTATCTTTTGTATTTAAATCTGCATATAATTGTTAGTTCATATTTGCTTTGGATCTACTTGAAACCCTAACAATTGGTATCAGAGCGAGGTTTTCTGTAAATTGGTAGGACTTTCAGATTTGAGTGGGAGCAATGGAGGATTCCAAATTCAAGGTTGAAAAGTTTAATGGCCAGAATTATCAGTTATGGAAAATGCAGATGGAGGATTACCTATATCAAAAGGATTTGTGGCAGCCATTGGAAGGAAAGACAAAGAAATCGACCACAATATCAGATGAAGAGTGGGACATTTTAGATAGAAAGGCACTAGGATCCATTCGATTGTGTCTTGTATCATTTGTAGCATTCAATATAATAGAAGCAAAAATGACTATAGATTTGATGGCAACATTGGCTAAGTTGTATGAGAAACCCTCGGCTTCGAATAAGGTATTTCTTATGAAGCGTTTGTTTAATTTGAAAATGAGTGAGGGAGGATCTATAGCAGAGCACTTAAATGAATTTAATACAATTACCAGTCAATTGTCTTTGGTAAAAAATACCTTTGCAGAAGAGGTTAGGGCTCTCTTGATTTTATGTTCTTTGCCAGAAAGTTGGAATAGCTTGGTTATGGTTGTAAGTAACTCTGTCTCTGGTAAAAATACTTTGGTATTTGATGATATTGTTGGTGTTATCCTAAGCAAGGAAATGTGAAGGAAAAGCACAGGTAACACTTCAACATCATTAGGTAGTGTTTTGAATGTGGAGAACAGAGGAAGAACAAAGGAAAGAGGAAAAGGCCCTGGGAATGAGAAGTCACGAGGGAAGTCAAAGAAAGGACGCTCTCAATCTAGAGGAAAGAAAGATTTTTGGTACTGTGGAAACCCTGGTCATCTAAAGAAAGACGGTTGGTCTCAGAAAAACAAAGAAGGAGACAAAAATGAAAATGATAGTAAGGAAGCTAATATTGCAAGTAATACTTTACAAGATGCTTTAATCTTATGTTTGGATAATGTTAATGATTCCTGGGTAATAGATTTTGGGGCTTCATTTCATGCCACACCCCATAGAAAATATTTTCTAGATTATGTTCAAGGTGATTTTGGACAAGTATATTTGGGTGATGATGAGCCCTGTCAAATTGTTGGAAAAGGAAAGATAAAGATCAAGTTGCAGAATGGTAATGACTGGTTTCTGCAGGAGGTAAGACATGTTTCTAATTTAAGAAGAAATTTAATTTCTGCAGGGCAACTAGGTAGTGAAGGTTGCATAGTTACCTTCTCAGACAGTATGTGGAAGGTCACTAAAGGATCATTAGTAGTAGCTAAAGGTGTGAAGGTAGGCACATTATATCTGTGTACTGGTAACACTTACTCTACCTTAGCTACTACAGATAAAGTTACTACAGGGACAACAACAATAAATGTTGCAAGAACATATTCGATAATGTAGCACCATAGGCTTGGGAACATGAGTGAGAAAGGGATGAAAATCCTTCACTCCAAAAATCTATTGCCAGGACTAAAGAAGATTGATTTAGAGTTCTATGAAAACTGTGTTTATGGTAAACAGAAAAGAGTCAGATTTCTCAAGGTTGGGAAAGAGAAGAAGAGTGAGAAGTTAGAGCTTGTACATTTAGATGTATGGGGACCAGCTCAGGTATCATCTCTTGGTGGCTCCTGTTATTATGTTATTTTTATTGATGACTCAACCAGAAAAACATGGGTATATTTCCTAAAACAAAAATCAGATGTTTTTGAAACTTTTAAGAAATGGAAAGCTTTGGTTGAGAATGAGACATGAAAAAAGTTGAAGTGTCTCAGATCGGATAATGGAGGTGAGTATTGCAACAAAACATTTGAAGATTACTGTTCCTTAAATGGGATTCGAAAGCAGAAGACAGTTCCAGGAACTCCACAGGAAAATGGTGTGTCAGAGAGAATGAATAGGACTATCATGGAACGTGCGAGGAGCATGAGATTGCATGCTGGATTGCCCTTACATTTTTGGGTAGATGTTGTACATACTGCTATCTATTTGATAAATAGAGGACCTTCAACCCCTTTGGATGGTGGTATTCCAGAGGAGGCATGGACTAGTAAAAAGGTAAATTATTCTTTTCTAAAAACTTTTGGTTACGAAGCTTTTGTCCATGTTGATAAAGAAAACAAAACCAAGCTTGATGCTAAATCTTAGAAATGTACCTTCATTGGATATGGGATAGATGAATATGGCTATCGGTTATCGGATTTTGAAAATAAGAAAATAATTAGAAGTAAAGATGTTATATTCAATGAGAAGGTTATGTATAGAGAACAGATGCAGGAAAAGAAGCATGAACAGGACAAACAAGAATATGTGGTGTTGGATGAGATTCCTGAAAATGAAATGCCATAGGTACCTGATGCTCAGCAACAACAGATTGTCCCACAAACTCCTACAAGTGTTAGATGTTCTACGAGGACAAGTAGACCCCCTAAAATATTTTTTCCTTCTTTGTATTCTATTTTATTAACGGATTTTGGTGAATCAGGAGAATATGAAGAAGCAATGCAGGTAGATGCCAAACAACAGTGGAAGCTAGGCATGAAAGAGGAGATGGACTCCTTGATGAAAAATAAGACTTGGGACTTAGTCCCTTTACCTGCAGAAAAAAGAGCCTTGCCTAACAAATGGGTTTATCAGCTGAAGGAGGAGGAAGGAGGTCAGAAAAGATATAAGGCCAGACTTGTAGTAAAAGGTTTTGCACAGAAAAAGGGTATAGATTATGATGAAATATTTTATCCAGTTGTAAAAATGACTTCAATTAGAACTATACTTAGTCTTGTGGCTGCAGATGATTTACATCTTGAACAATTAGATGTCAAAACAGTTTTTCTCCAGGGAGATTTGGAGGAGGAAATTTACATGTTGCAACCATAGGGATATGAGGTCAAAGGTAAGGAGAACTTGGTGTGCAGGTTGAAGAAAAGTCTGTATGGCCTAAAGCAAGCACCCCGACAATGGTATTTAAAATTTGATAGTTTCATGGCTGAACACGGTTATCATAGATGTCATTGTAGCGTCGTAAATTGTACGCACTTGCTAGGGTGGTACAATTTCACACCTAGTTTAGCACCCGCCTTAGTGCATTTTGCATTTTGCATTGCATTTCCCCTTTAGCACTTAATTAATTAAATTAATTAGGTCTAAGGTTCTATTTTATCATCTCCCATATCATAAAGTTGGGCCCTTTCATTAAAGTGTGCCCTTTCATTTTATTCCTCCAATACATCATTTAATCAAAAACCCTAATTAGGTCCTATTTTGAACTTTAAGGCCTGATTTCGGGGGTCAAAACATCTCAAAATCACCTGTAACTTCGGGATTCTCTCTAAAATCATCATATCTGATGGCCCTAAAAATTTGGTGAAAGGTTGTCGGGACCATGGCGCCCAGAGAGGACCATGGCGCCCGGAGTGCACATGGTCCCGGACATTTTTCTCAAAATTTTAGGAGCACGATCCAATCATAAAATAAAGCTTAACCCCAAGAAATTGGCAGGAGATTCAATCTCTAGGTCGGCCAAAAGTTGAAATTAAGACCTAGGGTTTCATATATAAGAGCTCTCTTTCTTCATTTGAAAGGATCCAGAATTTTTGGTTTCAAGGACCTTCTATGCAGCGAAAGAGCGGATCTTTGAAGACTTCAAAAACATTCAACATCCATCTATCAAGCATTTATCAATTTCATTCATCCATTTAGGGCTTGGAAGACATTGAAGAGCAATAGGAGATTACCGACTGAAGATTGGCTTGTACCCCTCCCTTGGGGTTGGGTATGATTTCATGTTGTTTTCATGTCTTTGCATAAGCTTCAATATATCACTTATTCATGCTTTAAATCACTTTTCATCTTGATTTGGAGCATTTACATTATCATTTACAAGCAATTAGGGTTTACTTTCTAGGTTGCTCTAGTTTGCTTACTTTCATTTTAGGATCTTGCACACACACAAGGTCTGCACACACAATATTATTACAATACAACTTGGCTATTCATGGAGGTGGAAATCACCAAAGCGGGGGTTTGACTAAGGCAAAACCCTATATAGCCGCCCAAAACACCTTTTTAGATATAAGTGCAGACTTTGGGATTCGGACGACGCTGCAAGTTGCAGATCCGACGGAAGCAAACCGGGACAGACTCTCACACCAAGTTTCAGAGAAAAAGACCAGGACAAGGGCGTGGGGTGCCCTGGTCCTTCCAGGACAGGGGCGCTAGGTGCCCTGGTCCCTCTGTCAGACAGCAATTTTCAGCATTTTTGACAGCTTTTCAGGTTGCAAAACAACAGTTTTCAAAGCAGTTTTAGGGGCAGAATCAGGACAGTGGCGCCCGCACCCCCGTCCTGAACATTTTCATTCATATTTTAACACTGGGTATGTATTTACATTCTTGTCTTGTCCTTGTGTTTGCAACTTTCCATTGTTTAAGTTCAATTCTGCAATCTTGTTATTAGTTCATACTTGCACTTTGGGGTTAGGGATTGAAATTGCATCATTTTATCTTTCAATTGCAACAAAGGAATAGAAATCCTAATAGGTAGCCCGTGGCTCTCTCTTCCACAAAAAGAAGTAGCCAATTGTGTGATACCTCTAGGCTCTTTCGTATTCCACAAGTGTGTGGTTGAAAGTGAGATTAGGGCATGTTTGCTTAGTGTCACTTTTTCTCCTACACATTTTTGGTGAACTCGACGTGAACTCCAATCTTCTCTAATTCTGATTTATGTTTTCAAATTTGAGTGTTTATGCTATTTCAAAATCAAATTTGTATTTACAAGTTTTAATTTCTTGCAAGATTCAAAAATCTAGAGGAAATTTTTGCTAAAACCCTAATTTTTCAATTCAAAGTTGAACTTGTGGATAGCTTAATTGGATCAATAATTTCAAATCTGATTTAGGAACTCATTTGAATCATAAATTTCATTTTCTAAATCTACATTCTAAGTGCTTGCATTGGTTAAAATTAAACATTTCCTTCTATTTTGCATGTGTTATCATTTGAAAGAGGAAAATTGTTGTCATGATGCATTCATTTCATAGATGTGATAATGGGTTAGCTTCCCTTGTTTCAATTTTTCCTTCTCCTAAAGAACTTCCCCCTATCTATAATAACATTTTAGTGCCTAAAAGAGTTTCTACCAATCCCTTTGAGACTCTCCCATTCTCTAAGGATGAAGACTTTAAGAGTGATCTTGACAATTCTCCTAAAATGTGCCCTTCCTATTTAGCTATCCTAGAGGAAGAGAATGATATCATAAACACCTTTCTTAATGTTACTTCACCTTCCCTACATGATGCCTCTCTAAGTGAAAAGGTATTGATGGACATTGATTTATTCTCTCCTAAAGTTGGTCCTTCCAATGGGGCATGTTAGTGCAACAAGAGGTTATGAACACTTCTTTCAAAGATCTCCTTCCTAAGCATGAATCTTTGGAGAAATATGTTCATGCTCCTCCTAAAAAAAACTCCCTTCATGAGGATCCTTTTGTGCAAGAAGATGACATTATCCCTACATTTCCTATTGATGGCATTTCCTTTTCCAACAAAATTCCCACTAGAGATGATGAATTAATGATAAATGCTTACCCTTCTCCTAAAGTTTGTCTTACCCATAAGCATCCCTTAGAGAAAGAAGATGAAATAATAAGCAATTTCCTTAATTCTCTCTCCCCTAAAGATCATATTGAATATATTTTGAGGAAAGAGGATGAGTTCAACACATCTATTGATCCTCTCCCTCCTAAGGATGAGGAATTAATAAACAATGTTATCTTCTCTCCCAAAATTAACAATACTTCAAACATTCCTTTCAACAACCTCACTATTTGGGATGAACCATTAGAAGAAGGTGTAGATTATTCTCTCTCCCATGAGAGAACCCTAGCCAAAGGGGATGAAATCAAGATTGAAAACTCCCTTGATAGTTTCTCACCTTCCTTGAATCTCAATTATTCTCCCTCTTCTCAACTTGGTTCTACTCATAAGGAAACCCTAGTTCAAAACAAGATGGTTAACATCTCTTTCAAAGATCTCCATCTCAAAAGTGAGACTTTAGAGAGAAATTTTGATCCTTCTCCTAGAGAGTTTATTCCCCATGTAGGTCCTTTGATGATAGAGGATGATATGACCTTTCCTAGTAATACTCTTCCTACTGGAACATCAATGCCTACCCCTTGTCTCTCTCCTAAAATTGATTTAATCCATGATGAGATTTTAGTGCAAGAGAAGACTATCAATAATTCTTCCAACACTTTTTTTCATTCCTCTAAACCATCCTCAATCAATTTGATACATGTGAATGAAACACCTGACAAACCTCTCTTCACTGTCCAAGGTGCTTGTCCTTCTCAAAATTCTCAACCTTCAAATAAGCCTATCTTAGTGGTTCAAGGTGGTTATGCTAATGACTCTTTTCGCACTCCTAAGAAACCTATTATTACTGTGCAAGGAGGTTATTCTACTAAGAGCCCTTATGAGTATGCTAAGCAACTGACTAGAGAGAGTTATCATGTGGTTGCTCATACCTATAACACAAGAAACATTAGGCAACCTAATCCTCCTCCAGTTAGCCCAACTTCACTTCCTCCTTCTCAAACAATTCTTCTGCAAGCTCCTCATATTTCACAAGTTCTTGGTAAGGAATATGATCTCATAGAACAACTTAAAGCTACCCCTGCTGAGATATCCCTTTGGGATTTGATCCAAACTTCTTCCGCTCATCATGGAATGTTACAGGATGCCTTGAAAGATTTGAATGTTCCTCCACCTAATACATCTAGTAATATAGTGTCTTTGGTTAACTCTGTGATGAATCCTAAAGCTCAAATTGTGTTTACTCAAGATGAGTTGCCTACTAGTGAAATTCAACATCAATATGATCCCTTGATGATTGTGGTTATCATAAATGACACTGCTATAAGACGAACACTGATAGATAATGGTTCTGGCCTTAATGTGTGTAGCATTAATCTATTACATAAGATGAATGTGGATACATCCCTTATTGAGCCTGATTCTCATCCCATTCGAGGCTTTGATAATGTGGCTAAGTCTTCATTAGGTATTATCACCTTACCCATCACAGTGGGACCTGTTACTTTTCCTACTCCTATCCATGTTATGTTGGGAAATCTAACATACAACTTGTTATTAGGGAGACCTTGGATTCACAATATGCAAGCTGTCCCCTCTACATTGCATAGACAAGTTAAATTTATTTATAACAATAAGACATATACCTTGATAGGTGATACTAATTTTCAAGCTTGTTTGCAAACATCTACTTCCAAAGGGAGTTCTTCTAAATCTTCCTCTTCTAACGATGACTCTTTAAACAAGATACCTATGAACAAATCATCACCCTCTGATAATCAAAATTCTTTGGATGAGTCTGAAGTTCCTGAAGAAGACTCTTCTCAACTTGAATCTACACATGAAAAGGCTTTTGATCCTGAGAAGGTTCTCGCAGAAGACGATTGGGGATCTCTTGATTTCAATCCCACCTTCGTAGGTGAGTATAGGGTTCCTCCTAGAGAGCTTAAAGTTAAAAAGAAGGAAGAAACTAGAGATCAATCTGTCTTACCTGAACCCATGAGCAATAATTTTGTGGCCGCTTCTCAAACTTCTTCTCCTCACACCTCTAGTTCTCAAGAATTTGATTCTTTGTCTTATGAAAAACCACCTTTTCTTTCTGAAATGGCTAATCGTTATGGTCATGGTTTTCATATTTTGGCTAAGAGTGGCTATAGTGGAAATGGTTGTGGCACAAATGAACAAGGAATTAAAGTTCCTTTAGAACACAACATGCATGAATATTCATTTGGACTTGGATATAATCTTTCTAAGCCCACCAAAGCATCTAAAAGACCATCTCTCAATGTGAATGCTATATTTAGTAGTGATGATGATCTCACTTCAACTAAATCATCTTCTACTTCTATCAACTCTCATTCCCCTCATAAGGAAATCTTGGCGATGAACAAATCTCTTTATGACTCCCCTCAAATTTCTAAATCCACTTATGAATCTTTTTCTCCTATTCATCATAAAGTCCTTTCCTCTAGGGATAAGGCTCTAATAAATTACACTCATCCCTCTTCTAAGATTTCTTGTGACTTTTCTTCTTCAATTTTTATCACTTTATACATGTTTTTGATCTCACTTATAGTTGAGCATTTAGCATGTCATATTCAAATACCTCATTTAGTCTATCATGTCTTTAAATAACATTAATGGCTATTATGTTGCTCATCATTATGTGACATTGGTAGCTCATTTACTGGGGGCTCATTGTCATTCATGATGGTACAATTTCAAGTGCAATCATATTTTTGAAGCAACATAATAGCCTAATTTTTCTATGTTATCTCTTGTTCCTATGGGGTAATAATGTGGAAATATTGATCATCTTTTCTTTAGAATCCTCTTTTCCTAGATATGGGAGAAGATGTGTATTCTCTTTTTTACTTTACCCACTTTTTGTGAGGAGCATTTTACATACACTAATGTCTTGCTTGCATGAACTCATGTGAGTATGTAGTACATTTTGCTTATGTCTAAATCTCTCCCTAGAAGATTGTGTAAGTCCTTCTCATTGTCCTTATCCTTGGGAGGCAATGATCTTTCCTTATTTTTTTCTAAGGATCCACTTTTTCCTATTTCGTGGATGGTGTGAACTTTATTACTTGATGTTATTCCTTGTATGCATTTGTTGTCGTTTGTTCAAGGATTCTCTCTTACGAGAGGTCTAAGTCCTTGACTACAACCTCTTTTGCACTTGGTAAAATACATCCATAATGAATTCACTCTCCCAATTGGGTTAAAAAGAGCGTCATCCTTCATTAAGAATCACTTTCACCTCGCAAAAGAAGGAAGTATTGCATTCTTATTCTCTTCTTTGTCTTATTCTAGAAGATGTTATATTTGTCTAAAACAATTCCTCTCGGGGATAAGTGTCTTTTGTACAAAGATCTCTTCTCCTCTAAGGATCTCCTTTACACATATTACAAGATATCCCTTTTCAACTATCTTATCCTTGCTTAAAGAGTGCAAAACTCTCTTGCTTGGATCTATGACATTGTTGCATTTTTGAGGTATCTTCTTTTGTGATGAAGGTAGGTATCCTTGTTCTACTTTGCTTATGACATAAACATTACACTTTTTGAGCAATGGGTCATTCTTGGAACCAGAGCATAGACTCTTAGAGCGAGATGTCTCCATTTTTTCTTTTATGCAAGGTGATTATTCTCGGAACCAGAGCACAGACTCTTAGAGCGAGATGTCACGCTTTTGTACTATACATATACAGGTTGTAGCATACTCGGGCATAGACTCCTATGAGGTGCTTCTAATCTCACTTACACACACATGCATGAGGTTGAGTGGAACTAGCGGCATAAGGCTAGACTTTCTCACTCTCCTCCCTTACATGGATCACCTAGACAGACTCTAGGGGCTAGTTTTCCATGTCCTTTTTCCCATGGATCACCTAGACAAGATCTAGGGGCAAGAAGTCCATGTTTTCTCTCTCACTATTCTTCTCATGGATCACCAATGTGTGTATTCATGCTTTTTTCCTTTCTTTTCTTCTCTTTGCATTTTGTTTCCATTTACATCTTTCATCTTTTGTTAGAGAACTCTCAAATCCTCACACTCTTTGTTGTGTTGGAATTGAGATTTAGTCCTCTTTCTTACCAAGTGATTCTCCATTAGTTTTTGATCTCATATCAAATCTTCTTGTGAGCACTTGTCATCAATATTCTTTAACAATTCGAAGTGGTAAACATGATACCCTGTTTCAACTCACTAAAATTAGCAAGCCAAAACAGGGGGGGGCATATAGCTACCCTCGAATCTCCACCACCTTCCTTAGTAAGCATTAGGTGATTTTGTGATCTAACACGTGGTTTTGTTGGTTGTGGTTCCTAACTGAGTACTATAGATACCGCTGGGGGCTTCGTTCGACAGACTTATGGATATATCCTTTTTCAAATAATGTTTACTTTTCTATACTTTAGCTTGCATATGCACGTAGTGTTCATATGACCGCTAAAGTGGGGGCTAAATGTAGCGTCGTAAATTGTACACACTTGCTAGGGTGGTACAATTTCACACCTAGTTTAGCACCCGCCTTAGTGCATTTTGCATTTTGCATTGCATTTCCCCTTTAGCACTTAATTAATTTAATTAATTAGGTCTAAGATTCTATTTTATCATCTCCCATATCATAAAGTTGGGCCCTTTCATTAAAGTGTGCCCTTTCATTTTATTCCTCCAATACATCATTTAATCAAAAACCCTAATTAGGTCCTATTTTGAACTTTAAGGCCTGATTTCGGGGGTCAAAACATCTCAAAATCACCTGTAACTTCGGGATTCTCTCTAAAATCATCATATCCGATGGCCCTAAAAATTTGGTGAAAGGTTGTCGGGACCATGGCGCCCAGAGAGGACCATGGCGCCCGAAGTGCACATGGTCCCGGACATTTTTCTCAAAATTTTAGGAGCACGATCCAATCATAAAATAAAGCTTAACCCCAAGAAATTGGCAGGAGATTCAATCTCTAGGTCGGCCAAAAGTTGAAATTAAGACCTAGGGTTTCATATATAAGAGCTCTCTTTCTTCATTTGAAAGGATCTGGAATTTTTGGTTTCAAGGACCTTCTATGCAGCGAAAGAGCGGATCTTTGAAGACTTCAACAACATTCAACATCCATCTATCAAGCATTTATCAATTTCATTCATCCATTTAGGGCTTGGAAGACATTGAAGAGCAATAGGAGATTACCGACTGAAGATTGGCTTGTACCCCTCCCTTGGGGTTGGGTATGATTTCATGTTGTTTTCATGTCTTTGCATAAGCTTCAATATATCACTTATTCATGCTTTAGATCACTTTGCATCTTGATTTGGAGCATTTACATTATCATTTACAAGTAATTAGGGTTTACTTTCTAGGTTGCTCTAGTTTGCTTACTTTCATTTTAGGATCTTGCACACACACAAGGTCTGCACACACAATATTATTACAATACAACTTGGCTATTCGTGGAGGTGGAAATCACCAAAGCATGGGTTTGACTAAGGCAAAACCCTATATAGCCGCCCAAAACACCTTTTCAGATATAAGTGTAGATTTCGTTATTCGGACGACGCCACAAGTTGCAGATCCGATGGAAGCAAACTGGGACAGACTCTCACACCAAGTTTCAGAGCAAAAGACTAGGACAGGGGCGTGGGGCACCCTGGTCCCTCTGTCAGATAGCAATTTTCAACATTTTTGACAGCTTTTCAGGTTGCAAAACAGCAGTTTTCAAAGCAGTTTCAGGGGCAGAATCAGGACAGTGGCGCCCGTACCCCCATCCCGAACATTTTCATTCATATTTTAACACCAGGTACATATTTACATTCTTGTCTTGTCCTTGTGTTTGCAACTTTCCATTGTTTAAGTTCAATTCTGCAATCTTGTTATTAGTTCATACTTGCACTTTGGGGTTAGGGATTGAACTTGCATCATTTTATCTTTCAATTGCAACAAAGGAATAGAAATCCTAATAGGTAGCCCGTGGCTCTCTCTTCCACAAAAAGAAGTAGCCAATTGTGTGATACCTCTAGGCTCTTTCGTATTCCACAAGTGTGTGGTTGAAAGTGAGATTAGGGCATGTTTGCTTAGTGTCACTTTTTCTCCTACACAGTCATTCTGATCATTGTGTATATTTTAAGAGATTTGATAATGGCAGTTATATTATCCTATTGTTTTATGTTGATGACATGCTTGTTGTTGGGTCTAACATGCAACATATAAATGATCTTAAACAGAAATTAGCCAGGTCATTTGCTATGAAGGATTTGGGTGTAGCTAAGCAAATTCTCGGTATGAGGATTACACGGGACAGGAAAAATAGAACCTTGAATTTGTCCCAAAGTGAGTATATAAAGAAGGTGTTGAAAAGATTTAACATGCAGGATGCAAAAGCAGTTAGTACACCTTTGGCTAGTCATTTCAAATTGACTAAGGAGATGTGCCCAAAGGCACAGGAAGAGGTTAATAAAATGTCTAACATCCTGTATTCATCAGCTGTTGGCAGTCTGATGTATGCAATGGTATGCACAAAGCCAGATATTGCACATGCAATGGGAGTTGTGAGCAGGTTTATGAGTAATCTGGGTATGGAACATTGGAATGTTGTGAAATGGATTCTTCGATATTTGAAAGAAACTACTATGAAGGCATTATATTTCAAAGGATCTAATGCTACTATAAGTGGATTTGTTGACTCTGATCTGGCCAGTGATATTGATTCACGGAGGAGTACTATAGGGTATGTTTTTACTATAGGGGGAACTGTAGTTAGTTGGGTTTCTAGGCTGCAAAAGGTTGTTGCACTTTCAACCACTGAAGCTGAGTTTGTTGCTGCTACAGAAGCCAGCAAGGAGATGATTTGGTTACAATGTTTTCTGGAGGAATTGGGTTAGACACAGGAGGATCGCCCATTGTATACTGATAGCCAGAGTGCCATTCATCTTGTGAAGAACTCTGCTTTTCATTCAAGGACAAAGCACATTCAGCTCAGGTACCGCTTCATCCGGACTATTTTGGAGGAGGGTCAGTTACGGCTTGAGAAGATTCACACAAGTGAGAATCCTATTGATATGTTCACGAAGGCAGTTCCACAGGAGAAGCTAATTTCTTCATCAGTTTATGTTGGTCTTCTTGATTGATAATTGTGGAATTTATACCAGTCAAGTCCTAGTGTTTTATCCAGCAGATGTTGCATGTATAGTGGTGTCATGTAATATTAGTCTCCAAGTGGGAGATTGTTCGGTGTGGAGCCTGATCAGTCTCCAAGTGGGAGATTGTCCGGTGTGGAGCCTAATCAGTCTCCAAGTGGGAGATTGTTGAAATGTGGCGACTGATCATCAAAGTACTATACACTCAGCCTGTATCCTCACTAGGGTTCGGGGCCGGGTAGGGGTTCGAGGGCAACAGCCCTTGAGAAAAGCGGGGGTTCGGGGGCGGCAGCCCCCTAGAAATTTTTTTTTGCCATTTTTCGTTGATGAAAACCAACATTGTAATAAAACCCTAAAAAGGCCGACTTTGTTTGTTGCCCTAAAAACACATGTTATAAGCGGCTGGGATGCTTAAGGCATTGTAAGGTTGATGTGCTATTTTTGTTGGATAATAAGAAAGATTGGACGGCTGTGTATGGTGGACGTAACCCATTATGGGTGAACCATGTTAAATATTTATGTTATCTGTGTCCTGTTTTATTTCTTTATCTTTTGTATTTAAATCTGCAAATAATTGTTAGTTCATATTTGCTTTGGATCTTCTTGAAACCCTAACACTTAGGAGTTGGCTTCTTTTGTTTGCTTGTAAGCTTGATCTTAGAAGAGCCCCCTGGACTAGAATTGAATCTAAGTCCTATTTTATCTCTTGGTGTTAACAAGGGTTGTAATGGCTCTTATACACCTTGTTTGTTAGATCCACGGGGGGCTTAACTAGCTAGGCAATATAATATCACGTGCATTCATATTGGGGGGTTTAATATCCAAAAAATGAGGGTGCAATATATTGTCTATCAGTGAAAGTAGGGGGGTTTTTAATTTTAGCTATAAAAAAATATAATATTTGGTGAAAATAGGGGGGCTTTTAATTCAGGCTATGTATTGGGAGGGGGTAACAAAAAATGAGTTTAGGACTATTTTTTGAAAAAAGGGGGTGTAGTGTCATAAAATTGTGACCCTTACAATATTAGACCACATTAGGTTCTTCACATCGGTAAATTGAAATCCCAAGCCTGGTCGGAGACCCGAGACTTGCTCAATCCTCGAAATTGCACTTTTTTTGCACTCTGCACAACCTAAACCTACTTCATCTCCTGAGTTAAGGGCATGGTGCCCCTGTCCTCCTAGGATAGGGGTGTGGTGCCCTTATACCTATCCTATCTTGGGGTCCCTTCTTTCAAACTATGCATTGAACTTTGCACTTAAAGCGGGAAAACTTCCCCTATGTTGGCCAATGACGAAAACCTAGCCTATGAACCCAAATTGATGAATATATAAGTTAAATTTGCCCTCCTATTTGCAAAAAAGGTAAAAATTGGCATAAGTTTGAATACATGAGATCGTGTATTCAAGCATTCAAGAGGATTCTTTTGAAGCATTGAGCATTCTCAAGTCTCCATTCAAGGCTAGGTGTTGCATTCAAGTCAAGGATTCAACCATTGAAGAGAAGATCCCTTTCAACATTCAATTCCATACAAGCAATTCTACCTACATTTCTATCACAAACTCCCTTGAGGTGAATTACATTTCAATCTTTCATTTACATTTACTTGCAAGTAATTTCTTTCATCATTTGGTTAATTCCAAAACTGGGGTTTGACCTGAAGGCAAACCCCAAATCCCAACCTCTTTTCCTCAAATTCGTAGAGTAGCTTCATCTTAACATATTATAGCCAGATCTAGGTGCACAGCTTCATCCCACGCTTTAATATCATGTTATAATTAGTTCTTTTCTACTTTTACACTTGGTCTCAAAACACATAATTCAATCAATTTCCATTCTAAAAGAGGGTTAGCTTGTAATTTCTACCTCATTATCAATTCTTTAGTATTCAATCTCTCAGATTGGATCTAGTGAATTCCCCCCCCCCCTGCGCTCTTTTAAATGTAATGTGTGCAAGGTGATGGAAGAAAAATCTGTAGTGAAACTTTCATCTCTCTTTGGAGGGAAGCAAAGCTTTCCTCTTGATCTCTCCATCATTCACTTTTCCCCACATTACATTTTGGTGAACCCGATGTCTTGCATGCTTTATTCTAAAAATCATTGCATATTTTTCATTTACAAGTTTATTTTTTCTGCAAACTTAGTGGTTAATTCATTCAAAACCCTAGTTTTTAAAATTGAAATTGAACTTGTGTTTTGTAAAAGTTGCTTGCTATTGTCTTAGATCTGAAAATTGCTTTGTTTGTCAACTTCAATTTCTTCATTGTCTTGTTCATTTTGAAAATACAATTCACAAAATTAAGAGGTTAATTATCAAAACTCTAATTTTCAAAAATCATCTTGAAATTTTGCAAAAATTGAATTTCCATTTAATTTTCAGATTTGTGACTTTTTTCAGACTTATCCTCTTTCCTAAAACCCTAATTTTCAAATTTAATTGGATTTTGTGTCAATTTCAATCAATTTCAATTAACTTCAGTTTTCTAAACATTTTTCAAGGCGTCCATATCCATTAGGTTTGACCTTTTTCAAATTTGCAATTCAATTCCTCATTTTTTTCAAAACCCTAATAGGATCCTATTTTCACATTCAAACCTTAATTTCGTCTATCTAGAGATCATAAAATCCACCAAGTTTTTGGGGATAGCTTTAAAATCATTGTAACTTTCATCCCTGAAAATTTCCAAAAAAGTTGGGAGGACCGTGTGCACTTTCAACACGATCCCCCACTTTTTTCCCAAAATTTCGAGACTGTTATGACTATATTTAATAGCTTAAATCCAGAAGATTGGCTGATTTTGTTGATTTTTCATTCCTCTAAAATCAAAAATACCTTCAAAATTCAACATTTCAAAGTTCAAGGAAAAATTTAAAATTAAGTGGTTAATTATAATCTACCTTGATTTCAAAAATTATAATTTTGTCAATTTTAAGGTTAAATGGTATCCCATTGACCCTAATTTTAAAATTCCAATTTCCTTTCATTTATCATAAAATTATTTTTGGAAATTGTGTCATTTTCTTCTTTCAACAAAGTTCAAATTGTTTAATCATTATTTTCTCAAATTTTGCATTATTCAATTTTGTTCCTATAATTCAAAATTCAAAATCAAAATTTCAATTTTTCCCTCTAGTGCATGAGTTTTACCACTATTAGTCCTACCTATAATATCCCTATTAGACAAAGCATTAGAATTAAGGCTTCCCAAAGTTTAATTGCAGAGGAGATGGAGCGTAATTTGGGTGAATTCTTTAATGAGGATAGTGCTAATTCTTCCTATCCTAATCATGTCTCTATCTATCCAATTGAAAAATCCCATGATGAAGAAGAAGATTTGACTAGAGTTTCCATAGATCAACTTTCAAAATTGGACAATCAATTTGATAACTTTCAACAATGGATGTCCCAAGAATACCCTAATAGTGAAGCTCTTCCATTAATTGAAGGCCTTAAATGCATGATTCAAAGTGATAAGAATGGAATTGATATATTACATGGAATTGCTCATATTATTGATTCCAATTTCATGCCTATAAAGAGTTGTGTTGAAACCCTAGGTTATTCACAACCTTCAACGCAAGTCAATCCTTCTATTCCTTTGACTACTCCTATGACTAGTGTTCCTACTTTTATCTCAAACATCATGGCTACTTAAACTCAAAATGTCATCCCTACAACCATTAGTCATGGGGGCAATCCCTCTTCCTCATTTAATCCTCCATCTTTACCTATGTCTTCAATAAGCATTCCTATTATCCCTCAACTAATCAATGTGCCACAAGGGGGTAATCCATTCAAGAATTTTATTCCTCCTTTAAGTGTCTCGCTTCCTACTCAATCATCACCTATGACTACTTATCATAATGTCCCACCACCTTATTCTCAATCAATGCCTTCTTTCAATAACATCACACCGCCTCCTTAATCAACCATGTCTAACATCAATTCTTCTACCAAACAACCATTAACAATCTTGCTCAAACCGTGCTTTCCTTACAACAACAAATTGCTTCCATGAGTCAATCCAAGTTTAGTGTGCCCACATTTGATGTTGTGAGCCTACTTTACCTTGATATTGTTAAACCCATCCCACCTAAGCATGTTGAGGTCCCTCAGTTGGAACTCTATAATGGAAAAGATGATCCTCTAATGCATGTCAAAACATTTCAAACCTTGTGTACTGATTTTGCTTATGATCAAAGATTGTTTGCAAAATTATTTACAAGAACACTAAGAGATAAGGCTTTACAATGGTATTTCTCTTTGCCTTCTTATTCTATCACTTCTTTTTAACAATTAGCAAATAATTTCATTCAACAATTTCAAAACAACATTGGTCATAAAATCACTTTGACTGATTTAATGCATTGTAAACAAGGTGTTAAAGACAAAGTGGTTGATTTAATTGGTAGATATAAGCATTTGTGTGCTTAAATTTATTTTCATGTACCTGATAGTGATATTCAAAGAATTCTCATTTCTAATTTACAAAAAGATATTAGGGAAAAGCTTATTTTGTCTGAGTTTACTTCCTTTCTGCAGTTGTGCGCAACACTCCACAATTATCAACTGGTTGTGATTCAAATGGAGAAATCTACTCTCATGGCTCCGAGTGATAAGAAGGAGAGTGTTCAACAACCATTTGCTAAGTTCAAACCAACAAAAGGCTTCATCAAGTTCAACGACACAATCAACAACAACAATGTGAATTCTACAACAGGTGTGCCTTCTATTTCTAAATTCTTTCAAAGAGAAAGACAATTTACTCCTTTGAATGAATCTTTACATAGTATTATGTCTCATTTATTACAAATAATGTTATCAAACTTCCTCCTATAAAACCAATTGATCCTTCTAATCTTGCATCCCCTTATTTTGATAACAATTCCTTTTGTCAATTTCATTGTCAGCCTGGTCATGATACTGAGAAATATTTTGCATTGAAAAGTAAGATTCAAGATTTGATTGATAATAATACTATATATGTGGCATGTGTGAATGATAAGCGAAATAAATCAATAGCTCCTCCTAATCAAAATCTTAAAAATTTTACTGATCCTTTGCCTTCTCATACCTCTAACATGACTGAGACTGAACATACGTCTTTCTCTCCTTCTGATCTTACTACCATAACTCTGAATTTGGAGAACATGGTAGAGAAACAAGAGACACCTAAGGATCCTTGTATTACAGTTGACCCTGGTGAAACCATTAGAGCACCTGATGGCCCTTTATACATAGTTGCGAAGGTTAAGGACATACCTTGCCACGGTACCCTCGTTGATCCCTCTTGCATGGTTAATGTCATCACTGGGGAGTATCTTTTCACTTTACGTTTGCATAAACTAATCTATGATGATACTAATGTGGTTGTGAAGTTATTTGATGGATTCTCTTGTCCTACCTTTGGTTCTATTACTCTTCCTGTTGAAGTTCATACTAAATCTATGGATGTCAACTTTGTTATCATTCCTTCTTCCGAGCAATTTTGTGTGAAGTTGGGCTACCCTTGGCTATCTTCCATGAAGACTATTGCTTCTCCAATTCATAAGTGTTTCAAATTTCCTCACAATGGAGAAATTATAACTGTTAACCATAGCTCATTTCGACCATTTGAAAGAAGCCCTAGTGTTTCTATTGATTTCTTTTGGCCTAAACAATTTCAATCTCTTCCACCAAGGAGTGATGCTCTTTTCCAATCTTATCAAAAATAGAAGAAAGATGTGATCTTATCCTTAAGTCAACCTAGATCCCGAACACTTGACACTCCTATCATTCTTGAAGATGAAGTTCTTCCCCTAACGAATAGAACTAATCTTCCTCCTAAGGAAGATCCTCTACCTATTCCTATGAATGTGACTATGCCTTCTCCTAAGAAAAACAACAATATTCCTCCTAAGGTTAGACTTGTACCTCATCCTCATGATGGACCTAGTCTTCTTCCTACACCTAATATTCCTCCTTTATATGGTGCAGTTCCACCTCCTTCCTCTTATAGAGAGAAGAGGTTTGCCTCTCCTCTTGTCCAACCTAAAAGACCTCAACCTAAACCTTCAACTATCAAAGAGGAGAATATTCCTCCTTCAATAATTGTTCATCCTTCTCAGCCTTCCGCTAAGACTCGACGAAATCATTGTGCAAGAGAACACTGATGAAGACGTCATGTTCAATCTCGTGAAGTTGTTCCTCAAAATATTCAATCTCTTAGAACTCCACCAGTTGACATGATTCCCTTTTCTCCTAAGCAAGATGTTCAACCTAAATCTCCAAATCATAAACTGAAAAAAACATGTAATGGTTTTACTTCTATTCATGTGCGAGCTCATCTTTCTATAAATCTTGATGAGGAAATAGGTGAAAATGTTATTCATGATGGAAATACAACTCCTAATGATTCTGATATTGACTATGAAATTGTTGATGTGGACAAACATTTGTCTGCAGAATTTTCCAAAGCTTTAATCCTAGCTCCTAGAAATGAACAAATTGACTTAGCACATGAGCATAGTCCTTGTTTGGATCTTGTGATAGCTCCATCTATTGTGCTTGATGTCGCTCCTCTAGCATGTTGTCCGCCTTCCCGAAACAGTGATCAGCAAGATCGAGAGGTGGATGTTGTGCTAGACTAGCAACATTAGCACCATAGATCTTCTCCCTCTCTCTCTTTTCTTTCTCTTTTGTGATCATCCTCTATGTGTATCCCTATTATTCTATGTTCCCTAGTAATGTCTACTTGAGGATGATGCAAAGCATTGAAATCTCTTTTTGTCTCTTTCATGTTGACTCAAAAGACATCTTCTATTCCCTTTCTTCCAAGGTAGTTTCCTTCCTTTGGGGAATGACAATTATTCTATACGCATATATATATATGATATACTTGAGTTATCATACAACATACTAACCCTAAGGAAAGCAAAACTACCTCGTGTTTTGTGTTCATTTTCCTTGGGTTTATTCCTCGATTGGGGGCTAAATCCTTGCGATAACGTGCTCCCTCTCACTCTTTTTCTCTTGGGTGTATCCTACCTTAAAGCAATCACTCCCGATAAGGCATGTGCGATCTCTTTAATTTAGGGGCATACACTCCACTCATATTTTCCTTGTTGATACTTAAAGTTATTTAGTGAATTGGACTTTTCTTTATAATTTTTGGTATCCTTGCTTTTCATGATTCAGAGTGAGAGGAACCTTTCTACTTGCAATCATGGTTCTTCCCTTCTCGATCTCCCCTTTTACTTTGTCAATCGAAGTTGTAAGATCCTATGTCCACTGGGGGCTTGGTGTATCTTGTCTCCTTGACATGGTAGAAGTCTTGCAATCTTGTTTCCTTATACTTTAACGATAGTATTGGCGTACGCTTATACTCTCGCTAAAGTGGGGGCTAAATGTATGTCATAAAATTGTGACCCTTGCAATTTTTGACCACATCAGGGTCTTCACATCAACGAATTGAATCCCAAAGCCTAATCGAAGACTCAAGACTTTCTCAATCCCTTAAACTACACTCTGCACTGCCTAAACCTGCATCCTATCCTGAATTAAGGGCAGGACAGGGGTGTGGCGCCCCTGTCCCTATCCTATCTTGGGGCCCCTTCTTTCAAACTATGTATTGAACTTTGCACTTAAAGCGGGAAAACTTCCCCTGTGTCGGCCTATGATGAAAAATCAGCCTATTAACCCTAATTGACGAATATATAAGTTGCATTTTCCCTCCTATTTACCAAAAAGGTAAAAATTGGCATAAGTTCAAGTACATGAGATCTTGCATTCAAGCATTCAAGAGCATTCCTTTCAAGAATTGAGCATTCTCAAGTCTCCCTTCAAGGCTAGGTGTTGCATTCAAGTCAAGGATTCACATTTACTTGCAAGTATTTTCTTTCATTATTTGGTTAATTTCAAAACTGGGGTTTGACCTGAAGGCAAACCCCCAATCCCAACCCCTTTTCCTCTCTTTTATGTGTGTAGGTTGCAAGTGCGTACCTATATTTTGTAGATTTGGACTCCATTTACAGAGGAAGAAATACCCTTTTTCGTTTCGTGGATTTTTCGGAGGACTGTGTGCACTTTCACCACGGTCCCGACAACTTTTCCTCAAATTCGTAGGGTATCTTCATCTTGATATATTATAGCCAAATCCAGGTGCACAACTTCATCCCACACTTCTATCTCAAGTTATAATCAGTTCTTTGCTACTTTTACAATTGGTCTCAAAACACATAATTCAATCATTTTCCATTGTAAAAGAGGGGTTAGCTTGTCATTTCTACCTCATTATCAATTCATTTAGTATTCAATCTCTATCCCTATAGATTGGATCTAGTGAATTCCCCCCCCCTTTTTGTATGTAATGTGTGTGAGGTTATTGAAGGGAAATATGTAGTGAAACTATCATCTCTCCTTGGAGGGAAGAAAAACATTCCTCTTGATCTCTCCATCATTCACTTTTCCCCACATTATAGGGGGATTCTTTAATATACCATGAACACACATGTTATAACCCAAGTTCACTAAGTGAATCCCCCGTGGTGGGATCCTAATGCACTATGACCATCATAGCCCATCTTTTGCATCATGGTAAAACCTTTGCCATACTTCTTTGTAGGGATATTGATCTATTGTTTACCTTTGCTTGAAGGGTCTTTGTAAATACATCCTAACAAGTCTTCATCAATAATTTCTTCTTCTTGTGATTTGCTTGGGGTGAATCCATGAAGTGTACCAGTATTTGTTGCAACAGGTGGCTTGAGTGATATTTGTGGTTTTCCATGAGTCTTGGGTGAGAGAGGTAGTTGGCCAACATAGAAAAGTTGGCTAAAGTTATATTCGCATGGGCCTTCATTCTTTAACTTCATCTTTAGTTTGTCCTATTTGGGTATAGGGAGTAGTGTATTGTTGAGAGAAGTTGGGTGGGCGTATGATGATGAGGCAGTGGCCTCTCTGTTGTTGGGTGCCATGATATCTGATTGATGCCTTATATTGTTGCAAAAGGAAAATGGGTTAGCATCACCTAGGATAGTAATCTTTGCTTCATTATATGGAAATTTAATGCATTGATGGTAGGTGGATGGTACTGCTTGCATGGCATGAATCTATGGTCTACCTAGTAAGAGATTGTATGGAAGAGGGAGGTAGGACTTGAAAAACCACATTCTTCACCATAGGTCCTACCCTTACTAGTAGAGTAACGCACCCTTTAGAGGAGTGGTCTGCATCGTCATACACCTTGATAGTGATCTTTTTTCTGGCATCAATTGCTCCTTCTACATATCCCAATGTTGTGATTAATTACAAGGTGCAAATGTTAAGGCCAGCTCCATTGTCAATCAAGATTCGCTTGATTCTATATTTATGTATGGATCCCTCAATGTGGAGAGGGGCAATATGTGGTTGTTGAATGGATACATCATCATTCTCAGTGAAAGTGAGACATGGTGATGATTTGAGACTTCCAACTATGGCTTGAAATAGATCTATGTGCAGGTGGGATGGAACTGATGCTTCTTCGAGAGCTTGATCCAAGATAGTTTTGTGCGAGGGTGATAGGCGCAAAAGCTCTAGTATGGAAATGAGTGTTACCATTTTATCTAATTGGTCCATAAGGTTATATTGTTTGGGCATGTATGTCTCTTTTGATGGTGCTCCTTATACGGCAATCTTGCTACAATGAGTAACAACGTTGCATGCGAGATCTTGGCCTTTGATTGTAATGGTTGGAACTTGTTCGTTAGCATCATAAAGATTATTGAGGGTATAGGTATATGGTGCACATGTATAGTTTGTTGTTCTATCTTGGTTCTTACCTTGATGGGAGGGACCTCCTTTCTCATATGATGGGAGTGGATTCTAGAACATGGTATGATTAGTATTAGAAGTTTTTGCAGTGTGGCCATCGACTTCGATGTCACCTCCATCAATGAGGTCTTGTATGATGTCTTTTAGATGATGGCAGTTTTTCATTTTGTGTCCTTTTCCCTTGTTGAATTCAGAATATTTGTTATCACTCCACCATGGAGGTTTAACCTGTGGTTCATGGTTTGATTTTTTAGGTAACGTGATGAGATCAGAAGATATAAGTTGTTGTAATATCTTTTCAAGAGGTTCTCCCAAGGGTGTATATGTTTGGTTTGGTTTGCAGGTAGAATACATGTTCTTAGGTGCCTCTTGTTGTGTGTTGGTAGCTTGATTTCATTGATTGTTTGGGGGATTCGCTTGATTGGTAGTGTTGATGTTACGATTATCCACTTGCCTTGCAATTTTGACTAGTAGTTGGGTGATCTTGATAGTCCTTGCATCTACAATACCATCATTAATGATGTTTTTATTCTTGGACCAAAACTTGGGTTTTTCACTCTTATATGCTAGTTGTGGACCGTCCTTGTTGTATTTGTAGATTTTGACAAGTCCCTTTTTTATTAAGCCTTTCTCAATTTTGAGTCCTTATGCTATCACATCTTTAAAAGTGTCTGAACATTTGACTTCCAAGTGAAATTTCATTTCTTCATTTAAGTTTTAAATGAAGATTTCAACTAATTGTTCCTCAGGTATGGGGGAGGAACATCTGCTAGAAATGTGTCTCCATCTTTGAAAGAATGTTGAGAATAACTCTCCATTCTTTTGTTTACTGTTGCATAAATCAGCCATGGAGACATCCTGTTCTATGTTGTGTGCATGATGAGTGACAAATTCATGCACTAAGTCATCAAATGTCTTGATTTCGTCAGAAAAGTCTGAAAACCATTGCATAGCTAAGCTTCCCAAACTCTAGAGGAAGAGGTGCATTAAGTATGTCTCACCATATGCCACATCTAAGCAAGCAAAGTAAAACTATCTCACATGGTCCCTTGGATCCCCCTTTCCTTTGTATTTGTCAAATTTTGGAGTCTCGAAATTGCATGGGAAAGGAGGCATGACCATATTCCTATCAAATGGATAGGGACAAATATCTTCGGGAGCATATCTCTTTTGTGGCCTTCTTGAGTTTAATTGTTGGGCGAGGTCTTGTACTTGTTGGCTTAAAACATGTATTTCTATGGGAGGAGGTGGGGCATACCCTTGTTGATATTTGTTGTCATCCTAATCGTGGGTATTCCTCATCCTCCTTTCATTTTAATTTCTTTCTTGTCGATGACTGTGTTGGACTTGTTCTGGTGCTTCCCTAAGTTGTGATACATCAAAGTTTAAAAGGTGTTTTGCACCCTCTTTAGCAAGTCTTAGGAAATGGGAATTAGCATTCCCCTTGAGAATCTCATCAAAAAGTTTGTTGAACCTAGGATTACTAGTTGCTTATTCTATTTCTGTTTGTGTGGGTGTTTCTCGGTCTTCTCCTCCTACAAAGAGGTTAATGTCTTCTTCCTCTCTCCATATTTCATTTTGTTGGGGTCTCCGACTTTGAGACCTAGTCCTAGCCATGTTTGAAGTTTGTGTTTTGGAAATGAAATGAATGAAAAGTGGGTGGTTGATCCCCTCTTATAGTTCCAAGATTTGATAATGGTGATCATGAGTTGAAATGTTTTTGGATGAGTGATCTCTTTCACTAAAAGTTTGGATGTTAACAAAGTCCTCGTCAAGATTGCTTGCTTGGTGTTCAACAATTGTGAGATGAGGTGTAGCAAGGTTTGTGTTTATAAATCACAAGCTAGCTAACCATGAGAGGATGCACTAAAAAGCTAGTTTTAACCTATCTATGATGCTTAGTAATGTCCCTTTGGGATGATTGATCCTAGACATAGAGACACACTTAGAGGGTTTTTGTTGGTGGTGTGATTAGCAATATCCAAAAGAACTAAGGACATGACTTCTTTGTGTTGAGAGTTGAATGGAATTTTGATGTTTTGGAATAAGTGTAGACCTTGGAATTTCTACTAGGTGACTATAAGTTTGGATGATTGATTTGGAATGATTTTGGGAAAACGATGAAGATGAAATGTGGAAGATGTGTGAATTTGAAAATGACTTAAGAAGATGAATATGGAAGATGTGTGAATTTGAAAATGATTTAAGAAGATGAAATATGGAAGATGTGTGAATTTGAAGTGTGATTTGGAAATGATGAAGAAGAAAATGTGAAAGATGTGAAACCTTAGAATTTCTAATAGGTGATTGCGAATTTTGATGAGTGATTTAGAAATGATTTGAGTAAATAATGAAGATGAGGAAATATGGAAGAGGAGATTGACTTAAGAAAATGGTGAAGAAAAGGAGATGTGGAATTTCTTTTGAAAGAAGAGGAAATGTGGATTGATGGAAGAAAATGTTTGAAAGAAGAGAGAATGTGGATTGATGGAATCTCTAATAGGTGATTGTGAATTTGATGATTGATGTTGAAATGATTTGAGTGGAAAATGTGGAAGATGTGTTTTGATTGGAAAATGAAGAAGATGAAATGGGAAACCTTGGAATTTCTACCAAGTGATTGTGAGTTGTAATATAGTGGATGAGATTAAGAAGATGAGCTGATGAAAGACTAGCCTAGATGGAAAATAACTCAATAGGTGATTTCTTGTTGAAGTAGATATGACAATGAGATTTTACCACTTTTATTGAGAGATTGGGACAAGGCAGATCTGTGTTGAAAGGCACGCATTTTTTAAGATTCCTAATCAAACTCATGTCCATGACCATGTAGATAATCATGAAAACGGTGAAGGAATATTCGATGTTTGAACAAGAGTTTGCGGTTTATGTAGAGAAATTTTCTCTTCTTTAAGATCTCTTTTTGGCTAGGTTTCTTCTTAAGACGACGATATATGTATTTCTTGATATGCTGGAGGGAGTTGATGATATGACACATTTGCAAAATTAGTTGTAATTCATTTGTTTTAGATCGTTGTTGGTGTGTAACTTGTTTCAAATGTTTGATTTCTTTGACAAGAAGACATGTCAAGCACACAGGCACACATAAATACTTCTTTTCTTGGTAACTTTTGAATTGGATCCGATGAAACGTGTATGTTCTTAGGATCTTTTCAAATCCCCTTTATTTTTCACGGGTTGGAAACAATCAAAATACAAATTAGTTAGACTCTCCTAAGGTCAAAAAGGTCATTCATAATATCGTAGCCCACATCTTGATACTCCTTCAACTCAAACAACCTAGTCACACCCTAAGGTGTGCCTTTTCTTTGCCTTTTGCCAGAAATTGAACCAAAGATAATTGCTTCTCAATTGGATCGTTTTCTTGGGAGATGTATGGTGAGTGTCTTGGGGGTCGATTCTTCCCCACCCTTGCACTATGATATTATAGATATTTGGATAACTGACTCAGTTTGGCTTCTATGCTTAAGGTTCATAATAAATTTTTGTTCAGTGCATCAATGATAAACTCTCTCAAGATGCTTCCCAACCTTTAGAACAAAGACTTTACATATATCAAGGATACTGGGGGAAGGCTATCAATGCACGCTATCGTTGGACATGCTTTTCATCATATACACATTTGATTATAGTGGGTTGGATTACTTGGCGTTAGTCGTTCTCCACTTAGGTCATTCCTCTCTCACCGGCCTTTTCGGGAGGGCAAGCCTGCTAAAGGATTTATCTTAATTTTGCAAGAAATTGAAAGTAAGTCTGGCATTTTGATCACCCAATTAAGGGGAGAGCGTCAGCTTATCACAAGACAAAGAAAATACACCTTGTTCTTTTTATCATATCATTGCAATGTGATCTATTTGCTACTTGGAGATATTCCTCCAACAAACATGATGTCCTTTTTAACCAGGATAGCAAAATGAAGTGTTCTTTTTAGCCAAAAATTGCAACAATGAACTTGAAAAACTTTTGGAAAAAAACCTTAGCAAGAATGAAAATATGGCTTGTTCTTTTTACCGTGCAAAATGAAATGTGAGTTGTTCTTTTTATCCCTTTGTAACAAGAAATAAAATTTGTTTGTTCTTTTTAGGTGGCACCAAGATAAGTGTGATCTACTTTGCAAAAAGGAAATGTTTGTTTGTAGTTCTTTTTATCCTTTGCAAAATGAAAATGAAGTTCCTTTTATTTGCACCAAAGGAAATGTGAAGTCCTTTTTATAGCACCAAATAACAAATGAAGTTCTTTTTAAGGAGCACTAAAGAAAAATGAAGTTCTTTTTTTAAACCCTTGCAAAATGGAAATGAGTTATTTTTAAGCCTTTTTGCAAAAAAAAAAAACTTGAGATAAAAAGTTAACTAAACTTAAACTAACTCCTTTAAACCTGCACCCAATGTTAGCACCTGCAAAACCTTCAAATTTTTAGTCCCTATTGTGGGCATACAAGCCTAGAATTTTTTTTTGTGTTACACAAATCAGCTCTCGGACAATTACAAAAGCACCACTTTGTTAAGAAAAGCAAAAGCGCTAGAATAGAGAACAAAAGCACAAAACTAATTCAAAAGCACTAAAAGAAGTTGCATAAGTGCTATACATAGATCAAAAATGCTAGAAAATCTTACAGCAATGCTAAAAACTATAGATATGAAGGTTAGAAAAGCACTAGAATGCAGAACAATAGTGCTACTATATGTGACAAAAGTGCTAAAGCACAACCTATGCATAGAAAATCTGCAAGTTTCAAATTTCTTAGTTAAAATTTTAACTTATTAGCTTATGATATGTGACTCATGCCCCACGGTGGGTGCCAAAATGATGCACATGAAAGAGGGCAAGCCAAAAACAAAGCTCAAAGGTTAATATGTTAATTTTAACCAAAACCAAAACAAATGAACTTCAAACCTTCACATACATATCAAAAGATATTGAAAAGCACACAAATGAAAGCAAAAGAAAAGAAACGAAGAGAGAAGAGACTCCCTAATATTCTCCCATTGTGCTCTTTTTGCCTCTCCCTTGTTCTTCTCCTCTCCAAGATCCAAAAGCTTGCTTGAGTGTAGCCCTCAGTTTTTAGCATGTAGCCATGGATGTCAAATGAAGGATTGAATGTGGTTGAAAATGTAGTTCTATTACTATGGAAATGTATAAACTAGAATGCTATGAGAAAGCTAAGTAGAATTCTAATACAACTATAATAACAATGCTCAAGATGCTTCATTTTTTTTCTTGAGGAATGAGGCTCCTTTTATAGGCAAAATGGTTGATTGGAGGGTCAAGATTGATCTGACTTAACAATGGCTAGGATTGCATGAGAGAGGCATGATCCTCAATCCATGTTTGCAACTTCCACCAATGCAATGTTGACAAGTGGCATCATGAGATGGCTTGAGAGATGAGAGAAGAGAGAAGAGGCATTAAATGCTTGAAGAGACATGAGGGTAATCTCATGTGGTTGAGTTGTTGGATAAAGTTATTATCCAATGGTAAAGTTATTGTCCATTGGGTAAACTCTTGTGCAAGGTTTGCCCATGGTTAGGCCTTGACCAAAGGGACAAAACCCATGTGGATTAACTTGAACAAGGGAAGCATTTAAGATTTTGTAAGTCTTAAATGACTGAGATGATAGGTTGGGGGTTAATTTGGGTTTAGGATTGTGCAAGTGATTAGAAGGGGGTCTAGGCTAATTTGGAAGGGCTTAGAAAAATCTAGAAGAAGGTTAAGCATGCAACTTGCATATTCTAGAAAGTGGAAGTGGGATGAATTTGGGATTTTAAATAAATTATTTATTTATTCAAAATAATGGTGCAACTTGCATTTGTAGGAGAATGCAAGTGGATGGGGGATTTTAAATTAATATCTATTTATTTAAATGGGGGTTTTGGTTAGGCATTTTAAATAAATAATTTATTTAAATGAGAGGAAAGGGGAACTAAATTAATTTATTAATTTATTTAATATTTGGACTATAGTTAGTAATTTAAATAAATTTATAAAATTTATTTAATTAAATTAGAAGAATAGGTTGAAATGAATTAATTAAATGTGAATTAAATTAATATAAGAATATTAGTGTATTAAGTAAATATTAAATATTTATTTAATTTAGTGGACAAATTTATGTGCATGTGTGTGTGTAAGAATGTATATCAAAGAGTATATGAACAAATGTATCAATATATAAATATGTCGTACATCATGAAGGAAAGAATGGAGATCACCTCTCATGCTCAAAAAAATTGCATGGGGTGCAAAGAATCAATACAATCAATAATCTTGTGTATGGTACGTCAAAAATAATCAGGTCATCTACATCAAGTTGTATCAAAATGCTTTGGGGAGGCTAGGTTGGTCCCTGTGCCCTTGTCCTTGATTCTTCCCCTCGGATCCCTATGCGGATCATGATGTCGACCCTATGCTCTGCCCACTCCCCTGTTTGTGGATCACCCTCCCTAGTCTGTCGAAGCTCCTGATGGATCTCCTTGTACCCCTGCTAGATCCCCCACTATGGGACAAGCTATATCCTCTATCTCTTGGTGGTGTTGTGTATGCCTCTCTTTGCTCTAGAGGGACGACTCTCTCATACCACTCTCTATACCATCCTCCCTAATGTGACAGTGTCTGGATCTTTGCAAGTTGGCTCTCTATCATCCCAGTCAGGATTGCCTCTCCTTCACCCATGTTGTCAATCATGTGTCGTGCCTTGTCCCTCTCCCTCTAGTAACAAGAGAGCCTCTCCTATTTCTACAATCATGCATGGTCCACGACATCCCTTGCAGCTAACATTGTGTCCCTCCCTTGTTGTCGTATATATTTGTCCACTTCCAACTTTGCCTTGGCCTAATCTGTTTGGTCCCTAGCCTACCTCATTTGTTCTCTCTCTATTGTGAGACCATGTATTCGTTTCTCGACTTTGACTAGTGCCTCCTTTAAGGCTTGTATCCTAGCAGTTGGATCTAGTGGAGCCCTTGAGCTCTCTCCTCTCTCTCTCCTCTCCCTTTAAGACCTACCCTATGTATGTGTCCCCTGTCCCCATCCCTATGTTGGTGCTTGTGATGATCCCTGTGCACCCTCATCTATATCCATGGCCTCGACATCTCCTCCTATCCTTCGTAGCTAGTGCTACCGTTATACCCCTGGCCATGGAAACTATGGTTGTTGTTTCCATTTCTCTCCCCCGAGTTGACTGATAGGTGTCCAATCTAATACCCATCACCCTTGCCTCCCTTCCTTGTGTGCCTAAAGGTGCCAAGTTTGTCCCAACTGTCATTGTCTTGTGCTTTGCCCACCATGTTGAATATGCATTTGTGACTCCAGTATTTGCAACCACATCTCGGGGATCCCATGTTGTAAGTGCAAATCGAGTTCATTGATCGATCAATGTCTGTCTGTCCCCCAAAAGTGGCCCAAACTATGTGGCCCGCTCCCTAGTAATCCACTTGAATATGTGTGGAGACTCTAGTACATCTGAACAAAACTAAACTAGCATCAGATCCTATCGGGTCTATATCTCTCGATAACATACTCCCATCAGCCAATAAGGAGTAATAACATAAGGGATGTGCCTAGGATCCTCTAGCCACCCCACTAGGCCCGTGTATGGATACCATGTAATGTATGTCACATCTAATTTGTAAACAATGACCCTCCAATGGTTGGTGTCCTCTATCTCCTCATATTGGAGTCCACCTCTATAACTACATACAATTGACAGATCAACTGCTTGATTTGCCCTACTTATTGGTCGAGTCACCGCAATGTGCTCCCAAACCCATACTTGGAGTAGTCGTGTATCCAAAACTATGGCCCCAATGGTAGCATATCATGTGGAGCTCTCTGTATAGCTCTATCAAAAAGGGTCCCCCGGGCCATAGGTCGGCCTCCATCTATTGCATCTATACACACTTTAATCATACCTAATACAACTGATCAGTCACCGTTGTGTGGCAAAATGAAGCTGCTAATCAATGCACGCACAAAAAAGTAAATATGATGATTTGTCGGTGCTTGCTACAATGCTTGATCTAATGATAGCTTCATGTGTCACAACTACACTCCTGCTCCAACCAACCATTGTATGGTATCATCTTGAAGTGCTCGCTCTGCGATCACTCATACTCTTATGATCGATAGTCTCAAAATGTAATACACGTCCTCCCCAGTCATTGTCATCTCCCTTATGGGAAGATGGGAGCTAGCAATGTCGCTCCACCTCTCTGCCAGTGTCATTAGAATGGCCATATGGGACCTAATGTGAGGCATTTGCACCAAGAGTCCTAACCTGATCACATCAATCAAGGCCCACTCAGCAAGTTTGAACTGCTCCACAACCCGAAGCACTGATGATCACCTCTCTCGGCTGAAGAAGATTTCTACACTCCAATGCATTCAAACAAATCAGCATGTCAGATCATTTTTCTCTATCTATTCATTTTCTTCTTAGCCCCTTGGCCCCCTTTTTTTCATCTATTTTCTTTCACTCCCACCATTTTTGGCAGCTCTCCCTTTTCCTAATCACGGGAATGCATTCTCGATGGCCTTTAGACCATGGGAATGCATTTCTGCTATCATGGTCCGCAAACCCGCTAATGTGAGAACGTGATGCCATGGATCCCTAAATCTATGTCTTTCTTTCTACCCTTGCCCAGTGGCGAGATTGCCATCCCGCTAGCTCGTAAGTCACAAGAACACGTTCCGGCAACCCTAGTATATGAACCCACTACTATGGGATTGCATTCCCAAATCCCCCTAATCCAAAGCTATTCTTTGTCAAACCCACTCCCCTATGTGAGCTATGGGAACAAGTGTGCATTCCCGCAGTTCACGAACCGACAGGAATGTTGTTTTTCCTACTTCTAGGCATAATAAATGCACAAAAATCAAAAGCGAGGTCTCGATTTTTTTAACATACCTAGCGATCAAATTGTCGGCCCTGCCTGACACTTGCCATCATGTTTGCACAATGCCTGAGAGTCTCCCTAGCCGCCATCTCATTCGCTTCTCTCAAAGCTCTATAATGCGCAAAGCAAATCACTCTAAACTCTCTCTCATGTGTGGTAAAAGTGAATGGTAAATTTTCAAATTTGCTAATATAGGGCCTTCTAAAGCCCTATTTTTCACTATTCCAGTCCCTTTTTTCCTATGCTCTTCATTTTGAGTGTTGTCTTCGCCTACTAGTTCTATTTCTTGTCATTTTCACTTTGTTTTCCTAGAGCATTTTCTCACTCTCTCTTCTTCGAGTAGTTGGAGTCTTTTGGTCTTCACACTAACACTACTTTAGCGTCACCACAAAGAGGGGCATAATGTAGGCACCTAAATTTGATTAATTGAATTTAGCTATCTCCAATGTCTTTAATTAAATAATTACACATTATTTAATTAATTAGTGTTCCCTCCTCCTAGCTAATTAATTTTATTAATTACATTATAGTCCCCTTTTAATTAATTATTTGACAATCATAAATAATTTAATTAATTAAATCCACCCCCTTTTTTCTATTAAATAAATCAAATGCATAATTTGATTATTTAGTTCATTTTGTCATTTCCTCCTTTTCCATTATGGAATTAATTAAATTAACTAATTCCATTTCTCCACGTCTCTTGACTCTAAGCCTCATCTTACCCTTCTTCTAAACCTAACCCACCTAGCTAACCATAGGTTTTAGTCAATCTTATCCTCTTTCCCTTACCATGTGTGCACATTCCCAAAATATCTTGCATTTCCTAATATTTGGGGAAATTTTCTAAAATTTTGAAAAATATCCTAATTACCTTGACATTTGGAAATATCTCTATATTTGGAATGAAACCTTCTTATTTGGGTGGCTCTTCCCAAATAGGCATGCCTCCTAAAGAACACATGTCATTCCTCCCCATGACACTTGTCCTTCTAAAGGACATATATCATTTCCATCCATGACAATTGCCCTTTGCAGAGACAAGTGTCTCATTTTCATGTCTCCTCATCTCCTAGCTTAGCCTATTTAATTCCTTTATTTTCCTTCACAATCCATCCACTTTCATGCTTTCATACCACCGTAATATCAAACTGTTCGCTCATCCTTTGCATCCATATCATTTTAGCATCCATTTTGAATCTCATTTAACATAATCCTCATCTTGCACCAACCATCATGAAGTGATATCGAGCATTTGCAACATAGCAAGCACACATCCAACCAAAAGACAATCAAATCAAGGGTTTTAGAAATAGAATTTAGAAATGCTTCTAAAAAATCTAAACACACACACACACACACACACACACACACATCTTGTGTAACTTTAATGGCATGTAAAAATGTGCACAAAGATCTAGGTTCAAACATCAAAAAGGCTAAAAGCTACAAATCTTGTTTAACTTTAATGGCATGTAAAAATGTGCACAAAAATCTAGGTTCAAACATCAAAAAGGCTAAAAGCTACAAATCTTGTTTAACTTTAATGGCATTTAACTTTCCATGCTCTCGTTGATGATCTCATAAGTCTCTCTCTCTCTCTCTCTAACACACACACACACACATCCAATAATCATGACATTCTTTTGAGGCATTTTATTTTTTGTTTGTTAAATAATTCATGTGTTTTGCCTAAATTGTTATAAATTTAAAACCCTAAATCAGCACGAGACATTATTTCAAGGCATCCTTTCACTAAAAAAGCAAAACAACACAAACAACACAAACTATTAACTAAATTGCTAGAAATTTAAAACCAACTAGTAGGAAGTATAAATGCATTAAGTTGTTCAAGTTCCTGAATAAGTGATAAGAGATATATAACTTTATCAAATAGAAAAAATGAATAATAGAAATTGTTGAACCCTACTTATTCCTTAAGAATAATATATGCCAATAAGATAACAACCATGTTTGTCGATTATCATATACAATTAGTCTACCTTGAGTTGCTAAAAAAGTTGATTCATGTCAAAATATCCTCAAAACTTGAAAACCCAAATCAAATGATCCAATTATCATAGCCAATGAACATGCCAATTGTACTAGCAAGCCTTTTGTGATGACCTCATGGTCTTCAATGTGTTTCAATCCAATACAAAATTATAGTCGATGTCTTTTTGGAACTTGGTCTTAACCAGCTTACAATGGCCATCTCTAGAATAGTACAACCAAGACTCTAAATACCATAGGTGGATTGTAACCATTTGAATTAACAATTAAATGTTTCATACAATTGTACAATCATCTAAACCCAAATAATAATTGCATATTACTGCCTTTCCAAAAGTCCATATATAGAACTTTATTTTTTTCTTTTATCAACAATCCTAAGGAAAAACTAGTTAATTTATATCTAAATTGAAATACTAAATGAAAAAAGAGGTCCTTTAGATATGTTTTATGAAGGCTTGAGAAGGTGGAGGACTAAAGAATCTTGTATATTAGACATTTAACTTTTCGACATTCTTATTTGATGCAATAAAATCAAACAGACCCTTACACAAACAAAAATTTGAATTCAAATACAATGCTAAAAAACAAAAAATGGAAGTCTGCAAGATAAAACTTTATATATTTTCATTCAACATCTTCTAAATGAGACAATGTTTCTACAAATCTACAAATACATAAGATTCCACCTTATGGACTGATGAATACAGTCACAAATCTAATGTGGTCTGCTCATAGACCTGCAACAAACAAATTATTCAACTTCCCACACCAAAATTACACCCAACTTTCCATCTCTCTCCAAAATCTCCCCCTCGCCCAAATCCTAAGTTCTTTTTTTTATTCTTTTGAAAACCCTCCCCAAAACCAAAAAAATCAACTCCACGTACTGCTGTCCTCCAGAAATACTACCACAACGCCTACCAAAACCCACTCAAAAACTCCCCATAAAGAAAAAAACTAGCCCCCATACTCCTCCCCTTGAATCACATTTGCTAATTTAGAGTCTTAAAGGAGACTCCACTACTTCGAGGATGTCAAGCTTATTCTTAAAAAACTCCCAACTAATAACAAAATTAAAGAAAAAGCCTTAAAGAGCTGGCAACAGTTCTAACACCTACTGAAGGACAATTTGAAATTTCAAATGTGGTTCTTCTTCAACATGGATGTCCTGCATCAGACACCCATGGTAGAAAGAAATGTTTCACATAAGTGAAACTCATAAACATTTATAATTCTTGTGTTTGTTTTGCGTCCACTTTTTTGCTTCATCTTCCTAAATATGCTTAACTAGTTTCCTCTATAATTTGATGTCTCTCTTTTTCTTCTTCTTGTTACATAATCCATTTCCCACCAACATGCACTAGGGAACTTTGGAAAATCAAAATCTTTAATGCCATTCCAGTCAGTTAAAACTAGTTGCTCTTCATAGTCCTAACTTAAACAACTCTTTTAGGTGAAGAATGGCAGCACCAAAGGCTAGTGGAGCAGGCACACGTCAAGCCCTCATCAAGGAAGATTCAAAAGGCGAAGTGTTGGAGACGAAGATCACTTCCTATTGGAGCAACGTGGGAGATACCAATCTTGGGTGATTTGACATCAAGAAATTCCTTAGCTCATTATACACAAGTAAGCCTTCAGCAATAGCTAAGAAGATGATCGAAAATGGAATCATTAAAGCAGCTGGCTTTCCTCCCGCCATTCAATGTTATGAATTAATGGGCAATAGTGGCAACCGATGGAAGGATACTTGCCTACCTGTCAGAAGTGGCTATTAGTGAATCTTTCCACCTACCTAAGCCAAAGGATATGATTTATAGAAGCACAAAAGAAGCAAGATGCCTGGTAGACTACATAGAGTTGATTTCAAGGATGAATTCAGAGACCTAATCACCTTGCTCAATCGAATCATGAGCACTTCCCAAGCATTCAACTTTGAAAATTGGATGTTCTTCTTCATAGAAACAATCACGCATGGGAAGGATATGATCAATTGGGCAAGGATTATCAGCAATAGCTTAGATGTACAACTATGGAGGCTCATTCGCACTAAGACATTCTACATGAGCTCCTATATCATATATTCTCTTAACAGAAACTATAAGTATGTTGGATTGATGTATAGAGGTGTAGTCAGAAGAGGACCTAGAGAAATAAGAGCTTGTGAATCATATACACAGTTGTAGCATCCTAGTAAACAACACTATAGAAGAGTCAATGATACCTTCACCATGCATATCACAAGAACCTTGTAAGGTGGAATTCATCAAAGGTTATCCTCGGAAATGCAGGAATTGATCAAGCAATATGGTGCCCGGTTCATTCCGTTCCCAAAGTTTACATACATAAGGATTTAAGGATGTTATTCCCCTCCCTATATTTTACCACACTATCCAACTAATAAGATAGTGTTACTTGAAGTGGTAAGGCAGTTGGTGGCATATGGAAAGGTACAAAGGGATAGACACAAGACTGGCATTGCTTTCCCTATTTCACTTGGAGATTCTATAGAAGTGTGCCCCTCTCTACAAGCAGTTGACAAAGCCCAAGAAGAATTGTCATTCTACTCACTCACATCATTTGCTTCTAGACATAACTTTGATCTTTATGATAACATAAGGAGGGTTGATGGGAAAAAACATAGGCATATATGGCAACTAGAGGACTATTGGATGAATGCTCAAGATGATTTTGAAGTAAGAAAAAGGATGCATTCCAGGTTACCCTTTGACTTCATTCGGAGATGTAATGTCTTTAGTGTCGCTCATCAAGTGCAAGATAGTGGTAAATGTCTCCAACTTACCTACGAAGAAGAGAAAGACAAGGAAGTGAAAATTAATTGGACTAAGGTAGAGACCACACAATCTTGGCCTATACTCGCAAATGGGTAGATATCCAGCATCAAAAGTTGAAGGAACAGAATGTGCAAGTAACATTTGACTTAACAAGAAGAGTAGAATTGTTAGAGGATAATGAAGAAAGTGGAAGTGCAAGTGGAAGCGCTACCCAGTCAGCTCCATCCAAAGGTTCCAAGAGGAAGGAGAATCATGAAGAAAAAGGGTCATCACATAGAAGGCATAAGTCAAATTCTCGTCATCATTCTACTAGTACTTCTTCCAGGCATGAGGAAGAGATGAATCCAAATGAAACTCATAAGAATCAAAGAATTGAAAAGGATTTGAGTCATGAGATAAATGAATCAATGGAATCAACAATCCATAATGACAGAGGTGAGAGGCAAGACAAAGGGAAACAATCACAAGATCAAGAAGACCTCACTCCCCACATTCAAGTAAGTGATGAAGATAAAGGAGAAGATAATGAAGAGACAACTTCCCCTCCAAGAGATGAATGATTGCCCTTCCTCTATCCCAACATGGCTTAAAGAAAGGCTCGCCAAATAAGTAATAGCAAGTAGAAGAGCTTTGCTGCATATCATTCTAAAAACATTCCTTGAAGTCTAGATATTCTTCCCTTAAGGAGTATGTAAGGCCCCTTGGATTAACAACAATCACAATGACCAATTGAGCATATCCACAAGTCATAACCCGACAATAGAAACCTTGGAGTCTTCCACTTGATCACATAGTTTAGCATTTGGGAAGATTTTGCTCAAGAGAGGATAAGATACTTCTGGGTATTTTATTCTGTGTTTTGATTATGCCTAAAAAACACATCAACGGGCCCAACTCCACAAAGCCCTAGACCGCAGGTACAAAGGATCTGAAACCCTAGGCTGCAGGATGCAAAATACAAATGCGGGTTGCAGATCTGAAACACCACAATCGCGAACAAAAACCAAAACCCCGTGGGCACAAAAAAATAGAAGAAAAACTCCATGATCTTCAAATGCAGCACCCAAACTGCCCACAAACCCACAAAAATTTTGAATTATAGCTCCAAAGGAGCCCATGAAATTCTGCAAAGATTTCAACAAAAGCTCCAACGATTTATAAAAAATCGAAAAAACAAATTTCTAGAAAAAAATTCCAAATAAGAAGACGTTACGAATTTTTTCTCAAAAAATTCACCAAATTTTATGAAATCCCATTGACCTACTCTGATACCATGTTAAAATATTCAATGATATTAAACAATAGAATGGAGTTTTATATAAAGAATTTACAAGAGACGATGTTTCTAAAAGAAACAATTGTAAATTGAAGTTGAAAATAGAAACTAACTAAAGACGACTAACACAGGGGTCCCATGGAGAGGCCTTAAGCTCTATTTTTAAGGAAGAGGTGGTCCCATGAAGAAATTATTTTTCTACTATGGGATTATTTAGAATTTTTTCCCAAAAAATAAGACCCCCTACTTTTTAGGCATGTAATTTAAAGCAAGTGAAAATGGGGTAGGGCTAGAAATTGCCCCACCAGCTTAGGAATATTTTATGCCACTTGTCAATCATCTGGAATTTTAAATTAAACTAAATTCATTTGCAACCAGCTTGCTTAATTTTAAGAGTTTCAACTTAAAATGACACTATTAACATCCTTAAATTTAGGAGCTTAAATTTTTAAGCTGAAGTGCAATACAAAATTCATGGAACCCCCAACATTAAAATATTCCTAAAACTTCTCAGCAGCTCCAACTCTATTTTTTAGGAAGCCCCCCTCCATGGGACCTCATCCTAAGATGACTAAGATAAACATTAAAGAAACATTACAATATTCTATTAGGTTTCTCCAAGTTTCTAGGAGAGGGGATAGGGTTTTGAGGATACCAAAAAACTTCCTAGATTTTACGGCTAATTAGATAGTTGAGAACATTGCTGATAATAAATAACTCATTGTCAATTATCATATCATTAATGTTAAAGAAAATTACAATGGTTATCTCATATAAATAAACATCAAAGTCGTGTTACTTTGAATCTGCATAAAATGTAGAAATTAAATACAGAATTGAGAATGCATGTGATAATTGATGAGTCAATGCCATTGTCAAATCATAAATGTTAAAGCGGTAAAAATAGTTTATATAAATATCATAGTAGCATTAGTTGGAATTGTTGATTTATAGCTAGGTCGGATCCCTTACTTGGGCAGACCTGGTTCTCTTAATTGTTAATTGGCCTTTGGCCTTAGCAATTCGCCATTTCTCTTACCGAGTCCTATTTGGGCCATTTATGCCAAATACATATGTAACGTGTTGTGACTTGTATATAGGTCATGACCTATATTAATGTATACATGTGGACCTAATTCAGTTTGGCGCCACCTCCAATACATTTGATTTATGCTAGGCGACTTGAAGAATTTAAGGTCAAGTCGCCTATAAGTACAAAGTACTTATCATTGTTCATTTCATCTTCAGTGAACTATCTCTGCAATACAACAACGAACATCGTTGGAAGCATAGCGAACACACTAGAAGGTCAGCGAACTGTCATTGAAAGTTGTGGACATCATCAACGAACTTCATCTTTGTGGCAACAACATCTACAGATAAGTTCACTATTACAGTGTGCCCTAGTTGGAAGACATTACTGTGTTTAGTTTGTTGATAGCTTCAAGTGTTGAAGCTCATTGTAAAGATTCAATTGGTTATTGTTTAATAAAGATCTGAGATATTGTAGCTGGGTTTTTCACCTCCAAGAGGGAGGTTTTCCTAGGTTATAAGCGTGTTATGTGTGTGTTTTATTTTAAGTTAGTTTTTTGTTCTATACTGCTAATTTGATCACTAAAAACAAACTTGGCATCAAAGCGGGTTCCTTCTATAAAGCCTAACAACTTGAAGGTAGTTCCTGTATCCTTTTTGCAGACTGAGAAATCAAAGCAGGTAGCACAAAGAAGTGTTGAAGAAGACTAGCATGAATGCAATTCTATCAGGCTTATCGCTCTACTCATACAGACTGGGAAACGATTCACAACTATTGATTGCTAATGTCATGCAGTGTCCAAACTTCAAACTAAATTCACACTCCTGCGGTGAGGGTATTTATGAAGTGCTTATAGATGAGAATGGATTTTGAGTGATGACGAGGGCCAAAGGCCATGCAGCCATCATCAGATGATTAAGTGTGATCTAAGTGGATGGTTATGTTGAAAACTAACTTATAAGAGAGAAGTATTTTTTGAATTTTCATGTTGGAATCAATTCATTGGATAGTGAATCATGTATGATAGTCTTGAACTATTAGTAACCTCTCTTAAATGCTTTAGGGACAAACTGATGAGCATAAAGATGATGATTGTATTCAAGAGAGGAAGGTTTTGAGACACCCTGTGAGGAAGCATCACAGGTTGAAGACTAAGAGACATAGCTTAGTTGGTGATACTACGATCAGATTCAGCTTCAGAGGGAGCTTGTTGTGTTCATCTCCAGAGGGAGCTTGTTATTTTCAGCTTCAGAGCGAGCTTGTTGTATTCAGCTTCAGAGGGAGCTTGTTTGTTTGTTTCGGCTTCAGAGCCATATCCTTGGTTAAGACAATCTTCCGGGAGAAGATTGAGGTGAAAGCCCTCGGTTAAGGCAATCTTCCAGGAGACGGTTGAGGTGAAAGCCCTCGTTCCACCCTCTGCAAGTAGGCATGGTGGTATTGCATTCTTCTCTGGGAGAAGTCTGAGGTTAGAGCCCTCGTTCCACCCTCTGCGGAGTGCAAGGTGGTAGTTTCTTTGAGGTGTAAGACCTCTTCCACCCTCTGCAGGCAATGCAAGGTGGATCCATCCTCTGCGGTTGTGCATGATGGGTATCATGGAAAGAGTCCATGATGTACTTAGGATTCATCCTCTGCAGATATGCATGATGAATATCATGGAAGAAGTTCATGATGTATATTGAATTCATCCTCTATGAGAATGCATGGTGGATATCATGGAAAGAGTCCATGAAGCATGATCACGATGTAACTTGATTATTCAAGGGATCCTCCCTAGCTAAGAGGGAGTGTTGATTTATAGCTAGGTCGGATCCCTTGCTTGGGCTGACCTAGTTCTCTTCTTAATTGCTAATTGGCCTTTGGCCTTGGCAATTAGCCATTTCTCTTATCGAGTCCTATTTGGGCAATTTATGCCAAATACATATGTAACGTGTTGTGAATTGCATATAGGTCATGACCTATATTAATGTATAACGTGTGGACCTAATTCAGTTTGGCACCACCTCTAATACATTTGATTTATGCTAGCCAACTTGAAGAATTAAAGGTCAAGTCACCTATAAGTACAAAGTACTTATCATTGTTCATTTCATCTTCAGTGAACTATCTCTACAATACAACAGCGAACATCTGTAGATGCACATCGAACACCTTTGGAAGCATAGAGAACACACTTGAAGGTCAGCGAACTGTCAATGAAGGCTGTGGACATCATCAGTGAACTTCATCTTTGTGACAACAACATCTACAGATAAGTTCACTATTACAGTGTGCCCTAGCTGGAAGATATTATTGTGTTTAGTTTGCTGATAGCTTCAAGTGTTGAAGCTCATTGTAAAGATTCAATTGGTTATTGTTTAATAAAGATCTGAGATATTGTAGCTGGGTTTTTCACGTCCAAGAGAGAGGTTTTCCCAGGGTATAAGCATGTTATGTGTGTGCTTTATTTTAGTTTGGTTTTCTGTTCTATACTGCTAATCTGATCACTAAAAACTAACAGGAATCAGAATCAACTTGCAAACCAAAACTGTAGATGGAATTAAAATACTCGAGATCTAATTGAGAGAAATTTGGAAACAAGGCACTTTTCATCCAGCACAATGTAGAACATTTGTTTTTTGTTTTCTAAAAACAAAGTGGGTGTCTAGGGGTATCTGGAACCATCCTATAGCAAGTCATTTTGTGTTGTGAATGCAGACCTCACGTAAAAGGCTAGGATTTTTGTACAGTTACAAATAGGGACTGTCTTGATAATCCTAGGGTGTCACATAGATGACAGGAACACCAAGGCATCCCCGAAACATTTCTATAGAATGAGGGTGTCAGAGAAACGTACTCCAGTATGGTGAGACGTCCTAGTGATATTCCTTAAAATTTTGACAAACTGGGGATGGAAAGGGGATATTTTGTATCACTCCCTCCACCCCCTAACATCCCAATATGGGTTGATTTAGGTAAAACCCAGGGAGCCTGTGTAAGAACCCAGGAATGCCTCCACAGGTTGCATTGAAAAAACTAATTATTAAACTTGAAACACAAATCCTCATTTTTGGCATTCATTTGTTTAGCAGAAGCTTCTTTAAACCTTAGGCAATGTGTTTAAACTTTAATCTATGAATAACCTTAAGCTTACCGAATCATGAGTAAATTCTCAAATTGGCATCTACCAAGTGTAACATAGTGACCAGTCCATTGAAATATAGAAATTTGCAGATAGTTAACAGCATTTTGGGGATATGTCCAGTTCTGATTCATATGTTATTGCTGTTATAATGAATTGGAATATCCAATTTATTTTTAAAAATGGTTCTTTTATTTGTTGTAATCAAGCCTGAAATGGACTTGGTGAGTGTAAGTCCCAAAACTATGTTAACCATTTACTGATTATGACTTCCAACTAATTATGTTTTGTGGTGTTTCCTATTGCTGATGAACCCAGTGATTGTGCACCCTAACTTTGCACCTCTCCAAAATTATGTCGTGATTTCAAATGACTTTCAAATTTTTATTGCAACTTACTTCACAAGCTCGCTGCTCAAATCTAAGGTTTCAAGTCTACATCATCAAATATGGTGTCACAACATTGATATTCATAAAACATGTCAAATACAAGGCTTCTTGACCCTTGACCCATGATAGACAACTATGACACTCTTTGAAATTGTTGGTACTGATAATCGAATTTTTTTCTCTAATCTTATCCATATCAAGCCATTTAATACCTAATAATGCTGACACACAACTAACAAGTTAAACAAGTTAATCCTATATAATAAATAAACTTTTAACCTGAAAAAATTATTTTAATGATGTATTGTTGTCAAATTGAATATCTAACCTAAACAATCTTAAAAATACTAACCAAATCTTTGACATTATTTCCCTGTCATTTCCTTTCATTGAGCAGAGGATGCATCCAAAGTTTGACACAGGCAAGAAGCAAATGGGCATATCATACATTTGACACAGGGACCGAGTAGATGAGGCAAATCATGTATTCGATGCAGGCATAGAGTGGATGAGTCAAATGAGGCTTATTTTCAAATGTTTGAGAGGAGGAATGTGGCGCTTACTTGTAATCTTGGAGCTCTCGGAGCAGGTTTCATGTTTAGTCCAATTAGTGCATAGTCAGCAATTAATTTTTGTTTTGGTTTGTTCAAAGAGTGTAAGCGTTTGCTTTGGTGACTAGGGAAGCTATAAATGTGCATTGATTTCCATAGGATTGAAGAACCAGAGCCCATCATGCCAGAAACGTAGAAGTTGAGGATGATGAGAGGTCAATCTAGCAAAATGCAATGGAAGCTTCAGCCTCTAGAGATGTGGATTCGCATACAACAAATGCGGTGGAGTAGGCGAGTGCTACAGAACAGAGAAAAAGGGGTAAGAAATATAAAGTCTAGTTTTGCATGTTGTGTAATTGATTTAGGGAATTTATTATTTTATAGGATCTTTCCAAACAAAAATTGATAGTATATATTCTTTCATTCCTATTCTACATCACATGAGAAATACTCAAAGGTTTGTTGCACCATAGGGATTCCATATAAGAGGATCAGTTTATTCTTACTTGGAAAGGTATGGATGGAACTTCTAGCTGTCTATACCTTGCCTGAATAATAAACCACCAAACTAAAAGGTTATTTTCATCTTGAAGGAGCATGGATATTGTGACAGTTTTGTATTACTATTACACTCAGGTTGACCTTGCTAGTGCAGAGTTTATATTGATTAGTCACTCTCTTAATAAAGTGTTCTAGTAATGCACATCATACATCCTAAGAAAAACCTATCAAACATTTTGATGTCTCGACACTTGTATACATAATTATTTCAATCTGGAATTTCTAGCTTTTTGCTGATTTAAGGTTCTGTAAAGCAGTGTTCCATGGGGATGCATCCTCTGTCCCCAATCTCCCCATTTCCAAGACGTGAAGACTTTGAGTTAACGTCCAGGGGGCTCCCAGGAGTCCCCCAACTGTCTCAAGGACTTCCAGACATTCCCCACGGATGGAAGAAGAAAAATCCCTTTTTTTTTTAAATAATGTGTTTTCAATCTCCATGACCCTAACCCTAATGGCCTATGGGCCCCACCCAAACCCTAAACACTCAGAAAAAAATATTAATAGGCATCTGAGATCCTCACTCTATTTATGGTTTCAGTTTATCTTGAGAGTTCATATGGCCAAACTCAAGATTGGATCTCGCTATTAGTTGCTGCAACAATATTCCTAGTAATTTATCTAATTTTTAGATTCATGAATTAGCTAATATATTATTGATTGCATAGTTCCAGAATATGCATATTTTCAACTTGGTAAACTCTAATAATAATTTGATGATGTTCATCTAAGCAGTTCTCCACTAGATCTAAGTTTGCATTTGTAATTATTCTAGAGGGCTTGCCACTAGAATTAATATATCATTACTACCAAAAATATGTAATTGCTTGCATTGTAAGTTGTGTGGCTTGCAACCAACAAACATAATAAATATTATTCTCATCCTTCCATCATATGCTCTCACTCTACCAACAAACTTAACAAATATTAATCTCGTCCTTCCATCAGATGCTCTCACTCTACCAACATCAGGATCTAAATGATCAAAAGGTGATAAGGTTTTATATGCATATCCAAAGGTAATGTACAAATAACCTCTAAAACTTATAAGCTTAATGAGAATGCAACATGACTAGAAGTAAACACAAGCCTAGGTATGGTAGAATCATAGTAACAAAATTCTAAACAAAAGAAACATAGAAATACTATGTAGCCACAATGAGAAAGCAATAATTGTGATCAATTTTATTCACTAGAGTTGTAATCGATACTAATAATCTATATATATAGTAAAACTCATTTTAAAATGACTCACACTGAAGCCTATCAATCTACTTTAAAGAAAAAGGAAATTACACTTAACAAAGAAAGAATTGAGAAAATCGAGATTATTGGAAAATAATGACATTCTCATTCCTGTCTTTCTAAGTTATTACACAAACTTTGCTTGATGTATAGAAGAACTAAGACAAATATGGAAGTGCAAATCAACATTAATTATCTTTTACGTTTCAATCCCTCGTATGTCTACTATCTTGAAGAGGATAGTGCATGTGTGCCTCTAAAACTAAGAAGAGAGCATGCATGTCGATTACAAATAATTCAATATTCCACTCAAACTATTAACATTGGTCCATAAAGTATCAACAGTATAGCCACCATACTTACATATCAACCTACATCAATGATCCTGTCAATGTGTCAACTACTAATTGGTTCACATATCTCTATGTGGATAGACTCATACGCATAGTTACAAGACTCTGCGAGTCTGGCCCGAACTTTGTGAGTCTCGAGCCAGGTTGACTCTGCAAAGTCCAAATGACCCTGGACTCGAACTTGGCCGAGCCTGGCCGAGTCTGCTTAGACTCGCCGAGTCCCAAGGGTAAGACTCTGCCACGCAGAAGATTTCAGAGCTAATTTTTAGCTATAGAAAAAAAAAATTAATTCTTAATATGTGTTATAGATAATGTTATCAGATCATTAGCTGTATCCAATGTCCAATCCAAATAGTTATTGAATATGGAGGATGGCATATCTTGACTCTTGGGTGAGGATATTGTATCCGCAAACATAGAAAGTTTCCAAATGGATGAGACAAAATTAGTATTACAATATATAATCTACTGAATGCTATCTTGTGGAAGTAAAATGTCAATCAAAAATTGCAAGATTTCAATGCTACACATCTGCAAAAGAATGTCTTGAATTCAAATTTGAAGATGCATAACTTGTAGCCCAATCAATCTTTTCCAGTAGCAGCATAGTTAGGTAAGGCATAAACAGGAGAATAAACACAAAACAGAGATATGATATCCTAAATCTAATACATGCAAAAAGTTTCAATATCTCATTCATGTGCACCTTATTAATTCTGCTAAGCACTATATTAGGCATGCATGAACCCCAGTGGTGCATCAGGGCAAATCAGAATTTACAAAGAGTCATGAATAAGGGATTTGGTGTCATTTTACACTTTCTGTTTGAAAATTGTGCTGGTTGATTTCAGAGATTGAACCTGTGAAGAAGTTGTCATCTGCACATGATTGTCTTCAATCAACCTTATATAGTCTATACACAGATCTAGTAATTTATAGTGTCTTTAAGGGTATCTAGTAATTTTTATTCTATTTGATGAAATTATTGTGTCTTTAAGATTTATTTATTAAAGGATGCATGAAACAAGTTTTAAATCCTTAAAAATCTTTGAATTTCTTGGCTTTTTCAATTTGCCGAGTCTTGGGCGAGTTTTTGCCGAGTCTAGGTGCCAAGTCCGAGTCCGAGTCAAAAATCAGCTTGCCGAGTCCGAGCCAAGTCTGAGTCTTGTAACACTACTCATATGCTTGCAATATACAAATGCCATTGATAAAGAATGCTACCCATCAAATTTCAGGCAAGAAGTCATTAAGCTTTATGATATGAAGCTAGTGGCACTTAAAGTGTGAACAAATGGTTTGGACATTGTGAATCAAACACCGTTAACTTTCAATCACAAGATAATAAAGAAATGGTACAAAAAAAACCTTATAAATATGTTTCAACAAGTGAAAGACGATATTGCAAGTGGCTTTATGCGATACAAGCATAGGATTGTCAAATACAAAATAAACCAACTGCCAAACTCTCACGAAAAGATCACAATGCAATTGCACACCAAGAATCAAAAGATGTCAACTGTCCATAGGAAGTTTTGATGGGTGTATCCTGTCATATCTTGTACTGCCCAATAATAAGATAGGTGGAGTGAGGTTAAAAGCACATCTCTCACAACATGTTCTACAAGTTGGATCTACTTTCATGGTCATTGCTTGCCAATGATTTGCTTTGATATCGGTAATTTGTAATCTTTCATGTAGTCTCCCCAACTTTTTGCACATTTTACAAATGTTGACAAAATCCATATACCCTCACACTTTCTAATTACCAAGATGGCAAGGTGAGAAATATAATGATTGGAACACCAATTGGCAAGCCACACACTCCAATAACTAGATATAAAATTTTATAATTATAGTTTAGGCTGTATTACCATCTAAACTTACATTAGAGAACATTTAATAATTAATATCATTCTAGTAGTAAACCACACATAATATTACACATTAAATGTGGAATTAAATAAGAAATAAAAATAACCTTCTTATCTTCCACTGCTAATCACAACCAAATTGTATAAGTAAAACCCCACAAATAGCAATGATTAGAAGCACTCACAAATTTGTCAGTATAACTTGGTACAATCATACAAGCTGAAACTCTATAAATTGCCCCATAGACAGTACAACATGTTCTTGAGTGGCATGGCAACCACTGAAGATGTCTTAGAGTTAGAAATGATGCAGCTGGGATGATATAAGGAATTGCAACCATATATATCTTCAATAAGAACTAAGAAGCAATAGTCAATCTTAATGGTGCAGCGACTCCTCCATATTACATATGGATTGCAGCCTTCTTAGAACAAAGTACTGCATTTATATGGCACATAAATGTTATTCAAATGTTGCACTAGCCTTACTAAGGCTGCAATTGAAACAAAGAACAACAGACCATGAAAAATGTGTCAGAAAGTGTTAAAATTGTCCCATTAAGGGTACGACAGCCTTACTAGAATATATATTCACCAAACTATGAGTCGACACCCTTATAATAATATGAGGCACTTCCGGATAAAGTCCTACAGCTATATCATAAACCATAACATTAATATTTCCTCACATTAAGAAATAACACCAATATGGAATGGTATGAAAGCATTTTCCATTCAAAAAGTACACTCAAGATAAAATACAGTCATAGCCCTTTGGGATAATAAAAATTGCTCATAGGGCAAACTGGTACAGTAGTACCATAAAAAAGGTTTGGCTATAGCAGTAGAAAAAAAAGGTACAGCTAGCATGGCCATAGATTAATATTTAACATTTACAACCAATGAATATAACATTCTATGAAAATTATAATTCATAGAATGTAAAATCCCTTGCCTAAACTGACCCAATTTTGTAAACTTGCTTCTAAGAAGTTTTATCAAAACAATTTGCTTGTTTGGTTTTGTAAGGATAAATAAATTGATTTGATGTGAATGCAATTGGATAATCTCAGAAATGGAGTGAAACATATCATGTCTGAACATACAAGTTTTGTATTGCACATGAAAAAGATGACAAGTCCTTCATAAATCATAATTTGTAAAGCTAACATTACAATACAAGAACCAACTTCTGATACAACTGTTATCGAAGAAGATATAATATGACCTGTGCAAGTTTCTTTCATTGTGACAGCTGAAGACATCGTATATTTTGCCCAGGTGACTGAAATGACAGACCGAAACTCCCTTCAGCAATCATGCTCAAAACTTCTATTGCTGCTCACGTACAGGAATGAAGGTTCAGTTCAGAGCAGCTTCTTAGCGATTAAAAAACAAAGAATGTTACCAATATGCCAAAGTCTGAAGAATTCCCTATTCCCCCTTATATATCTTCCCCTTTTAATTTCCATTCAGATTGAGAAACCTTTAATATCCTCAGAGATACCTCCATCAATGAACTATTCAATGTCTCTGCTGAAGCACAGGTATACAATGCCACAGATATTATTGCTCAGAATGCAGGGAGGAAGAGTGCCACAAATCAGCTTGGGGTCTTTGTTGCCAAGATGAGGAAGTCTGAGGAATTCATGCCAATGCCCAAAAATATGAATCTTCCCAACCACAGCCACTAAGCCCAAAACCTCCGCCAAAGCAATTTCTCTCTTTAATCTTATCGAATCTACTTCATCCATCAAACTCTACTTCCTATTCCCAAAAATTGGATGTGTTTCATCATCCATTTGTTGATGTTATAGCAGCAGGAGATATCTTTCCCCTGACTGCTGTCTTAACCATTATTAAATCGCTGACTCATATATGTGATATATTCATTTACTAGATTGATTGATTCCTACGTGTGTTTCTTCTTTTTGTTTGTATTCATTTGTTATCAAATGATTAAGACTAGTTGTCTAACGGGTGTTAGTTAATTCGCACCCCCTGGTTTGATGTGTTTACCCCAATTGGGGTCATGACCTTTCGCATCCTTGATCGGGTATTTCTTTCCTTTGATCGTGGGGCATTAGCAATAACAATCGGTGGATGAAGGCTGCATTTACATGTGTGACTCCTGTGAAAGATATGCTGTGTAATACCCGTGAAATATATAACAAAGATATGCTGCAATCTCTGTGAATAATCTGCTGTGCAATTTGTGGAACTTAATCTGTGAATAATCTGCTGTGCAGTTCATGGAACTTAATCGGTGAATAAATCTGTACAATACCTGTGAAAGATATACTGTGTGTGATGCCCGTGATTTATACATGTGATATATATATATATATGCTCAGCAAACAAAACATTCAAATTGAACATAGCACTTAAGAAGGAAATAAATTTCTTCAGTATACTGTTACATTGCTTCAAATCAATATTGATTTAAAGAGTTATTAAATTCAATAATTCTGCTATTTAATTCTGATCCAAAATTTAACACCATTAACGTTGACATGGTCAATATCCACCATATTGGTCAAGCATAACCTAAAGAGACGTGGTTTCATGGATTGTGCTGATTGTAAATATGCATAAAATGAAGGTTTAATATCATCAACCAAATCAATTGCCCCTCAATTAACTTGCTCATGGTCTTTCTCTCGATGTACATTATCATTCAATAGATAATAGCCTTAAATATAAGCTCATTAATGAATTTGACAGGTCCACAACTTACCACCCGCTAGGGCTAGATAGCTATAGATAGAGGTCTATTTTGCACTCATTGTTTGATCATTTCTAAAGTAGACCAAGTCGTGATTTGCAAGAAGTAGGCCATCAAATTTACACTAATAAGGTAATGTTAGAACAGAAATCATGTTTGCTTATTTGAGCCCAACGATACAACAGATCAGTAGTTGCCAACGGTCCAAATGGACTATGCTCACAAATGTCCACTTATTAATGTTACATGTCTGTTTGCTGAAGTTCTCCAGTATTTTTGTGCTGAAAAGTTGAACACAAAACAATATAATAGTTAGCAGTAGACATATAGCTAAGGTCGACTTTAGTGGGATAGATCCATGTATCTTCCCCAAAATTAGCTACTACCAACCTGGTTGGATGCAACATAACATTTGCCAATGCCAAACAACACCATATAGTCTTAGGCAAGACATTTTCAAGGACAAATAATCCATAGAATTTATAGTTGAAGTTGCTCCTTTGACATATAATGTAAAAGCAAAAATACTGATATAACATAACATTGGGCATTAAAACCAATCATTTATTACACTTATTCACCTAGATAGTTGCAAAAATGTTTTCCTAATAACTCAAAAACAAACCATGTCACAAGAACAAACCTATTCTCAAGCACATGAAATCAACAAAATTCATTGTGTGCATATCTTAAAATCATAGAATTCCAAGAGACTACATTTACTCAAGGAAGCTTTCCAAACACTTCCCTATGCACCAACTCGATGAATTCTCTATGTCACAATAAAACATAGCACATACAAGCACAAGACTGTCAAATAGGAACTTACGCAACCCTCAAACTCATGCCAAAAGGTAATAATGCAATTGCACTCCAAGAATCCAAAGCTGCCACCTAGCCATGGGAAATTTTATCAAGCAATTCATGTCATTCACTTTATGTAATGTCCCCACTTTGAAATAAAATTTAATAATAAATGATAATAATAAAATTAAAATATTTAAAATTAAATTAAAATATAAAATAAAATAATTAAATATAATTAAATATGATTAATTAAAAATTAAGTAAGTTAATGAAAAGTCAAAAGAAATGAAAGGAAAGGTTGTGACTCCCTCAACAATGAGATATATAAGGGAGGGATGGATTACTGTTAAAAGTAAAAAGTCTAAATTGTCTCAGTCCTCTTTTGATATGACCCTTCGATCCCACAAGGGTAGGACAAATTCTTGATCCTTCCTGGTTGGGTTAGGGCTGCTGGTTTCTTGCAGCCTGTTGGTTTTTGGTGGGGGTTATGCTGTTCCCCTTCTTTTGATTGGCTGTGCCGAGTCTCTTTTGTGTTCTGTTTCTTTGAGTGGACTTTCAAGTTTATCTTTCGGTTCGGGTTGCAAGTCCTTCTAAAACCTGTCTTGTATATTGTCATGTCCCCTTTCTAGAGTGGACATCGGAGACGGAGGAGTTGGCCTATAATTGGAGTCTCGTAGGCTAGCAGAGGTTGATTGGGACTCATTCAGTGCATATAGTGATTGGATTTTGGCTTTACAGGTAGTTTGGAGCCAGTTTGGAGTAGTTCCTAGATTTTAGGGGGTATCCCTAAATTTTAGGAGGTCGTGACAGTTGCCAGTCGTGAGGTTATTCATGACCTTTTAGATGGTTTCAGTTTCAAAGAGATTGGGCTTGTTTCCTAAATTTTAGGAACATCCCTAGATTTTAGGGATGAGACTACCAGTGAATCCTTGATTTCCGACTTCAGTCACAGACAGGTGACAGGATGATTTTAGGGTTTGTAATGTCAGTTGGGCATTTTGTGGCTATTTGGGTTATATTTTTAATATTTCCTAAGTTAGAGTTTAATAATTAAATAAGGCTAAGTTGTTAGCCATTTTGGAGTAATAAGGGGATTTTTGGTCTCATCTGGATGCGCATCCTATTGTGTGATAGCTCGTTGGAAAGATCTTGAAATTCTTTAAATCTTTCTCTTTGGTCTCAGGGCAATTCAGTGAGCGGATTTCTGTCTATGGGGAAAAAGGTCATTTTCTAGTAACATGACCACTTTAAAATAAGAAATTATAACATTTCCACTAGACCACGCCACTTGGAGACAATTAGGGTTCGATTTGCAATTGAGAGGGGTTATAAGGGGATAGGAGCTTCATTCTATGATTATCTTTTACACATTTTACATCTTGGATTTGAGATTTGGCTCTGGAAGAGCTTTTCAGCATCTGGGACGCCAACCCCAATGCCTTGCCTGTTTGGGACGTAGCCCCCAATACAGTGGTTTGGATTTGTTTGCAGCTATTAGCATCTTGGAGATTGTACGGCATTCTTTCTGGAGGTTCAGCAATTCTGACAGAGTTCAGCGTGGGGTTTGGGGTTTCTAACCAGTTGGGTGTACTTGGCAACCATACGGCTGTACCTGGCAGCCACTTTCCTTCCCACGTGCAGCACTTGGAGGGCTGGAATCTTGCCACAACTTCATTCCTAGTTATGTTACTCTTTCAGCATCCAGGTTGGAATTATTCCTGATTGTAATCTTCCTGAAATTATTGGAAATCTTCATCTGGTCAAATATTTGATTTTATATTCAGAAATCTGCCTTGAATCGAATTTGTTTTGGCTGTATATGAACTTCATTTTCAGTACTTTGTTCATGTACTTGTACTTCATTATTTACTTGTTGAAAAATCATCAAAATACAAAAAGAATTCAACCCTTCTGCAACTTCTGTCTATTTCTGAAAGAAAATATTAATAAGCAGGAAAAATCAATTTAAATAAATAAAAATTACAGCAGATTGTTAAAAGAGATCCATCAGGGATCTTTCAGTTTCTGGTCCCTTAAAAACTTGTTTTTCCTTAATAAAAAACAATGAGATATATAAGGGAGAAAAGAACCTCATTTGAGAGGGGGAATAATTTGGAAATGAGAAGTGCAGATCCAATTTAAATAATAAGTGCAGATCTGATTATGAGACATTGTGTCCCTTTCAAAAGGCAGAAATAATGAAGAGTTGCACTCTTTCAAAGGGTGCTAATGGTGAAAGGGTGTGTCTCTTGCCAAAGGGCATACATGATGAAGAGGTGTGACCTCTCCCTCACATTCAGAGATATAAAAGAAAGGAATCAAAAGCATCTAGTAAGATCACCATTGATCAGATCAGATCAGAATTGTTATCAAGTTACAGGCAGTAACATTTGTGTTCTTGGTGGTATGCATGGGGATGTGTTTAATAAGTATGCTTAATATAGGAAGCCCAATAATGTTCTTATGCAAAATTAATAGTAATGCTAATATGGACTGTAATATGTATGACAATCATACTTAATTTCATATATATATTCATAATACATAAGAAATATATATACTTATAGTCTAAATCATGTTATTACTTTCCGTATTTAAGAAGATGGGATTGAGATGTTCCCAAGAGGGGCAGTCTAAATCCAAGCAATAGGTTAAGTCCCAAGATAGAGTGGGGATCAGTGACCCATAAGCCTTGAGGGTATAGACCCAAGATAGGTAAGGGCTTGGATCTGTAAACTTTGAGGGAACCTATTGTAGTTGGTCTCTAAGCGCTTTGGTAACATATGTAAACCCTTCTCCCTTAAAACTAAAGTAGTAGCAAGGTTTGATATATCTATCAATTTTAGTATATTTAAATAGATCAGGTAGGGGACATTACACTTTACGGCCTACCCATTGCACACTTAAGTGTGATTGCTACTATGTAATCTTTATATGCAATGAATTAGATAGACTTATGGCTTGAGTGGAGCTACATTTTGAACACTATTATTTGTATATTTTGCATAGATGGAATACTCGAAACTCGAGAGTGTTTTTGCTCGACAAGTATTTACGCCATTAACTCGCAGAGTTTTTGGTGAGTTTTCACAAACTATTTTTCGGCAAAAACTCGGCTGCATTAAAAAAAGAGGCCCAAACACGTCAAAAATTATCTAAAATTTTTATTTTCAAGTCAGTCTCATTTTTTTCATCAGAATATATACATAAAATATAACATTTAAGTATAAGTCACATTTCAAAATTTCACTGTCTTTTTCCTTTCTTATACTTTAGGTTATATTTCATGTATATATTGGCAAGATGTTTGAGAGTGGTTTCAGATCTCTGGGAATTATAATGCAAATTCTAAGTTTTAGTTCTTTTAAATTTTCAGACAGTCATATTTCAATAATCAGTAGGCTCCTATCAGCATTCTCTCACTCTCTCTATCTCACTCACTTTATCTGCCCCAAATTTTAGACCTATATATCTTCTTATCACTCTTCCTCTATCCTCTCCCTCTACCACTCTCTATCTCACTCTCCTCTCTTCCCCAAGATCTACACCTATCTCTCTACCCCTCTCTCACCCTTAGACCCCCACAAGGGGTGCTACCCTCAACCTAATTTTGGTGAGGTGGAGAAGCCACATTGGACTCCTAGGACTAGACCCTCTAGTTCTATCTCTTCCCTGGTTTTCACTAGAGCTGGGAAGAGGAAGATGTAAAATGTTTTGATGTAGTATTTACTTTTAGTTTCACAAGAACAATTTGCTATATCATTTTGTTTCAGTCTATCAGCCATCAGCATTCCACAAGAGGATGCCATTTTGTACCCAGTTTGCATTTAAATCAATCAAATATATCTAAACTCAGTTTGTTTCTTTTGTGTACTCATTCATTGACTCATTGGATGCATCTCCTCATTGAATTTTGCAAAACAAAATGCATTTCTATTAAATTTAAGCAATTTTTTAAGTTGCGGAGTTTTTTGCCGGGTTTTCACCAAGTTTTTTCTTGGGGCCTTGGTGAGTTTTTGCTTTTGGCAAGTAGTTCAACTATGATTTTTAGTATGAGATGATAAGTATTGTTCGTAAATTTGTGCATAAATGAAATGTGTCAATTTGAACTAAAATAACTAATTAGATGGTATTAAATGGCATTTTATTATATATTTATTGATATTTTTATATTTGAACAACAATAATTAGATAATATGTTATATTGAAAGGATCATAATATGGCAAATATCCTCACAACTATTAGAACACGCTCAACTATTAGATTATTTTCCCTGCCCTTTTAAGAACTTAAATGACATTGATGCAAAAGCATCCAATGGTAGCTAAGATCCTCCTTTGGAATAGTTTTTTGTAAGAAGTTGGCAATTACAGGTGTAAACACCCCAAAATTTTATTAGAATATTTAATTATATTTTAATTAGCTTTATTTAGTTATTTATTGATGGTCATTTAGCTTTTTATCTTTTTTTAGTTCGTTAAGTAAAACTATTGCTTCTTTATTAAAGACGCATAGTTAGCTTTTTATAATTTAACTTTTTAAGCTTTATTTATTATTTTAAGCTTTATTTATTATTTTAAGCTTTTTAGTTTTTTAGTTTTCACTTAAATGACTAGTTCTTAATTTAGAACATTGTCTTGTAATCTCTATATATATGGTTGTATATCGATGAATAATTTGTCCAGTTATTTTTTAAATTTTCATCCCATTTATTAATTAGATAAACAATTATTTAATTAATTACTCTTCATGGTTGATTTCCACTTCTTCCCTAAGGTTAAATAAATAAAACACTTTAATTAGATAATTTAAAACCCGAAATTCCTCCAACTTGATTAATTAATTTAAGGTTAATTAACCACCACTGACATTTCCTTTATTTTTATTTCCACATCACCCTTAATCCACCAACTTTCTATCCTAGACCTTAAATCTCTTCACATAGATCAAGATCTAAACCCACCATCATCTAACATGTGTCCAACACTCACTCCATGCTCCCACATGTGTAAGCATGCTTGCTAATCCTGCTCCTTTCTCACACATGTGTGAACATGCCAGCTTGTAAAATTCTCTCAAGCCTCCACCTCATTGTTGACCAATTGACTTAAGCCACTACCTTGCTTGCACATATGTGAGCATGCTTCTCACACGTGTAACCCTATTTCATCTTACACTTGAATTTTTCTCGATTAATCTTACACCTTCTTCCTTCTTGTGACACTTGTAACAAGGCCAAGTCTTCAATCCATGACTCCATAAGCTTCAAATCCCCACCCACCATTGAAAATTGCATCTCAACCCTTCATTTCCTCCATGGAAAATCTATAAATCAAAAGCTTCCCATCCTATTTTTCATAACATACAATCTCATGCTAAATTTATGTTACCATTTTCACTAGCAATCCATGGGCTAATGGTAAGCTGGTGCTTTGAGAGTATACCACATTTATATAGCTATATGCATAATACATCATACTAAACACATCAAGTGGAGTATTGGATGCAACTCTTCTTCAACTCAATTAAAGGAGCAAAGAATAACAAGGTATGAGAATCCATTTTTTGCATTTGAATCCTTGTGTTGCAGCCTTGTCTTTCCTTGTCTTAATTTTGACATGCTCAGTGGGACCCATATCCCTTCTACTAGTTTTTGTTCACCTTCACATCTTGTGATGCCTGCGATATTTCATTATTCACTACTTTTTGTGTCATTTTTCACGTTTTTTTGCTAGCTTCTTTCCATTTCATGTTTGTTGTGCAGGCTAGTTATCTTATTCGACTTATTTCTATCTTGATCTAATCAGCTTCTTGCGAGATATCATTTTTTTCTTGTAGGGATTTTCACATAGTGCTATTCAATGCCTCCGGACACTCACTAATTGATGCCTACACACTATGGTTCAACACTTCCACGCCAGAATATCTTCTTTATTTTGTGTCACTTTGTTATTGTTATTCTTTAGTTTTCGATTTTGTCTTCTCGGTAACATGTCTCCCTATTGTTTTCACCATTTTCAACATTCTGTTTTGCAAGTTTCTACTATTTTTTAGACAAATCATTAACATTTGTTTGTTATTTCTAATAGGTTCTCAGATCAATGCTTTCCTTCTGTATTTCAACACATGCAGATTGACACTTTATGCATTTTCTATGAAGTATAATTATTTTTTGTCTTCTATTTCTTGTATTTTTGTTATTTTTGTGTTGTGACACTTCCATTTGTTTGTCCTCGCTTTTGCTATTTCATCACCTCCACGTTTACAATTTTATTTTTTATTTTCTTCGATTTTGTGCTAACCTCTTTGTTCTAACCTACGACTCTAACCAAGTTCTCAAGCAAATCTAAACCTTATGAATTTTCACATTACATTTGCTTGAGAACTTGCCTATCTCAAGTAGTGTATTGAATTAATCATCATCCAATCCATAATCAACCTTGGATAAATTAACATGGGAACTTGGCCTATCCTAAGCTAACTACTCCAAGAATCCAAACCCTATCCTACTATTTTCACATTACATTTGCTTGAGAACTTGCCTATCTCAAGTAGTGTATTGAATTAATCATCATCCAATCCATAATCAACCTTGGATAAATTAACATGGGAACTTGGCCTATCCTAAGCTAACTACTCCAAGAATCCAAACTCTATCCTGCTTGGGAACTTACTTATATCCCAAAGGGGAGAGAGTAAATACTTCATCTTTATCTATCACAAGGTTTAGACTATCTATAAACATTTTCAGTTTAAGCCTCACTCCAAGAATCCAAACTCTATCCTTCTTGGGAACTTACTTATATCCCAAAGGGGAGAGAGTAAATACTTCATCTTTATCTATCACAAGGTTTAGACTATCTATAAACATTTTCAGTTTAAGCCTCATATTACATTTGATCATCAAAGCTTTAATCCTCCAAACTTCAAACAAATAATATCCAAACATCTCACCCCAACATTAGACAAAATCCAAATATCAATTATCCATACATTGGTCAAGCACCTTAGCCTACCACAACCCCAAACCAATCATCTACATCCAAAGCCAACATTCAAAAAGCCTTAATCAATCACCAAAAAAAGCCTAAATATTCAAACCAATCATTCAAATCCCCCAAATCTAACACCAATTCTACAAGCCCAATCTTCCGAATTCAAAACCAATTAGCCAATCAAATCATCCAACCTACTTAAACACCCATCATCCATCCAAAATCAACCTTATCAAATCAAACAAAGCACTCATCCAAATCATCAAACAACAAACCAACAATTTGAAGTCCATCCTTGTATGTCCCCTATAACAAGGTCACAAGCCAAGAAGCAAATGGAACAACCCACATAAAGTCTTGACTTACCAAGATATGAACATTTTTATTATTCTACTGTCTACACATGGTGAACCATCCAACCAATCATCCCTTCAAGAAACAACCAAGGAACAAGAAGCCTTTGTTATACAACCCAAATATTTCCCACAGTTTCAAGAGCAACAAATGTGATATCCCTAGGGGCGTCATGTTCTGCCCTAACCAATCTCAAATAGATGGTTAAAATTCAAATCTTCACAATACAATCACTCAATGGAATAACAATAACAATTCCTACTTGTGAATGCTGGAGATAGTAGAGCTCGCAATGTTCTTTAGCAAGAATTATCTCATGGATGTTACAGTTTGATTCATGACAATGGTATAGTGACACTCTAATATCCAGGTTTGCATAGACCCTATAGTGTTCTTTGGCAAGAGATGCGTCATTTGACAAGTATAGTATCCAAACTCTATGGGCATTACAACATGATTCATCATTTGGGTTTGCAATTGCTTGTGGACACGCACTTTTAAGAAGGGCCCACTGTAATGTCCTCATTTTCAAATTAAAATAATTAATTATATTTTTTCTAGTTGGGCCAGGTCACTTTTATATTTGGGGCAACTTAAATAGATATTACTTTAATAAATTAGAAAGGTGTTTTTTAAAACACTTAAAATATAAAAAAATATTTTAATACTTGGAGGGAAAATAAAATAAAATATATGAGTGCCCAAACAAAGCAAATATAAAAGAAGTACTTTTCCTCATTCATGGGCACTTTTTCAAGTTATCCTTTTGCATCCAATTTTCAAATTTGAGCAATTTGTTCAATCTAAGGGATCCAAGGATGAAAACCCTTGGTTTATTCAGGTTTTGAGAGGACAAGAATCCACTTGGATTCCACATTTGTGGCCAAGGGCAGAAACCCTTGCTTCCAATTGAGTGATTCCATTTGGGAATCAAAAGTGTGCTAATTTGTGGAGGACTTTGAAATATTTTCAGTAACTACAGTGTCGCTACAGTGTTTTTTGCAAGAAAATGCCATCTTTGGTTGTCAAAGCATGATTGAGAATTAGTAGGTAGATTTCTAGAATTTTGGTGAATTTTTCGACATCAACTGGAACATATCTGAGTTATTTCCATTATCATAGCTGGTTGCCATCATTGGAAGGAGCAAATCAGTCATCTAGGGCAGAAATTCAGGTATCCAGCTGCTGCTTTGTATTTATTCAGCCATCATTTATCAAAAAACAGTCATTTAAGTGAAGTGCTGTCTTGCAATAGGGTGAATTTAGAATCAACTGCATGTTATTGGTCAGTAGATATTTATGAGTTAGCAACTTGCTGTACCATCCCACTAGGCTGCCACACCATTCTAAGGGTTTTTTTTTGGATGATTGATAATAAGGATCAGCAGTAACGCTATCATTTCCAGTCATCAACAGCATCTCCAACAACAGGGTATATGCAGATCTGAGGGTTTTTATTGGAGGAGATTTCTACAATTTAGGGTGGCCATACCTTTTTCAATTTTCGGATGCTGCTATTAATTTCTGAGCAAGGGCGAATCTTATTGGAGGGCTTCTGTGCTGATTTCAGCCCTCTGACAGGCCAAACAGCTACAAATCTAGGGTTGTGACTTGTGAGTGCATTAAATAATTTATTTTATTGTAATACATTTCCAGCAGCTGAAATCAAATTTCAAAATTTATTTGGGGATTCCAATTGGCTGTTATACCATTAATATTTTTGGAACCGAGTGTATTGTTGTCATGAAAGTATATAAGAGTTTGGTATTGTTTGTCATTAATAATTTTGACCAGTTTGGTGTTAATTCCGCCCAGCTAGGGTTTACTATAGTAAATTCTGGTCTTTGCAGCAGTTAGGGTTTGAGAAAAAAATAATACAATGGTTGTTACATTCCAGGTTCAATACTAAATCAGAAATAGAAGTAGCGTTTTGCCACTACACTAATTGGGAACAGCTCATCCTCCCTTCCCCAAACTGCTTGCTAACAAGCAATTTCAGACTTCGATGCTCAAATATCTCCACTCCTTCCCATGTAGCGTCCTCGAGTGGAAGATTCTTCCCTTTCATCAAGTACTCCAGAATGACCATATTTCTTAGCCTCTTCTCTCTCGTGTCAATGATAGCTTCGACCTTCAAGATCATTTTTATTTTGTCATCAAGTGATGGCAACTCTAAGGAAGGTGTGAGCGGCTATCCAAGGGCCTTCTTTAGGCATAACACATGAAAAATATTGTTAGTCCTACTAGTTTTTGGAAGTTTCAGCTCATATGTACCCTCAGCTATCCTCCTTATGATCTTAGAAGGCCCATAAAATCATGGCTTAAGCTTTTCTGCACCACTTCCCTTGAGAGAAATTTTCCTATAAGGCTGTAACCTCAAAAAGAACATGTCTCCTATTTTTCATAACATACAGTTTCATACTAAATTTGTGCTGTCATTTTCACTACAAATCCATCAGCTGATGTGTGCTAGTGCTTTGAGAGCAAACCACATTTATACAGCTACATGCATCATTCATCATACTAATCACATAAAGTGGAGTATTGGGTGCAACTCTTCTTCAACTCAATCGGAGGAGTAAAGAATAACAAGATATAAGGATCCATTTATTGCATTTGAATCTGTGTTGCAGTTTTATCTTTCCTTGTCTTCAACTGAGGTAATTAACTCTACCACAACAGCGATGGCAGTAGGGGCAGTGAATGAGCTTGATGATGTAGAAGTTTATTCAAATTCTAGCAGTTACTTTTCCTTACTTTGGCATATATTAATTTCTGAAATGGTCTCTTTCAAAGGCAACTCCACCTTGACTATCGGCAGCAGTTACTTCTGCCCAAAACTGTATTAGATAAAATAAGACTGATCATTAAAATATAAATTGACATAGAGCATAGGAAATCAAAGGGGGAAGCTGACGTGAGGAAATTATGGAAGGCACTGATCATTGGAGGCAGGGGGTTGAAACTTGAGTAGGAGTGATGAGTTGTGGAGTAGTCGTAGTTGATTTTTTAGTTTATAGTATAGGATTTTGTAGTATGAAGACGATAGCCAGGGTAAATGAGTTACCTGTAATGCGTTGGAATCTGGAGTTACCCCATCTGAAATATGAAGTTAGTAGTATTTTTTTGTGGTGTTGAATATGTACTGAAGACTTTGGTCGAATATCATCCCTGTGTAAACTATCAACTGTGGAAGTTCTCAGTTTTGTAATAATGATTTGGATACATGAAGCATCTCCTGGTTTGCGCTCAGAATGAGCTAAGATTGAAGCTACCTTTGTAAAGTTCGTGTTTCTAAATTAAATATTCTCAATTTCTCTTGGGCTTATTGTCTGTAAGTAAACTATATCTATGTGAGAGACTGCCTCGATTGGCTACTGCTAAAGATATCCGATCCTGGAATGCATCAGATATTCAAACTGACTTCTTGTTCTACATGGTAGAACAACAAACGCAATTTTATAACTTGTTTGCTGAACATTACTCCTTACACTGGCATAACTCACATTCCAAGAAAATTTTGAAATGACTTTAAGATGCGTACGATAATTCTAGTTATTCAAAATTCATCAATTACATTACACTGAATGGTTGCAATAAAGCAATTATAAACTCACTTTAAAAATTTGATAGTTGCCATGGATACCTTGCTTGAAAAGCAATTGGACTCAGAATGCTTGGCAGAGAGAATATCGACATTGCTCCTGTTGATGAATATGGTACCTCCATAAATGCATAATGGTCACAGCCAGTGCCTGGATGGGGACTGCCTTCCCACCTTTTGCCAAAGATTAATAAGGTTGCTGCGGTTTTTGAGTTCTAACTCTCAGAATCTCCGTCCAAAATTAAGGTGAGCTCTTTTTTATGCCGCTGGAGGCATTAGAGATGGCATTTTTATAAATTGTCCAGAGTGTTTCAGATTCACGATACCTTTTAATGAACTTGTTAACAAACATTGCCTCTGGCATCTTCAACACAGTTAAAAGAGAGAGGTCGAGCTCGTTGATGGATTTTATTTTCTGCAAAACTAGAAACCTGGGCCTCAATTTCCTTTCCAGACTTATACACAACAACCACGCGTGCTTCACTACATAATTAGCAGGGAATTCCATGTTGTTAACTAGAAAGTTCATCTTATCACTAACATTTTCCTCGGAGCAAAGTAACACTTGAGGGGCAGCACTAATTAGTTGCCAAATTTCTTCAGACGAGGCCCCCCCACACAGTTTCAGATTATCTATCTTGGCCTGTAACGTTTCCAGTCGGCTAACAGCCACTATACTTACAATATATTTGTACATTTTTCTTGTTTTCTCAGGGCAAATCTTGTCAATGAGATCAATTTGTGCAGGCGTTAAAGAAGTGTGAAACAAAACTTGCGGCCGCATCCCTAAGAATTTGGTGAGCTCCACCCCGCGAAAACCCCATCTCTGCCAAAGAGCAACTGAGGGCTTTAGAGTTTCCTCCAGATTATTTCTCAGAATTAAGGGCACTCTTACCAGGGATCTGACGAGCAGATCCTGGGACTGAAATACATTCTTGAGAAACTCCATCTTGGGAATAAGGTCGTTCTCGAGGCTGGTGGTCAAGATGCGGGGATCGGTCGTCAAAATTTTAACCAGATTTTGACCCTGAATGCCAATATCTTCCAACAATTTGATCTTAGGTTCCAATACTCTTTCGGTATTTGTGAGCATAAGTGAGGGCTGAAGCCTAATTATCTTGGCAATTTGGACTTCAGTGCAGCCGCGTTTGTTCAACATATGAATAAACTGCTCCACATTCTGGAGGGTTTTTAGCCTTCCCAGTACGGGGAAGGTTTCTAATATTTGAGTGATGTCGGCCGCAGACATGTTGAATTTGGTGGAGGCAAAATCAGCAAAGAGGCTCTGCAAATGAGCATTTTCATTGACAGGAGCTGAGAACACAATGCCAAAATGAAATGGGTGCAGAACGGTCAGTTTGCAGCATAACCTTGTGTTCATGGGAGCTGCTGCAACAAGATTCAGTAGGGTTTTCTTAGCAAGAAACATCGTATTCGGAAAGGAAATAGGTTTGGATTTTGTGTAGTTATTTTGGCTGGAGAAAGATAATTGCATGTTTTAGGCCAAGTTTGAGGGATATTTATACTGAATTCATGAAGTTCCACAGTCCATGAGGGACTGCTATACTATTAAATTAAATTCATTGGGGGTCTACATTTGTTTTTGTTTTTCTAAATTCAAATATTATCGTGAAGTTAGTTTTAGGTATCATTTTGGCTTTATTATTATTTTAATTTTTTTCATTATTAGTTCAATCAAATAGAATATTAATGCATTCATTAGTGTTTAGTATTTGCAATTGAGTACTATTGTAATATATTTTATTTTTATGCATTGTCCAAAGAATATGGATTGTGGAAATGTGAGGGCATGTTTCTATGTTGTTGCTTATTAAAAAAAGTTAATGTGAATCAATCACAAATAAGTTTTAACTTTTAATTTTTTTTAGCTATTATAGAGCGGATTTTTAGGAAATCCAAAATAAATGGATTTAGTGGCAGCTATATAGCCCGAAATCTAGGTTGATTTAGGAAAAGTTTGATGTCTGTTTCCTTAAACTTTTTGGAGGCAATAGATTATGATCGAAAATGACAGATGTCTCATTCTGAAAGTTTAACATCAGAAAGTTTCAGCTGAAAATAATTTTGGTGGTAGCGTCGGACATTCAATGGTGATTTCCAATTTTTTTTTAATTATACATTTTGGTGTCTGTTTTTTTTTTAAATTAAAGTTTGTGTTAACATTATAAATAACATTAAATTTTTACACTATAATATTTTTTGACATATTTTTGAATTTATCTTCAACATGTATATTTAAGAGAAAAGGATGAAAAAAAAAAGTTTAATATTTATATTTTCATAATAATATAATAATACAAATTAAAGTAACAATATACTAACTATAATTTAATAATATAAAAATGATAATATACTAATAATAATTTAATAATAATATAAAATAGTATATTAATAACAATGCAATTTTAATTATTACAATAGAAAATTGTTAATTATATTATCTTTTATTGTCTTATATTATTTTTATTGTAAATTCATGTTCTTGTTTTTCTATTATAATAATGAAAAAATGTTTAATTAAAAATATTAGGGTTAGAGTTAATAATAGGGATCAATTAGGATTGGAGTAAGTGTCCCTAAGATTTAAAATGGGATTATAGGATTAGGGTTTAATTAGTATTAAGGTTATGGTTAATATTATTATTACAAAACCTTCACATACCATAATTAAAATATAGTTATAAATGTGTTATTCACAAAATATTTTATAATTATACATTTAAGACAACACAATTGTAGAAATATAAATAAAATAAAATAAAATAAATTAAACAATATATTAGTTACAATTAGTAAATTATAAATGTGTTATTCACAAAATATTTTATAATTATACATTTAAGACAACACAATTATAGAAAGATAAATAATATAAAACAAAATAAACTAGCTTATATATATTTAATAATATATATAGAATAAGCTGAGAGGTATCCTTCTAGATGCGCCTATTTTTTTATTGATTTATCAACATTAAAGTGCAATAGGTGCCTCGAGAAGGATACCTCTCGGCTTATTCTATATATATTATTAAATATATATAAGCTAGTAGCAGTTGCAGCATGAATTGAAAGACATGACATAAATTAATTTCAATATATATATTGCTGTATAGTTTAGGATTATATTTGGTTCAATTCTAGATTTATAATTATAGTTAGGATTGGAATCAAAATATTAGGCCTAATTCAATAAGGATTAGGGTTCATTATGGTTTACTATTAGGGTTAGGATTTGATTTGGTTTAAAATAGTAGGCCTAATTCAGTAAGGAATAGGGTTCATTTTGTCTTGCTATTAGGGCTAGGGTTATGGTTGTAGTTAGGGTTTACATCATTGTTTAGGTTAGGTTAATGGTCAGGGTTTGGATTTACATCATGTTTAGTGTTATAGTTAGCGTTAAGATTGTGATTAGGCTAGGATTTAGGGTTATGATTAGATTATGTGTAGGGTTATGGTTTATATCATAGGGCTATGATTAGGGTTAGGATTATAGTTAGGGTTTACATCGTTGTTAAGGTTAGTTTAATGATTAGGGTTTGGATTTACTTCATGATTAAGATTGGGGATAGGGTTAAGATCGTGGTTAGGCTTTGGATTTATCATTATGGTGAGGATTATGTCTAGGGTTAAGGTTAGAGTTAGGATTATAGTTAGGGTTTACATCATTGTTAGGGTTAGGTTAATGGTTAGGGTTTAGATTTACATCATTGTAAAGGTTAAGGTTCTAGTTAGGCTTTATTTTTGGGTATATGGTTAGGATTATCTCTATGATTAGAGTTTATATCATAAGGTTAGGGTTATGATTGTGGTTAGGGTTAGGGCTAAGGATTAGGTTTAGGATATCTATTTTTTATTTTTTTTAATTTCTTACTTTTTCTTTTTATCATTCTTAAACAAAGTTTCAAACACAATCTATTGAAAGAATTAATTTTTAAACAAAGTTTCAATCACAATCTATGACAAAAAGTTATATCAATCTGCCAGGAAAACTTCTAGACATTACTGAAGTGCTCCTCGATTTTAAAACTACCATTAAAACTACAAAGATGAACCGGATTTAGTAATTTGTTTTTCAGTGTGTGCACCATAACTTCTTTTTTTTCACTATAATTGCCAGAACAAGGTTTTTTACAGATACTTTTTTCTAGAAATCTATTTATGATATAAAAATATGTGCTTTCGTCCACGAAGCAACATCATTGTACATATAGGTAAACACCTTATAGCGGAGCAGAAACCCTAATCTCTAGGGTTAGGGTTTCAAAATCCACTGCCTTGCAAGTTCGACTGGCTTGGTTGTACACGAAATGCAGGTGGAGGAGTTTGCCCCTCTGAGTTACAATCATTTAGACCATTTTCTTGCCCCTCCGAGTTACAATCGTTTAGACTATTTTCTTCACCATTTTCCAAATTTGTAAGCTACAAGATGGAACAGACAAATATAAATGTTACAAAGTTTAGCTGGAATTTGTATCCTTTTCATATTATTGATTTTGTAATTCTTCTGAAGATATCATCTGACTGTAAAAATCTAAAGTCTTTAACCAAATGAATGAATTTGTAGGTAATACGCACCCATTCCATGAGAATAAAGCACTTATGCTGGAATCCAATTACCTGTACACAACCAAGATCAAAGTAAACACATTTAGGAGATGAAGACTCGGTATGTGTAGATTTCTGGATTCGGTTTTGCAACATTTTATAATATCAATATTTTGGATCATATTTCCACAATCCTATAAGATAAAATTGGTTTCATTTATTTTCTTCTTCGCGATTTTAGATCTTATATTACAATCCATCAGTAACATGAAACTGATTTTATTTTGTTTTCATATCTAAAACATTGATGTTGGTAAATATTAAGAATCAAAACCAGAGATCAATGCATACTAAAATTATAAAGTGTGGAAAATCCATGTTGTTAATAGATAACAACTATTTTAAGAAGAAAATTAAATGCTTGTGTCAATGTTACCTTGCTTTCTGTCTTTGGGCATTCATATTTTAAGACTTCTATCTGTTTTGAAACACCAAGTAAAAGAGGTAAACTGATCAGTATACAATATTTTTTGTTCAATTCATATACACATATTAATATGTTTGCCTTTCTCTCTTGAACTTTCTTTGCTGCAAGCACAAGATTTTCTTCAAGATAACCCAGTTGTTTTGGTGTACATCTTCACCCGTCACACAACTACACAGAAGAATCAATCCAGATAGCTCTCCAAAAGTTGAATATTAATATGCTGATGATTCTGCAAATAAAATAGATTCAACAAACCTGCATTATGAAAACAATATGAAATCTGTAAAACAATATTACATACCTCTATCTCACAATGAAACTACACAATTGATCGCTTCGAGAATGGTGCACTACCGTTTTTGCAATTTTTAATTATCGAATGGAGTGAAACTGTCTCGTAACCGTTTTGAAAACCAGATCTATTAATCTATTAATTATTTTACTTTCTATATTAGTTAATTATTATTTTAAACCTTAAATAATTGAAAACCAAATGACTGTCAAAATTATTGAAAACCCCCAAATGTTGACGCATAAATTTGCTGCCATTGTAGAAGCCTCTTGGCTTAATTAAATTAAACAATATATTAGTTACAATTAGTAAATTACTATTTCAACTACAAATTAACAAGAAAGATAAATAATATAAAATAAATTAAATAATAGATTAATTACAATTAATAAATTACTATTTTTAGTACTATTGCAACCCATTTTTTAGTAACTAGTTATTATTCAATTGTTTTTCCTCTTTCCATATTTTTTTAAAAAAAATTCAATAGTTAAGATCCATGATTTTTAAGTTTTCAAATTATAGTTCTATTGAATTGACTCAAATAAATTGCATCTTATTACCAAATAATTATAGTTAAATATTAGTAGATGATGAAATTTGTGTACTTGTCGTTAGGCAATACTATTGTAATGACAATTCATTTGTTGTGCTTATATGGTTATTAAAAAATATATATTTAGACCAATGAAAAGCAATTATTTTTCTTTCTTTAAATTTTTTTAATTTATTTTATAGTATAGATGCACATTTGTTAACATTATAATTTACAAAAATTATTTTTGTTGCAGACGATTGTCTAATATCCTTTTGCCTCTTATAGCGGGTTTCTGGGAACAACGCATAATCTAGGTTTAATTAGTTATTAATAAAATTTAATTGAACCAATCACAAACAAATATTTCTTTTCGAAATATTTCTGTTTCTTTAAATATTTTTATTTTTCTAAAATATATATGTAAAATTTTAGATAACATTATTAAAAATTCATAGAATATGTATAACTGTTCTACTCATTTTCAACACAAATTTCTTAAAATAATAAAAAAATAAAATTTATCTCTATATTTTTGACAATTCAAATTATACAAATAAAATTAATTATAAATTATAAATTTTCAACTCTTTTTCATTATTCTCTATAAATACTAACATGGAAATATTGTAATAATTGTTCAACTAAAAATCATATTTATATTAAAAAAAAAAATTATTAATATTATGTAATTGTAATTGATAGTTTCATCTATATATTAATTTGTTAATAATCAATTGAATTGACATGTTTTTTATTTATATAATATATATTATATGCTAATAAATTTATTATATAATTATATTTATTATTTATTATTGAGATATATTCTTAATTATTAAATATTAAATTAATGAATAATTTATTTTATTTATTTATTTTATTATTAATGCTAAATTATTATTTTTAATTTTTAAATATTAATATTAATAATTATCATATTATATCAATGTTATATCATAATATTAAATCAATTCTATAATAATTAACTAGATTTATTTAGTTATGATTAATGCTAATTTTCTTATATTTTTATATTAATATATAAAATTTATATTCACAATTATTCTACTATATCAATATTATAAGGCAAGTACTTACCACTACGTGGCACTTGTTCTATTAGCTCTCTTTGCCAAATTCAAATCATAATTACCAATTTTTACAATTCCATGCATTTAATTTTTAATGCGCTTCCAATATGTAAATATTGGTTCCATGCACAAACATAAATGTTCTATTACCCTAATTCAATCTTATTGATTCTCTCTATATAGTTTTATTTAGGTTAAGGTTATCCTCATACAATTTAAAAATATAAAATTTTGTAATAAAATAATATTATTAGTATATTAATAAAAATAAGATAATAATAATAATAATAATAATAATAATAATAATAATATAATATTTGCAATAATAATACTTTAGTTATTAAAAAATGAAAATTATTTATTTTAGTTAGATAGGGTTTTCTTGTACTCTAACAATTATAAATGGAATATAATTGAAAAATATTACAATGTATCTTACCCTTTTTAATACAACATCATTGCTTAAAATCAAAATTAAAATCAAATGAAAATACATATAATTTTAACTTAGAATGTATATAATTCAAAGTTACAATTACATTGACAATTTGTATTTTTATTTTATATATACTTATTTTATTACATTTATTACTTCTATTACAATATTAAACAACATAACAATAATACATATATAAAATTTTATACAATAAGTATAATTATAATATATTAATAATATAATAACTAAAAAATAATAATATAAGAATATTAATATTTATCTTTATTTTGTATTAATTATTTGTAAACAGTTTCGTCATATCAAATATTCCCAATAATAATATTTATGAAATATGCATGGAAATATAGGGCATGTCTCCATGTTGTTGCTTAGCTTATTTTGGCTAACTGCTCAACTTTTTTAGGAGTAATTTGTAGAGCAGGTGGCCCCATGGAAAGTAAAATAGCTGCTTACTTTTATACAAACATCTTAAATCATTTTTGTAAGTGAAATTATTAGTAATATTTTTGCAAATAAAAATTGTAGGCAAATAGAAAGGAGAGGAAACAAATATGGTAAAGCCACATTTCTATTTTTTCAATAAGCACCACTACTTATTTCTAGCCCCCCTTTTTTTTCAAAGCTTAAGCTGGGGTCCCATGAGAGGGGCTTAGGCTCTATTTTTAAGGAAGAAATGGTCCCATGAGCAATTTTTTTTTCCTCTACGAGATTATTTGGAATCTTTCCCCAAAAAAAGGAGCCCCTACTTTTTTAAGGAAGCAGGTAAAAAAAAGTTGGGGCTTCAAATTGTCCCACCAGTTTAGAAACTTTGTTTGCCACAAATTTATCAATAATATACACATTCAGTCCAAGGGGTTGAGCTTAATTGGTTAAAACACTAGGTTCTCATTGTGGAGACCCAAGATCAATTCCCAATAGGGACATCTAAAGTGGAATTCTAAGTTGTGACTCTTGGTCTTCCATAGGATGGGGAAGGTCTTGGGGTCAATCTAATCAAACATAATAATAATAATAATAATAATAATAATAATAATAATAATAATAATAATAATAATAATAATTTAAAGATATGTAATGGGGATGGGGCCCCCTACTATGTCCCCAGTGGTTCATAGCTCCAGTCAAAAGCTATTTAGCCTTCGGCCAATTACCTATCAACAAAAAAAAAAACTACACATTCAATTTCCCATCAAAATCAAATGAAGAGGGAAAATTACATTTATTTAATTAATTCATGGGACCGCCATGTTTAAAATTCTTAGCAGCCCTAGCTCTATTTTTAAGGAATCGCCCCTCCATGGACCCTAGCCTTATTTTCAACTGTTAACTAGTTGTTGCTCACTAAAATAGGGGAAGATTCTAATTTATCCTTTTTGCCTACTTAAAATTTTATGTGGGAACACTTTGGCTGCTTAAATTTAAGCAAAAAATGTTAATAAACAGTCACATGGGGACATGGGGTAATATTCTTAATTAAGTTATTTTTCCACCCATTATAATTGTTAATTTTTTATTTATTTATTTTTCATTTTTCCTAAATTAAGATACATGATTTTGCTCCTTAATGCTATAGAAGTCATTAGGAGTTTGTTAGGAGAAGAAGGTTTGTATAAGGATTTGGCAAAAGATATAAAACTCCTTATACAATTTGATTCTAAAACCCCAAATTTGAATTATATTGAGTTAATAACTGAAAAGGGCAGTTGGTGTATATCTCCCTCACTTTATGAGGGTGAAGTCAACACCTCTAATATCTTCCTTCGTAACCCCCATGGTAGTGAACGACTCTTTGATAATAACAACTCTGCCTCTATCTCAGATAGTAAGGGAAAATCAATTTTGAATCCTAATGGATGTCAGTCGTCCTCTAGGGCTTCTTCAAATGTAGATAGGGCAATCTGAAGTCGTAGCAAGTCTCAACTGAAGAGTAAGGATCCAATGTGCCCCCAGAATAGTAAGACTTCATCAATGCACCCAAAGGACACTCTCATTCCTTCGCCAGTTATGACATTTACTACAGTAGGTGAGAATTTGTGTCATGTAAATAGCCCTTTAGAGAATTGTAGCATGAGTCGAAGAATTAGCTCCCCTAAGAATAGGGATAAGAGGCAATTGGTCTCTGACAGCAAATCAAAATTGCAAAATCTGTTGTTAGGAGTAGAGGAATTCAAAGCAGATGTGTAGGAGCAGTTGGAGTTATTGGATTAACATGTAGCCCTAGAACAGAATGTAGTTAATTGCCTAGATTTGGATGAGATTAGGGATATTGGTTTAGGGACTGAGTGTCTATTTGAACAATTCATGCCTTTGGAAGAGGTGGTTGGAGAGGCAAATCTGGAAGGAGATTAACCTCTAGATGGTGATGAAGGGGTCATAGGAGGAAGTAAGTTGGGGTTAGGTAATTCTTTAGGAGGCAAGACTAAACCGGATTATGGATGGAGAAGTATAGGACAAGCCAAAATAACCTCGATTCTGAATGCAAGGAAGAGGAATTACCTTCCCACTCAGCCATGAATATCATTATGTGGAACGTTAGGGGCTTGAATGCCCCTAACAAGCAACGTATTCTAAAGTGTTGCATCCTTACCTCAAAAATAGAATTAACTTTAGTCCAAGAGATCAAGCTTAATCAAACTGAGATTGAAAATTTCCAAAGAAAGTTAGGCTATCTAGATTGAGAAGTGATTCCTGTGGAGGGAGCCTTTGGGGGTCTGCGTATCATCTGGGATCCAAGAAGGATTTCAATTAATAATATCACAAGCAATAAGTCCTGGATGTGCTTCCTTGTCAAACATCTAAGCTATAATTTGAACTTCACCCTCTTCGATATCTATGGCCTTATACCTACACATGAGAAGATAATAGTATAGAATGAAATAGGTCAGCTGTTAGCATCACATCCAGAGTGGAATTGTATTTTAGGGGGGGACTTCAATGCCATAGCTGACCTTTCAGAAAAATCGAGGGGAATAAGAAGAGAACCCAAAGCTTTGATAGATTTTAGGAATTGGATCAATTATCATAATATGATAGACATGAATACTGATAATGGCTCATTCACCTGAAACAATAGACAGAAGGGGTTCAACAATATTGTGGAGAGGTTAGATAGGTTCCTCTTCAAAGGTAATATCCTAGATTTTCATTATCTTCTTATGGCTTCCATCCTCCCCATTTCAAGCTTAGCTCATTTTCTAGTGCAATTAACCATTGAGGAGGATTTAAAACCTAAGAGATGCCCTTTCAAATTTGAAAAAATATGGATGAAAAATGAATCTTTTTTGGATAATGTAGAAAAATGATGGAAAGAGGTGGATGTTTTGGGATCAACTCTATTGTTTTGTAACCAAAATTAAATACATTAAGAGGAAACTTTTTCTTTGGAACAAGGACAGGTTTGGCGATATCTTTTCCTCCAAGAAGGATATAGAATATGCCTTGGCTCTTTTGAACAATAAAATTATTAGAGAAGGAATGGATCAAGATATCTTCTTAAAAGAAAATGAGTTACTCCGAAAATATGAAGATATCTTGACTAAGGAGGAAATCTTCTGCAGGCAAAATTTCCAGAGCAACTTGGATTTCTAAAGGAGGTCAAAATACAATTTTTTTTCATGTTTTTGCTAAGTTTGGAAAAAGGATTAACAAAATCACCCATTTTAGAGGTGAATCTAGGGTTATCTTAAATGAGCCAGGGGATATTGCAGTAGAAGCAGTATCCTTCTTTCAAAGATTACTTAATAAAGAGGTGTTTTCTAATCTGACAACTCAGTCCAGCCTGCTTAATAACATCCCCAAAATTATTAATGACAACCAAAACAACCTTTTAGATCAAAAATTCACCAAATAGGAAATAGAAGAGGCCTTATTTCAGCTCCATCTGGATAAGGCCCCTAGCCTAGATGGATTCCCTACATGATTCTTTCAAGCTTGTTGGCACTTCATAGGTGATGAGTTGGTACAAGCCCTAGAGGGGGCAAAATGCTCAAGAAGATTCCTTAAATAAATAAATAACACCTTCTTAGTTCTTATTCCCAAAAAGGAGAATGTGGACAGTATGAGTGATCTTAGACCCATATCACTCTGCAACACTATTTATAAGGTTTTCTCATAGGCATTGGCCAACCAACTTAAACCTTTCCTTTCAATTATCATATCGGAGGAGCAAACTGGTTTTGTTATGGGTAGATCCATTTTTATGGAGTCATCATTGCTCAGGAGGCTATCCATTCCATCCAACACAACCATCGGGCCTATATGCTCATGGTAAAATAGATATTCCTATGTAAATGCTTAGAGGCTTTTGGTTTTAGTAGAGCTTGGATCAATCTAATTTTTTAGTGTATCTCAAGTCCCAAGGTCTCAGTTTTAGTTAATAGAGCTCCTGAAGGTTTCTTTAAAATCTCATGGGGTCTGAGACAAGGGGATCCATTATTTCCCTTCCTATTTATCATCATGGTGGAGGCCTTAGGAAGGACCATTCAAAATGCTCAAGAGTTGGGTAACATCTCAGGGATAAAAGTCACCAACAATTTCCCTGTTATTACCCATCAGCAATTCGCCAATGATACCCTACTGTTTGGGGAAAGCAGTTTGGTAGAAGCCAAGAACTTCAAGATCATTATATATTGGTTCTCTAGAGCATCTGAGCAAGTGGTCAATAAGGAGAAATCAAATCTGATCTTTTTTAACACAAATAATAAAACAAAGAAAGCCATTGCCAAAGTGTTAGGTTTTCAACTAGGGTCTACCTTGCAATATTTAGGTCTCCCAATGGATAAGGGGCAGAGATCTTCCAACCTTTGGGGACACATATTATCCAACCTAGATCAAAAACTCCAAAATTGGAAAGGTAAATGGTTGTCAGTGGCAGGTAGAGTTATCATGTTACAATTTGTTCTCTCAGCCCTTCCCCAATATCAGATGACTTATTTTCCTTTACCAATAGGTGTGAAAAAAAGCTAGATCAAAAACTCAAAACCTTTTTTTGGCAGGGATTGGTAGATAAGAAGAAATTTGTGTTAATAGCATGGGATAAGCTATGTTGACCTAAGGAGAAAGGGGGATTAGGGCTCAGAAAATAGGCTTTCTAAAATAAGGCTTTAGGGGCTAAATTAATTTGGAAAATGTATGAGGATCTCCATAGGAGATGAGTGAGAATTTTGTCAAGCAAATATCTAGACTCTAAGGACCCTACTAGAATTTTCAGAACTCTAAACCCGCCTAAAGGCTCAAGAATTTGGAATTTCCTAGTTAGCTGTAGGGATGGTTTTTCCCTAGAACTTTCATGGAATGTTCGGAAAGGTGACTAGGCCTTATTTTGGGAAGATTCATGGGGTGTTTATCCACCAATACATAAGGTTTTGAATGATCAGATTTTAAAAGATACATTGGAGACAAATGTTGGTAGATTTGTGGATGATTACATCGTCAGTCATCTAAAGGATCCAGTGCTAGGTTGGAGGTAGAAATCTTTAGCTGATTTGGGATTACCACAAGAGGAAAATAATAAACTTAAGGAAATTTTAGACCAAAGAAAGATCACGCTCAGTAAAAAATTTGATGCCCTCATTTGATCCAAGTCCCCTTCTAGAGAATATAAGCTCAAGGATGGATATAATTTCCTTTGTAACAGACTATACCCTAACAAAACAGATCTACCTATTTCCTTATGCTAGGACAAACTATGCCTTCCAAAAGAAAGTCTTTTCTTATGGGAAGCAATACAAAATAGAATTCTGACTACAGATTAGTTTAAGAAGTTAGGCTATGCTAGTCCTAGCAGGTGTCCCCTATGCCTCAATGTAGAAGAATTGGTTGATCGTCTGTTACTCAGTTGCAATTTCACTAATGTTTGTTGGATGATGTTGATCAACAAACTAAATTGGCTCATAGCTTTCCCCAACCATCTGATAGAACTCTTGTCAAGATGGCCATCCTACCTTAGATTAAATCTATATGGTTTACTATGGATTATTTCTCAATAGATCCTCTTATGGGAAATATGGAAGGAAAGGAATAAGAGAATCTTTAAAGATATGTCTATGCCACCCAAACAGCTTTGGAACAAAGTTGAGGCTTTTATAATTAAAGTCGCTAATTGCAAATTAAATAGTGGGAACTTCAATAACTTTCCATTTACTCCAAGGGATGAGAGAATTAGGAAAAATTGGCCAGGTCTCAGCATCCGCCCCTTTTATGGTTCTAGTGGGAACAAAATTGCAAATCTTAGGAGTTGAAGCAATTCCCCTCACTCTTAACACTGGTGTCGAAGTGTCTGAATTCATCCTATATCATGTCCTTTGTGGCTATGGAGTTCCCTTTACCATCACTACTAATAATGAAATCCCTTTTAAGAACCAACATATCTGTGATCTTTGTTCCACATTTCATATCCAACATTGTTGGTCCACCTCGTATTATCCTCGAGACAATGGCTAAGCTGAGGTAACTAACAAAAATTTGCTACTCATTCTCAAGAAGGTTGTCAATGAAACTGATCATGATTGACATCTCCATCTTAATCCCACCCTCTGGGTATATCACACTACTATTTGAACTCCCACTAGAGTCACTCTGTATTCCCTTATCTATGGTGCAAAAGAAGTTTTACCATTGAGGTCAAGTTACCATCTATGCACATATCCTTGAAAGATTTTGTTTTCGATGAAGATTATAGGGTGGCAAGGCTAGCTCAACTAGATTTTCTTGATGAACATCATCATAAAGAATGTGATCACCTATAGATATCAAACCAAGCTCAAGAAAAAATATTAGAAAAAAGTTCACCCTCGTGAATTTGAGGTGGGTGATTTGGTGCTTCGTGAAAATCCACGAAATTAGCAAGATCAAGAAAAGAAAGGAAAGTTTGAAGTCAATTGTTTGGGCCCATATGTAGTCATAAAAAAATATGGTTCAAGGGCCTACCAGTTATCTAATCTAGAAGGGAACCCTCTCGATGATCCCCTAAATATCCTGCATCTAAAGAGATTTTATGCCCAGTTCGTGGCAGTGTACCATTCTAAAATTAAAAAATACAAAAAAATACAAAAATGATAAAAATCCCCAAAAACGCAAAGAAAAAATAACAAAAAGAAAAATAATAGAGAAAAAATAAGTTAGTCCTATGGTGACAACCACTTTTGGTGGCACCTTGGGCATGTATATATGGTGAAAACTTGGAAACAACGTTGTATGTAAAGGGCAGTTCCATTATCCCTTAGCTCATCTCATCCACCTCATCTAGCATGGTATCTTTTGCTACTCGTCTCCATCAAAATCCCTTTTGCATCTACCTTTCCTAGTATGGTACCCTTCACTACCCACATCTCCTCTTCCATGATTCACATCCATCTGCTTTTCCTTATGCTTCTCCTTCCAATTTTATGTGCAATCATCTCCTATCCATAGTTGTTTGTGCATAGGGTCTCTGTTGATTCTTTGTACATAATGTTCATTTTGTCATGTATAAATTCCTTTTGGGATTCTTTGTGGTTGCCATGTCAGTTGTAGGTGTGCCTTGTAGATAGGTTTTAGGTTGTACATATGTGCATTAGTTGCATTATTAAAGTCGCATCTCATTCGCTAGTTCTTCAACAATTGTCCTCAAGCTTCTCTATCATTAGGATCATATTAGGTTCTCTTTTGTTGGTCAATCTCATTTATCCCTCATCTAGTCATCAGTTTGTGCAGGATGTACCCTTCCTCTAATCAAACAATATCCAACCCCATTCGTTAGTCATCCTTTTGGAACAAAAATATATGAGGCACTTTGTGTTGGCTTTGATTCTTGTGGATCTTTGTTCATCTTTTGAGCACCTTTGGTTCGTTTTCTCTTGGTCACCACGATCCTTTATATAATGGTGTGCTATGAATAACAAAATAAGGGGTTTGATCTTGTAGGTTTTTGTTTTTTCTTGGTGTATTTTTTATGTGTCCCATGTTGTACTCTCATAAGGTCTCAATTATCTCATATTACACTAGGGCATGGCTCTTTGATTGTGGTTTTTCTAGAACCATTTCCCGCAAGGTTCTCTGTAATTTTGTGTAGTGTTAGACTAACCTTTTGTGTTTGTTTGTTGATTTAGTCCATGCATTGGGTGTGAAAATCACCTTGGTTCTTTGTTGGTGTGTCACATACAATGCTAAATCAGAATAAGTGCATGTTATGATGACAATTAGAGCCAAATATGCTTGTGATTTGTGATTTCTTCATTTGTATTCTCCATTTTCATTGCATTTGCCTAGTTCTTTTCCTTTATTGGCCTCATCTAGCAATGTTCATACATCCCTTGTTCTTCTTTCTGTAATGTTGTCCTCGCCAAATATACCTAGAACATTCTGCATTTATCATCATGTCAATCCTTCATTCGTTGCATGTGTATCTCACCACACATTCACATGCATTGCATCATGCATCACAGATGGGTTAGCTCGTAATCCATAGATCACATCTCATGCATCATTTATATGCATCACATCCTACATCATAGATAAGTTAGTTCATAATGCATATTCATTCATCATGTGGTCATCTCATGATATAATTACATCATATAGGATAAACATCATGCATGCATATCCCATCCTGCATAATCATAGTAATATATCATCCATGCCATTTCCATGCACATATATCATCCTTAGGTTATAAGCATAATGCATACATCTATGTCATAAACATAAGCATACATCATATAGATTGTCACATCAATGCATTTCATCGTGCATTACAAATCCGTCAGTATATGTCATACATCTAATATCATATAATTACATCACATAGCATAAATATCATGTATGCACATTGCATCATATATCACAAACATGTTAGAAAATCATATCATATGTATCCATACATACATCATGATCCATGCATACATGTATCAAAACATAAAAGTGCAATACACATGGGTCGAATCAATCTCCATATATATATTGATGCACATGAAAGGACACAGGCCAAAAACAAAGCTCAAAGGTTAATATGTTAGTTTCAACCAAAACCAAAACAAATGAACTTCAAACCTTCACATACATATCAAAATAAATTAAAAAGCACACAAATGAAAGCAAAAGAAAAGAAAAGAAGAGAGAAGAGACTTCCTAAGATGCTCCCATTGTGCTCTTGTTGTCTCTCCCTTGTTCTTCTCCTCTCCAAGATCCAAAAGCTTGCTTGAGTGTAGCCCTCAGTTTTTAGCATGTAGCCATAGATGTCAAATGAACAATTGAATGTGATTGAAAATGTAGTTCTATTGCTATGCAAATGTATAAACTAGAATGTAATGAGAAAGCTAAATAGAATGGTAATGCAACTATAATAACAATGCTCAAGATGCTTCCTTTTTTTGCTTGAGCAATGAGGCTCCTTTTATAGGCAAAATGGTTGATTGGAGGGTAAAGATTGACCTAGCTTAACAAGGGCTAGGATTGCATGAGAGAGGCATGATCCTCAATCCATGTTCGCAACTTCCACCAATGCAATGGTGACAAGTGGCATCATGAGATGGTTTGAGAGAAGAGGGAAGAGGCATTAAATGCTTGAGGAGACATGAGGGTAACCTCATGTGGTTGAGTTATTGGATAAAGCTATTATCCAATGGTAAAGTTATTGTCCAATGGGTAAACTCTTGTGCAAGGTTTATCCATGGTTAGGTCTTGACCAAAGGGACAAAACCCATGTGGGTTAACATGTTGAAGAAGGGAAGCATTTAAAATTGTGTAAGTCTTAAATGAGTGAGATGATGGGGTGGGGGTTAATTTGGGTTTAGGATTTACAAATGATTAGAAGGGGATTTAGGCTAATTTGGAAGGGCTTAGAAGAATCTAAAAGAAGGTTAGGCATGCAACTTGCATATTCTAGAAAGTGCAAGTGGGATGAATTTAGGATTTTAAATAAATTATTTATTTATTTAAAATAATGGTGCAACTTGCATTTATAAGAGAATGCAAGTGGATGGGAGATTTCAAATAAATATTTATTTACTTAAATGGGGATTTTAGTAGGCATTTTAAATAAATGTTAATTTATTTAAATGAGAGGAAAGGGAAATTAAATAGATTTATTAATTTATTTAATATTTGGACTATAGTTAAAATAAACAACATGTATAAAAAAGTCACAATGAAAAAAATAAAAATAACAGATATAACTGCGAAAAGCAGAAACCCCCCTGCAAAACCTCAAAGATTTTTACCAGGGTCCGGGAGGCATCTCGGGCGATGGAAGAACAGTTTTGCTCCTCTTGAAGAATAATTTATAGACATACGCTTGGAGAATGGTCTAAATGCCCTAATCCCTGAAGCTACAGGGGCTAACCTAACTTCTTTAAAGCTTAATGATATTAGCAGACGAGCCTTGGGGGCGTTGTCCGACCGTCTACCTTTTTCAAAAGCCCCCTTAGCTTCTTCGGCGAAGAACTCTTGGCTTTATCCTATGAGTAGGGCAGGGTCGCCCTGTATAAATCAGAAATCCACTTTTGCTTAGAATAAGCAGGCGCCCCTCTTTCTCTCAAGAGATAGATCAACTTTGGGTTGCCCTTACAAAAAAAGTTCTCCTGTCTTACGGCCCGTGACTCTGTCGAAGTTCCAGGGACACATGGTTTTGGAGGCTAACAGAACCACACTTGGGGTCAGAAAACCCTCTTCATTTAATCCAGTTTCTATTACCAGAACAAGGGAGGAGATCTTTCCCAAGTATGGCCCTTCTAACTTTCAGAAGCCGCCGGTCTTCAATACAGATAATATTATGATTATAAGTAATAATCATACTGAGGAATTATGGGATTGTTACAACGCTCGCGGGCTCTTTGGCAAATGGTTCGGTTATGGTGTCCCGTCCTCAGAGATTCAACAATGGCTGAAATCCCTCACGGGGAACCAGATAAGTATCATGAACTTAGAAAATGATTTTTTATTTATCAATTGCAACACGGCGGATCTTAAAGAGAATTTACTTAAAAATAATCTAAGATTTTTTAAGGGTTACTGTTTTAAATTTTTTAATTGGAAACCTAATTTCTCCCCTAAAGATGTCGAGAAAATTAGGGTTCCAAAGTGGATTCGACTCCCTAACATGCCGGTTGAATTAATCCATAAAGAGATCCTTTAAAAACTAGGAGAATTTTTAGGAGGCTTTGAGGGTTTGGAGGATAACTACCTGGAATCCTCTGATATCAATATTTTAGCCAATATAGAGATAGGTAAATCAACATTTGTTCCCATTAAAATTATTACAAATCACTCAATCTATGAAATCAAACCAGAGATCACCGTGAATGATTTCATTCCTAAGACTTGCTTCTCCTCTGATTATTGGTCAAAAATAACATGTATTAAAACTTCAAGGGAGGAGGTTTTGGACATTAAATTCAACCCTAAGGGAGGTTTCATGTTAAATAGACAAAATTTGGGATCTGTGGTTTCAAATAACACACTAAGGTTATCAGAAAGCAAGGGAAAAGAAACTTCACTCAAAGATCCTATAGTGGAACTTAGGAGGAGAGACCCTGCGAACGAACAGAGTCTCTCACCGATCCTTATACCTATAGCCAACAAAATTATTAATGACCTGAACATTGCAGACGTATCTAAAGGCCCCCTTATTCTAGAAACCACCCCCAGTCACCAGGAAGCTCTATCAGCTCATATTATGAATACTTTGGGGGAAAATGACTCTAAGCGATCTGACCCTAAATTTAGAAAATAGGGATAAAAACAAAAAGAAAAAAGAAAAGAAGAAGAAAAAGAACAAAAAAAGCAAAGATAGAAACAAAAAATGAAAGAATAAAAAGGAAAAAAATCAATTAACAGACGAGAGCACCATCATGAAGGGTGATGATAACAGAAGAGCCCTCGAGGATAAGTGCATACTTGATTATGTGGGCAACTCTATTACAGATGATCTTATGGAGTTATTTATTAATGAGATCGCTGATGAGGAAGAACTTGCATTACAGAAATCTCTGTTAGCCAGAGAATTATGTACGCCCTTCTCTGAGGTTATGATCACCCCTCCCTCTGGTGATGCAGTAATTGATGTCGGGGACTGCCTGGGAATAGCTAACACTATTGAGCATTGTTCCCCCCCTAACTTTGCCACCGACCATAAGAAGAGGGGTAGGAAAACTATGACTGAATTACTCTCTCGGGCTGGGTGTGCAGTTGGCCAGACTAAAATCACTAATATTTTTGAGGCAGAGAAGGGGAAGATCCTTCCCAATGAACCATGAAACTCCTTACGTGGAACGTTAGGGGCATGAATGCTCCTAACAAATAGTGTATTGTAAAACGATGCATTGCCAAATACAATCCGGAATTATTCTTAATACAAGAAACCAAACTTAATAACAGTGAATTAACAAACTTAAAGAAAAAAATAGGTATCATAGAACTTGAAGGGCAATCTGCCTCTGGAGCATCTGGTGGACTAGCCATCATTTGGGATCCAAGGCTAGTTTCCTTCAGTATAATAAGGAAGACCCCGAACTGGATGTGTGGTAGAGTTGTGAGCCTCAAAAGAAACTTAAATTTCACATTAATTAATGTTTATGGTCCTACACAAATACATGCAAAAAAGGGAGTCTAGGAGGAAATTGAGAATTTCCTTCTTAACGAATGTGATCAAACATGCCTTATTGGTGGAGATTTCAATGCAATTCTGGACCCCAAGGAAAAGGGGGGGGTGGGGTATCAACAAGATGACTCAAACATGCTTAGACTTCAGGAACTGGATGCATAAATGCAACTTGTTATATTTAACTGCCAAAAGTGAGGCCTTTACTTGGAATAACAAAAGACGAGGTTTCTGCAATATTGCAGAAAAACTAGATAGATTTTTTCTATTTTGCAATCTGTCACAATCCTTTGATACCATTGTCCTTCCCATCTCCGGATCAGACCATTTCCCGGTCCAATTAACTATAACAGAAGCTCTTAAACTGACTAAAACCCCCTTTCACTTTGAAAAAATGTGGCTCAGAGATGAAAATCTATTACAACTCATTAAAAAATGGTGGAATGACACCAACGTCATTGGCTCCAAAACCTTCAAAATAGTAACTAAACTTAAGAAGATCAAGCAACAATTAACAAGGTGGAACAGAGAGCACTTTGGAAATATCTTTTCACAAAAAACAGAGACTGAAAAGGAGATGGAGATTATTAATGAGGAAGTGATAAAGTATGGGATGAATGACCTCTTATATCAGCAGGAAAAAAGCAATTTGGCTCGTTATGAGGAGATTTTAGCTCGTGAAGAGATCTTCTGGAAATAGAAATCTAGGGATAACTGGCTTGATGCTGGTGATAGAAACACGAGTTTCTTTCACAATAGCACTAAACATCGTAGAGTATTAAACAGAATCAACAAAATCAAATTGGCATTAGGAGACTTTACTGACAACCCGGAAATCATTGCTAAAACTAATGTGGGGTATTTTGAGACTATCCTTAATAATTGGGAGGGCTCTAAATGGACCAAGGAGAGTGATTTCTTAAAAAATATTCCAAAATTAATATCAGAAGAAAACAACTTAATGCTCAACAAAAAATTAACAAAAGAAGAAGTAGAATCAGCCTTATTTCAAATGGGTCCAAACAAGGCTCCTGGCCCCGATGGGTTCCCGGCTCACTTCTATCAAAAATGTTGGAGCTTCATGGGTGGGGAAATTACTGAGGCCTTAGAAGGGATGAGAAACTCTGGGAAAATCCTCAGAGAACTTAATAATACCTTCATCGCCCTTATCCCCAAGAAGGAGGTCATGGAAAGTTTTGAGGACTTCCGCCCAATAGCTTTATGTAATACTCTATATAAATTACTCACTAAAACAATGGCAAATATATTACTAACCCTCCTCCCCATTATTATCAGTGAGGAACAGACAGGATTTGTGCCTAATAGATCCATTTATAATGGTATAATCATCACCCAAGAGGCTATTCACCTAATACAAAACAGCAAATCTCCGAGCATGCTGATAAAACTTGACATCAAAAAAGCATATGACAAAGTGGATTGGCACTTTCTATGTAAATGTTTGGATGCTTTCCAGTTTAATAAGCAATGGATCAATTTAGTATTCGAATGTATCGCAACTCCAAGGATATCAATCCTTGTCAATGGGGCCTCGGAGGGCTTCTTCAAAATTTCCAAAGGCCCAGACAAGGGGACCCCCTTTCCCCCTTCCTCTTCATTATAATGGCTGAATCTCTTGGGAGGTTGATCAACAGGGCCAGAGAAAAGGCTCTGCTCACTGGTATAAAAATCACCTCTAACATGGAACCTATCACCCACCAACAATTTGTGGATGACACCATGTTGTTTGGATCAAGTAGCCATATGGAGGCTAATGGAATTAAAAAAATTCTGAATAACTACACTAATATCTCCGGTCAAGAAATCAACACTATTAAGTCTAATATAACTTTCTTTAACACAAACAAAGAACTTCGAACAAGTATTCTAAAAATCCTTAAATTTAAAGAAGGAGAATTGCCTTGTAAATATTTGGGTCTCCCTTTAGACAAAGGTACTAGATCCTCCAGTCTCTAGAACCAAGTTGTGACCAAGATTACAAACAGAATATCCTCTTGGAAAGGCAAATGGCTTTCATCTGCTAGAAAGGCCACTTTGATCAAGGCAGTCCTCTTGGCCATGCCTATTTATCAACTTTCATGTATGGACCTACCCGCTTCCAAGAGGAAGGAAATAACTAGTCATATAAGGACCTTTTTCTGGCAAGGTTCGGAAGATAAAGCCAGACTTCCATTGATTGCCTAGGACAAGATTTGCTTACCCAAGGAAATGGGTGGTTTAGGCATCAAAGACCTTCTCATTCAGAGCAAAGCGCTAGGGGCCAAGTTAGTTTGGTGAATGTTTTCTAACCCCAATGCTAAATGGGCCCGTACCCTTTTCAACAAATATATGCACAACCCAGACCCAATAAGCATCTTGAGAACTGCCCACCCTCCTAAGGGATCCAGAATTTGGAACTTCATGCTAGATTGCAGAAGCATCATTTCTAATAAATTAACTTGGTCCATTGGCAATGGACAGGATGCCCTATTTTGGAGAGACTCCTGGGGTGCTTTCCCTCCCCTCATCACTCTTCCTAACCTTAAGTCAATTATTCCCACCCTAGAAGGACTATGGGGATCTCATGTAAAAGACTACATTGAAGAATTTAGCATTGGACATTTGAAAAAATGGAGATGGAAATCGGTAATGCTTCCTGATATCTCGGCCATGGAGAGATCCTTCTTATCTCAGATTTTGGCCTCAAGAAATATTGCCCTGACTCATGATTCTGACAAATTGATATGGGTTGGCTCTAAAAAGGGAAGATATGAATTGAAGGAGGGATACAAACATATTCTTAATAAAAAACATACCCCTCGCTCCAACCTACATTTATCGTTATGTTGGGATAAAAGGTGCCTTCCGAAAGCAGGTCTATTTGCTTGGCTTTCTATTCAAAACCGAATCCTCACTTCTGAAACTTTTAAGAAATTTGGATATGAAGGGCCAAGTAGATGCCCTTTATGTGAAAAGGCAGAAGAATCTTCTAATCATCTTCTGGTGACTTGTGATTATGCTCATAATTGTTGGGGTTGGTTAAGAAAGCAGTTGATTTGGTATTCCCCCATTCCTAATAACATTTTGGATCTTTTTTATGCCTGGCCAATCAGGAACATTGGCAGCATGTTTGAACATTTATGGATCATAACCCCATCTATCATGATTTGGGAAATATGGAAAGAGAGAAATAGAAGGATTTTCAAAAATAGCAAAATGCAATGGTATCAACTGGTCAATAAAATTGAAGCCTCGGTAGTTGAATTAGTAAATAACCAAACCCTAAATCTCCAGAGAGACATCAATATGTCTTACTGGGATGAAAAAATGAGACTCAGATGGAAAGGCCTAAAAATTCCTCCCTTCATGGGCAGGGGTTCCCCAGCAAATGAGCTATCTCGTAAAAATTGTAAATGGATCCCTCCTATCAAGGGTTGGTTTAAATTGAACTTTGATGGTGCCTCACGGGGTAACCTTGGACGGGTGGGTCTAGGCTGTAGCATCCACAATTCAAATGGGGACAAGGTGGCCTTCATGGCTCTACCCTGTGGTTCTAGTACTAATAATATGGCCGAAATGCAAGCATTGGATGCAGGGATTAACTTAAGCATTTTACTCAATATTAAGAAGATTGTCATTGAAGGTGATTCGACTATTATCATCAATACCCTTAGAAAAGGGTCTATGCCTGACTGGAAACTTAATGCTTCTTTGGAAAAAATCCTGACAAACATGAAAACATTTGATAGGACCATCTTTAACCACATTTATAGGGAGGGCAATAGGAGAGCTGACTTCCTTGCCAATTTGGGAGCAGATGGTAAGACATTGACTCATGTTGTTCCCAAAATCAACCCTTAACCAATAAGCTGTTATAACAGATGACTCTGTATATAAACCTTTATAACTAAATCGAGTCTTGAAAACTCTCCTATTTTTGCCTCATTTCATATAGAATCACTAATATTTCAGATACATAATTAAAACCCTATATTCTTGTATCCATACACAATTATCACCTTAAACATGCTTATACATATCTATATACATTTACAAATATATATAGGTATATACATATACATAAGAATATATATATATATATACATATTGATATATAATACATATATATCAGTATATATATATACACACTTTTTGGACATATATATATATATATATATATATATATATATATATATATATATATATATATATAAATTTGTATATTGGTATAAAATCTATTCACTACACAGTGAATCAAGTAATCCATCTAAAAATCATTCATTGGGTATATAAAGATACCTCTGTGTAAATATAAGGGGAAGGTTATTTATATACACAGGTATCTATATAATCCATCCATTTAAAAACAAATATATTTACCACTTTTATAAACTTAAATATCCAAAATTAGGAATAAAACTAACCCTGGCCAATTATAAAGATTTCCTCAAATATCTTTAGACAATCATATAACAATGAAGAGACTTTAGATTTTTTTTTAAAAATAAAAGGAAAAAAGAAGAAGGGAAAAAAAACTCTTATTAGATAATAATTGAGATCATTTACCCGAAGCAAATAGCAATAATTAATCTGATCTCTATCTTAGCCACAATAAATAACAGAGACAGTATCAGTTACCACTGATGATTATGGCCCTGCATTTAAATTCTCGAAGATCTCTGTCGAGGGAATAATCGGTCCATAACTTAAAATGAGGCCAATCATTATTGGGGCAGGCGGGGTCCCCTAGATTGAGGATTAATCAACCCACAGTTATGAATTAAATAATATTAAAATGTGGCAAGATCCCCCTATTGTCTTAATAATTATGAGTTGTCAAAGATCTTGATTGTAGAGTATGTGATTGCTTTTCTGTTCAAAATTATTTCAGGTTCCTCCTCATTATTTTACCTCTGCGGACGTATCATTTTAGGTTATGTGTTTTTTTAGAAACCAATGAATTCCTTCCAAAGTAGAGTTTTTGTAATTCATGTTTTTAGTTTGAGATTTTCTAGAGAGTTTAAATCATTTAGCCTCCAGCCTTAGCTTAAGGTCTATCAAGCGGATAATCCACTGTTTTCCTACGAACCCGTGTGGTGATTCTTCAGATAATGGACACCCCAATCAAACTATGTAGTTCAAAGAGACAAATGGCCTTTGAAGGGGCCATCACTCGGGATCGCCTTAAGCGCATTATGCGTCTCCCTCATACCTTGGTAATTGATGCTATTGAGAACATCTTAGGCCCTGATTTCCTCACTAATTCGGATAGAACCAAGGCCAATACGGACATGGCTGCCATGTTTCTTACTGTCACTATGAGTTATACCAAAAACTGTGAAGATACCAGTGCTCTGTGCAGAGAGGTCTTCGATGCCTCTATTCTGGGCGACCTTGAGAGGGTTTTAGTTAATATAGACAATGAAGGGACTATTCCGCGGCCAAGGAATTATGACATTCTCATTCAGAATAATAGGTCAGTGCCTCGTTTCCCCATTATCTCCATAGATGGAGAGCCAGTATCCGCGGAAAGGACTGAGGTAATTAGCCGAAATGTTAACTTTTTGCTTTTCTTATTCCATGTGAGACTCCCTCCTAAGCTGACATGGTTTGAAGACTACCTCAGAGCTGAGGGTCTGGTTCTGGAGGAGGATAGGGCTTCTTGTCCGTCCTCTAGGGAGGATTGTAGTGACTTTGCTTTCAGGGGGAGCATGCTTCCTTTTTTTTGATATAGCACTACAGAGGCTGGTTTATACATTGACTTAAAGCAAAATTACAATTATAGTTATCTGTATTATGTTTGAGATAGCAAACAGTATAGTAGTTTTAACAAACAAACTTAAGCATCATATAAAAAACTAAATTAGTATGATATTTTACAAATTACTGTTACCAAAGGAACATGAAGGAATAGCCACTATATAGATATACATCACCATCTTGCTATTAAAATTGTTAAATAGATATTTTAGATAAAATATTACTTCGGGTATCCACTTTGATTTATTTTGAGCGACATCTGCTGAAGTTTTAATGCCATCTGTTGATGTTTTCTATATTTTGATGTCTCTATGTCAATTTTAAGTTGGCTAACTTTACGTGGCTACCATGCAAACGGTGAACTCCTTATGCTATAAAACTTCAGGGCAGGGGAGGATGGATTATATGAATCTCCCCTCTCCCACTCTTGTTGTTGTAGCCTAGATTTTACCCTTACTAAGGATAATGTCTAGGAGCATAAACAAGAGTCGAAGAACTGAGGTTTTATGGCAGGCAGGATCTCTAGGCAATTTTGTTCTATCCTACGCATATTTGGTACTTAAAATTTTGTCTCTAAAATTTATTATTTTCTAAAGCTTAGGAGATATGTATTCTTTGGAAATAATTTAAGGTTTTATCAGACAATAAACTATCGAATGATACAAATGGCAAGATAATACTAACAGAATTGTCAAGTTGTGGAATAACTAACATTGCAGGTCGAACAGGTTGTTACTAACAAATTTGTTGAGTGTTTGAATAACTATTATTGCAGGCTACCAGGTGATCATGGGCAATTTTGGAGCAACTCTAAATTACTATAGAACAACTTTAGAATAAAATAGGATAGTGAGCATTTGGCTACTGAAAACATTTCTTTTGGGCTTGTAAGGGAAGGAAATATTAAAAACCTTCCCACCTGATGACCCTGGCCCGAGGGTTTTTTTTCATGTATCAAAACTGGAATTTATCAAGAAATATGCCGGACTTTGGTCTCGGGCTAGGCCGGAGGTTTTCTTGACTCCACTCTTTCCTACCGACGCCTGCATGAGTGAAGTTATGTATAATTTCATAAATGAATAATAAAATATCTGGCTTCAACCTTTTACCGATCAAAAAATATATATTTGGACTATAGTTAGTAATTTAAATAAATTTATGAAACTTATTTAATTAGATTAGAAGAATGGGTTGAAATGAATTAATTAAATGTGATTTTAATTAATAGAAGAATATTAGTGTATTAAATAAATATTAAATATTTATTTAATTTTGTGGACAAATTTATGTGTCTACATTTGCCCCTCTTTGAGACAGTGCAGTTTATTGTGTTGTTTCAAAGAACAACAGGTAGGCATGAGAAAAATGCCCCCGAGATGTTAGTTATTAGGTAGTATGCCTCTCGAGAGATAGGCCAATTTTTTTGAAAAATCAGACGGTCTCTCAAAAAAGAGAAAGACTTGGGGGGTGGTAGATTAGAAGAATTTGGAGTAAATGGTGAAAGAATGGAGGAAAACGAGATCAAAACAAAGAAATGGCAAAAGAACGGAGGAAAACGGGGTTAAAACGGAGAAATGGCGAGCCTCAGAAGTTCCTAGGGTCCACAGCAGCGAGCAGGGCGAAGAATGGTTAGCCTAGGTAGGGTATATTTGGGCAAGAATGGGTAATATAGCCTCATTTGTATAATCCTCCATACCGATTTTGACTTTTATGATTTTAGCTCATTTAATGTCTTTTATAGCTAGTTGAAGTCGACCAAAGACAAAGGCGCTAAAACTTTGTTTAGAGCTTTTGTCACCCATTTTAGCACTATGGTGCCGCAATGGCGCTTTTGTGGGGTAGTTTTAGCGCTATTGCCAATTATTTCATATGTGTTGTAGCACTATTGTTTTTGTAGTTTTGGCACTTTTTATTTTTTTTGAGCTTTAGCACTATTGACATCGTAATTTAGCGCTTTTGCAATTGGTTAGCAGTATTGAGAGGTTGATTTAGTGCTTTTGAACTTTTGTAGTGCTTTTGCTAGTTAGAATAATGCTTTTGTATTTAGGCATGTGGCGTTAGCATTTTTGATAGTTCAAAGAGCACTATTGTCACTATTTTTAGTGTAGTTGTTTTCGATTGCCCCATTTGGATTTGAGATGACGACAATTTATGTTACTTTGTTGTTTATGTTTTTTTGTTGTGATTTTGGAGACTCAGTGTACCTTTTGAGAATAGGAAATTGATGTAAATTCTTATTGTAGTCTAGGTGTGTGTGAGTCAAGTTACCTGTTGAGACTGGAGATACTTAATCAAAAGTATCTAAGGAAGTCTAGGTATTAGCCTAATATGTGTAGCAAAGAGGCTGAAATTGTCATTTGATTGTGTTTGTAAGAGGACCTAGGTGAGTTGTAGGTCCGAGAGAGACATCCTGCTACTCTGCATCTGTGGGATTAGTTGTTCGACCTAGAGATTGATTGTGTATGCTCAACTAGTTTGTTTGACATAATGCATTTACCCGTGATTTGTATGAATCACAAACTACTAATTGCACTGGCTGAGATATGGCATAACGAGACCTGCTCCTTCCATCTTCCAGTGGGAGATATGATAGTTACATTGGAGGACGTATGGAGGATCCTACATATCTTGATGACAGGGGAGTTGGCGACTTATGACATAGCGATGCATGAGGCTGCATTGCAGCGGATCTTCCTGTATCCTAAGCTAGAAGTGCATGATGGGTCGATGCCATGGGAGGACATCACAAATTTGTACGAGCCACTTCCTACAGTTTTGTCTGGGATTGTTGGTGGGTTACTATGCCCTAATTGGAGATCACATGGCCTTGTCGTCGGTTGGGGACAGGTGATTGAGAGGATGGCAAGCAAGGGGACCCGATATGCCTGAGGTTCATGAGTCTTGGTTCATCTATATAGTGATTTGCATGATGTTGTGTATCATGAGAGGACCTCTTTGGGAGTGGGGATCACGTTGTTTCACATCTAGGCATGGGAGCACTTGCCTATTTGTAAACTAGTGTGCATGAGATTTAGGGTGATTGATTAGCCCAACATGGACATGTATAGAGGTATGATGACTTAGCCGCAACTGGGTAAGAAGTATTGGCATTGGGCATTGGATGATTTGGATTTAGTGATATAGAGACCATACTTAGATTGCAATCCATGGGAGGATGATGTCGAGGCCATACCGTATGTATATTCTACTTCATTTTTTATTGGGACGACCTGGTATATTACTGAGAGACATCTACCGAGCTAGGTCATGAGATAGTTTGGGTAGGAATAAGGTATACCTTGAGGCTCAGGAGAATACACTCGTGTGGTCAAAGAGAGATATTAGTGGAGACCAGTGCTACCCTATGATTAGGCCTTGGTAGAGTTCCCCAGCCTATAGCCAAGGCCATGGGCATATAGAGTAGAGATTGTAGATGCGAAGGTTACAGAGGAGTATGTATAGTTTTTGATAACACATCCCTTTCCACATATTTCAGCTCTGGTAGAGCCTATGCCACCATTTGAGGATGAGCGGGCTTATTGACACAAGAGGAGAAGGAGGAGACTAGACGAGGGAGGTGATGGGGCAGGTGGAGATGGAGGTGGAGGAGGTTTTTGAGGTAGGAGAGGGAGGGGTGGTCACCCAGTGTGATTGTTATAGCTCCCACCTATACAGGTAGTAGTACCAGCACCAACAAAGGTAGGGAGAGAGTGGAGGGAGAGACAGCTGGGGTGGCAGGACTAGTAGGGGTAGAAGCAACAGGAGCAGCAGTGCAATAGGGTAGGGAGATGTCAAGGATATTATGTTGATTTGGTTACAAGCCCATCTCGCCACTACTAAGGCTCAGATATGTGCCCTAGAGGCACACCTAGATGATAGGGATGTGGAGATTTCTATCAAGGATGTTCAACCCGAGGAGCCAAGGTGACTATTGTATTCGGGGAGCATGATGATGATATGGTCTGACTAGCACAAGCACAAGAGAGGATTCAGGTTTTGGAGCAGGTATAGGGTCAGGGGCCAATGATATAGGCTATGAGTAGGCAGTGCCCAACAGCGAGTGTGCAATGAGCTACTCCTAGATCCAACGATCCAAATTTAAGTGCTTGTAGAGAGCACACAGAAGTGGGGGTGTCATGGGTCCGCCTCATTGTTCAGGACCTTTAGCCGACTGTGCCCCTTATACATCCAGTGAGAGTGTCACATAATATTCATTGCCCCTTGTATTTGATATTTGGATACATTGTTACTTACTGATACTTGGATGGCTCTTGGTAGCCAATATTTTTGACATCATTGAACGATGATACACATGTACTTTGTTTTGATCAGAGATATATAATGAGATCTCCTTTTTGGTTGTGATGATATGATTTGTTTATATGATTTATTGCTTATGCAGGATGCGTGATTTTTTTTTATATGCATGATACGTGATGGATCTTATATGATGATCCAGTTTTTTATGATGATGGATGCATGTTGTTTATAGATGATGATTTACGATGATGTGTAGATGTAGCTTATGACATGTATGATTTATGATTTCCGATATGATTCTTAGGTTGATGTTGTAGATGCAGATGAATTTGATTTATGCTATGATGTTTATGTTATGGTGTCGATGCATATGGACTCTAATTTGTTCTATGATATGATGAATGATGTGGATAATGATATGTGTTGATATGATGATGTTGGGATAATAAAGGTGATGTTTGATGATGATGAAACATGTTGTGGATGCATATATTTTTATATGTGATTTTTAATGATGAGTGTAATGAATGAAATATGGATGAATGATGCAAGGTTTTGATTTGGGTAAATGCAATATGTTAATGATAAATGTAATGATCTAAATGATGATAGTGAATAGTAAATGTGATGAATGATATTAAATGATGATATAGATGATGAATCTGATATGATTTAATGGCACGATATAAATGATGTGATATATGCAATGACACTTAAATGATTAAAGAGAATGATAAATGTGGTGAATGATATAATAAAGGACATGTGTAATAATGATTTTTAATGATGATATTAATGCAAGGAATGCTATAAATGATAACACTAATGATGATATTAATGTAATGAATAGAAAAATGAATGATATATGTGATGATATTAAATGAAATGATGTAATAATGATAGAAATGATGTTTTATAATGATGATATTTAATGCAATGAATAAATGATGATAGTGAATAATGAATGCAATGTTGTCATGATAACACGAAATGATGTTATATAATGTAATTATATAAATGATGTGATATATGTAATGATACTAAATCATGATAGTGAAAATGTGATTAATGAATGTAATGATGACGTTTAATGATGACTGTAATAATTAATGCTATGCAATCTTAAGGAATCTAAAATGCAATGTTTTATTCAATAAAAGATGATTGTAGAAGATAAATGATGAATTTGGTAACAAGGTAAAATGCAAATTAAAGTCATAATGATCTTAATGATAATATGAAATTTAATGCATTGATCTAAAATGCCTAATTATTCTACATGATAATTGAATGATGAAATGTAATGCCCTAATGCAAGTGCTCCTAAATGACAAGGTAAAATGAGTGATGTGTATCAGAGTACTCCGTCTGGATTTTAAGAATAGTCCTTATTAGCTTTCTCATAGAAACTCTATTCCTTGTATATGCATGCTTACAAAAATATTTTCAATGTATGAATGATTAGATGCATGGGTGATATGCAATGGATTGCAATATATATAGATGAGATAAAATTGGCAATCCATAACTTATTCATAATGCTTTATTTCCTCATTGAGCATTTTAGTACCGATCTTGGTCAAGGTATCAAAAGCCAAGGTTGAGCGCTCCACCTATAAACAAACATTGTAGACAAGGAAGGTTCCCCTCCATTTTGGTTCATATACACATGGTCGGGGTATACGTTGTAGTTAGCAAGCCATAGTGATCCATGACTTGTGTTTTTGCATAGGATCTCGTAGCTTAGTGAAATTCCCATGTAGACACCATTAGTATTTTCCCCAGAACTTCATTGGAACAATCCGTAGATAGGAAACAAAGAAAAGATATCATGAACCATCATGGCCACTCTAATCACTTGTGGATAACTTGGAGTAGCATAGGAACTTGATATAAAAAGCAATAATCTGACCAAGTACCTATCATCCAAATAGAATTTTCTTGTCAAAGAAATATGTGATCATGTCTTGTTGTAAGGAAAGATGTATCCTTGTTAAGATGGATGCACTTATGTATTGCTTAGATGTTGATTTTGTTATGATAGTTGGTCATTGTTTAGGTAGCTCAAATGTTGTTGTGTCTAGCTCAATGTTTATGTATAAGGAACAAGTTTATTGCAATGTTTTTTATTGTTTTTTTATGGTTTCTCATGTTTTTGGGTTTTCTGGTTTTTGAATGTTTTTGCATTTTCTTTAGGACATTTTTCAAATGTTTTTAGTCTTTTGAGATTTTACAAATATTTTGGGATTATTTCAGGATATTTTCCAAGTGAGTAACTCAGCAAATCACCAGTATTGAGAATCCACTCCAATCATTAGGTTAAAAAGGTGCCCCCAGTTAGGTGTCGGTGTGAAAGTATGATGTGGGACACATGAGGCAATAACCTTGATTGCAGATCAATAGCCATGGTAGATATGATGTATGAGCAGATGCAATGGATGTGGTCACAATAAAATTGAGAGACAATAGAGCCACAAGCTTTATGAATTGCACCTAGTTGTCAGGTTTTCACCACCGTAATTATCCAAGGTGCCACCAAAGTGGTTTTCAAAATTTGGATGAATGATTTTTCTTTACTATTTTCTTGATTTTTTCCATTTTTTTGTATTTTTCTATACTTTTTCTGAATGTTTTTGGTCTTTTTGAGATTTTACGAGTCTGTTTCCCTATACAAATAATGTATGGAACTTTTTGAGATGCATGTTGTTGATTGGATCTGTTAGTGGTTCCCTTTCTGAAGTTGCTAACTGATAAAGCTCCAGACCTAAAGACGATAGTGATGACATACAGACCCAACCAATTGGATTCAAATTTGCCCCGGTGTTCTCTATTTGGTTAATTGCGAGGATTCTCTCTAAGAAAAAAATCTCCTACCTCAAATATGTGAGGTCTAACTTGATGACTGTAGCTTCTACTTATGCATTGCTAATATGCTTTAAGGTGATTGTAGGCAACTTGTCGCTTCTCATCAAGCAATTCCAAGTCCTAAAGATGGGAGACTTGATACTCTTCATCATAATCAGATTGTGCTAGGAGACCCACATGGATGGTAATTCAACCTCAATAGGAAAGATAGCTTCCACTCCATAAACAAGTGAGTATGGGGTTGCACATGTAGGGGTTCGAATGCTGGTTTGATATGCCCATAGTGCAGGATTCATACGGATGTGCCAATCTTGACCGACATCATTGACTGTCTTCTTTAAGATCCTCGATATGTTCTTATTTGATGGTTATGCTTCACCATTTCCTTGTTAATATGGGGTGGAAAAATGGTGTTGGATATGAAACTTTTCATAGAGTTCCCGAACACCCTATTTTTGAAGGGAAGCTTGTTATCTATGATGATGGACATGGGTACACAATACCAGAAGATGATATAATTTAGGGTGGATGAGGTGATCTATTTGTCAGTGACTTGGATGAGTGGAATGACTTCAATCCACTTTGTGAAGTACTCGATGGTGGTAATGATGAATTTATGACCTGCAGATGAATATGGATGGATTTCATGCACAAGGTCAAGTCCCCACTAACAAAAGGGTCATGGTGTTGTGATGGGTTGCAGTTCTTGCATAGGTGCATGTATCAAATCTCTATGTATTTGGAACTTATTGCACTTTCTGATAAATTAATAGGAGTATTTTTTGATGGAGGGCCAATAGTATCCTATCCTCGTGAATTTCTTAGCCAATGAAGGACCGCTTGAGTGAGCACCACAGATTCCTTCATGTACTTCTTCTAAAGTTGTGGTCAACTCACCTTTCTCTAAACATCAAAGAAGAGTACCATCTAGACCTCGTCGGTATAGGGTTTCAACAATGATGGTGTATCGAGCAGATTGGTGTATGAAGGTTTTGTGTTGATTTTTCGATTGGTTTGGTGAAAGGATTTGATCATGTAGGTAAGAATAAAATTCACTGTACCATTGGGAATCGAGACCGATGAGTTGACATACCATCTCAAATTTTGGGATATCATAAGCAAGGATCCAAAGATGTTCAACTAAAAACTTGTAGCATGTTGAGTTATGTGGAAGATCGAGAAGAGAGGCTATTCTATCCTTTGCATTTGTAGCTCTGTTATTCTCTCGAAGAATTTGATCGAAGGTGATAGTTGTGGATAATTCCTTGAAACTATTTGTAATGTAATAAAACAGTTAGTTTGAGGGTTAGTCGGATCAACATAAAACTAAACCATTAAAAAGTAGTATCAAGAAAGATTAAGCATATAAAAACATAATGAGAAAACATGATTAAATCAATATAACTTCTCTCATGATGCTCCCAATGATGTGATTCTTCCTTGTCCTCCTCATCTCCATGAACCGCATTGCTTTGAGGTTGTCAAATGAATATTGGGAGACTGAGTGGAGTTAAGTGTGGATTGCTCACACTTGCATAACAAAGTAAGGATATGTAGGTAATGATTGGGGTATGATAAGCATAATATGGAGATGCTTATGATGTCAAGAGGACAACACAAGTTTGCAATGATTTATTGATAAAAGGGGAAAGTAATGATGTGATGAAAGTGGATAAAAGGCCAACATGAGGATGCATAAAAAGTGGATGCAACTAAAAGGGCAACATAATGATATAATAAAAAGTTGATTGATTGATGGATAAAGGCTCAATTTATAGAGTTGGGAGCCTAGAAATGGACAGTCAAGATTAAAAGGGGGATCAAAGGCTTAGATTGAAAGGGAATGTGGTCCTAAGTTTGAAGGCTTAGCCTTGTGACAAGTGTCACAAGGAGAAGTGGGTGCAAGGGTAAATGTGGTCCCACCTTGGGAGGAAAAAAGGTCCTAGGGAGAAGGGGGATGAGTGCTCACACATGTGTGAGCAACCTTGGAAGAAACAAAGAGATGACAAGTGAAAAAACTTGTGGAAAGATGTAAGGGCTAGTGGAAGAGAGTTTAAGACAAATTGGCCAAAAGGGAAAAGAGTAGGGTGGCTCTATGGGGAAGAGAATCCTCACAGATGTGTGAGAACCCCTTGCTCAAAGGTGATGTGGACATGTGAAGTGACTTGTGAGTCACATGTGGGTTTGGGTAGATGTCTAGTATGTTTAATTTGAATAAATACTAACATTGGTTAGGATTTGGATTAATAAGGATAATGAGAGGATTAGATGATAGGTTTGTAGGAATCACTAAATTAGCGTAATTAATCATGGATTAATTTAGCTAATTAGGATTAGGGACAAGAATGGAATACTCCATAAAAATGAGTTTGATTTATTGAAATAAATCAATATTTGGAAGAAGTGGAAAGGGGATATTAATTAAATTAAATTTAATTAATTTAAAGGTAATGGTAGGCTAATATGATTAAATAAATTAACCATGTGATAAAGACATAATTAATTAACTATTAATTTAGTCAATTTTATATATCTACATTTTCCCCTCTTTGACATAGCATCATGAAGTGATGTTATGTCAAAGAAGAATAAAATCTAGTGGATAGAAAAGGATAGGGACTAGTAGCATGATGCCCTAGTCCCTAGTGAGTTGAGGAAGGATGACGAGGAAGACGTGGTATGCCCCCTTGAGAGGACATGCATGTTAAGAACATGGGTGTGCTCTTGGAATGGATCAAAATAGAAACTGAAAGGAAAAAGGGAGGGATAGGAAAGGTGAATAAATTGAAGCCTTTGGTGAAAAGGGATATGTAATGAAAGAGGATATGATGGGAAAAATGGAATGTGATGAAAAGGATGGTATTGTTGTTATGCATTATATAGAGAGCAATCCTAAGTTTGATTTTGCAAAGGATTATCAACATTATCGATTATAGGAATCAAAATGTAAGGAATATATGATGCATGGACTAGACTCACAGACAATAGGTTATCTCAATGTACACAAGTTCACAAACACTCGTGATGGTGTAAATGTGAGACTTGATTGATCGTACAAGAGAAACCGCAAACACACCATAGCTCAAAAACTATGCTTCAATATACACCAACCCAAACATACCAAGATATAAAATGATCAAGGAAGCCATGAAGAGGTATAGTCCTAGGAAACAAAATAAAATCAAAGTGAAAAGATCATTCAAGCAAATGACTGGTGTGGTCAACAAAAATCTCTTGCCAAGAGTAGAACATGGATTTGTATAAGCTACCAGTTTGGGAAGGATTCATCCCGATGGGCACTATTGATAAGATAGATTGATGATAGGAAATAGATTAAGCTGACCAAGAGAGACGCTAGCCAAGAGGATCTCTGCTTGGATTTGGTTGACAGATTGTGGATAGGTGCTTGGATTATGCGCGAGTCTAGGTAAGCTCGGATGGATGGGAAATAGTTCAAATTGATGCAAATATTTGTATTCGCAATAGTGGATTAAAGGTCATCATCGCAAGGTGGAAGGAGATGGCGATAGGATGAAAGTGAATGGTGAGAGAAAAAGAAGAATGATAAGCCAGTGTGTACCCTTATCTCATGCAGGAAATACTATGCAAATGTAGTATTGTGATGCCTTTGATTGATGTTATGCAATTGATCAATATAGGGTTGGTGCAATCCAGAGCACTTGGTTGAATTTGCCCCAGTTTTAGTCAAGGCATGATAGTTGATGTCAGTTGGTCACTTGGATAGGATAAAGCCTAAGTAATTGAGTCAAAGTGACTTGTTGAGACTTAGACAATTGATTGAATTGCCTAATGAAGTCAAGGTATGTGAGTCAAATTACATGTTGAGACTTAGACAATTGATGTAATTTTCTATTTGGATTATGTGTGATTGGTTGACCAATTGACGGTTTGGTTTAAAAGGCAGACACAACAACTTGTGGCTATGTACATGATGACCTAGATGACAGAGGGATACACAGCTTCATTGAGTAGATGGAACATGATATAGGTTATGCGGTGATGATGACATAGATAGCAAGGGTGGGGGGGATTCAACTATGTATGACTAATATGCAATGATATGGATTGATGAATGGATGAAATGCATTGGTAGGATATGTTCTGATCTTGACTGAGATATTAGAAACCAAGCTTTGGAGTTACACCTATTACAGAAAAGGAATATTCCCCTCCATTTTGTTTCACATAGTGATGATCGAGGTATACGTTGTAGTTAGTAAGCCATAGTGATCCATGACTTTGTATTTTTGCATAGGATCTTATAGCTTAGTGATCTTCCCATGTAGATACCATTAGTATTTTCCCCAGAACTTCATTGGAATAATCCACAAACGGAAAACAAATAAAAGATACCATGGACCTTCTTGGCCACTCTAATCACTTGTGGATATTCTTGAGTGACATAGGAAAACGATGTAAATCAATAAAAGACACAATCACTATCAAAAGTCGAACAACCAAAGAATCTTCTTGCCAAAAGACGTGTCATCATGTCTTGCTATAAGGAAGGATGCATTTGTGTTAAGACAGGTATTTGATGTTTAGCCTAGGCAGTTGACCATTTGTGGACTAATTAATAGTTTGGCTTGTTTGAGTATTTGATTTTTAGGCTCAGTTTGTTTTTGCATCTGATCAAATGTTTGTGTGAACAAGAATCAGTTTATTGCAATGTTTTAGATTTTTTTTGTGATGTTTTTGGATTTTTGAATGTTTTTACCTTTTTTTTGGGTTGTATTTTATGACATTTTTTGAATGTTTTTGGTTTATTTTGATATTTTATCAATGTTTTGATATTTTCTAGTTTTCCAATGTTTTTGATGTTTTTTGAGATTTTACGAATGTTTTTTGGGATTATTTCAAGACATTTTCCAATGAGTAACTCAATGAATCGAAAGCATGTAGAATCTAGTCCCAACATTAGGTTAATAATATTGCCCCCAGTTAGGTGTTGGTGTGAAAGCATGATGTGGGACACATGAGGCAATAACCTTGATTGCATATCAATAACAAGCCATGATATAAATGATGTATGAATGGGTGTGATCGCAACAAGTCTAAAAGATAATGGAGTTGTAGCCTTTACAAATGGCACCTCTTTGCCAAGTTTTCACCACCATACTTATCCAAGGTGCCACCGAAGTAGTTTTCACCGTTTGGATGAATGATTTTTCTTTACTATTTTTCTGGATTTTTTTATTTTTTTGTACTTTTTTGAGGACTTTTTCTAAATGTTTTTGGTATTTTTTGATATTTGATGAGCCTAATGCTCTGTATAGCTTATGTATGAAACTTTTTGAGATACATGTTGTTGAATGGATCTACAAGTGGTTCTCCTTATGAAGTTGCTAAGTGATATGCCCTAGACCCGAAGAATGCAGTGATGACATATGGACCCAACCAATTGGATTCAAATTTGCCTCAGTGCTCTCTATTTGGTTTATTGCGAGGATTCTCTCTGAGAAGAAGATCTCCTACCTCAAATGTGTGAGGTTTGACCCTATAATTGTAACTTCTACTCATGCGTTGTTGATATGCTGTTAAGTGATTGTAGGCAGCCCGGTGCTTCTCATCAAGAAGTTCCAAGTCTTGAAGACGTGAGACTCGATACTCTTCATAATTAACCTTTGATTAACCTTTATATTGTATCTTGTCAAAATGGTCAATCAAGATTAGTAATCAACATAAAAAGAAAGCATCTTAAAAATGCTATCAAGAAAGATTAAACATAGAAGCATATGAGAGATAAAAATGAATAAACATTAAGACTTCCCTCAAGACGCTCCTGATACCATTAGCTCTTCCTTGTCCTCCTCATCTCCACGAACTGCATTGCTTTGAGGTTGTCAAATGAAGAGTGGGAGATTGAGTAGGGTTAAGTGTGGAATGCTCTCAACTAGCATAACAACATAGATGTGTGTGTAGATATGATAGATCAAAATGGGCATTATGATTGTGCTATGATACATGGATAAAAATCAAACATGAGGATGCATAAAAAGTGGATTTTCTTTTATTGATGGATAGAGGCTTCAATTTATAGAGTTGGGAGCCTAGAAATGGATGTTCAAGATTAAAAGGGGGATGAAGGGCTTAGATTGAAAGGTAATGGGGTCCTAGGTTTGAAGGGTTAGCCTTGTGACACTTGTCACAAGGAGAAGTGGGTGCAAGGGTAAATTTGCTCGCACATATGTGGTCCTACCTTGGGAGGAACAAAGGTCCTAGGGGAAAGAGGGATGTGTGATCACATATGTGTGTGCAACCTTGGAAGAAACAAAGAGATGACAAGTGAAAACACTTGTGGAAAGGTGTAAGGGCTAGTGGAAGAGATTTTGTGACACACTGGCCAAAAGGGGAAAGAGTAGGGTGGCTCTATGGGGAAGAGAATCCTCACACATGTGTGAGAACCCCTTGGTCAAAGGTGATGTGTACATGTGAAGTGACTTGTGAGTCACATGTGGGTTTGGGTAGATGTGTAGTATTTTTAATTTGAATAAATACTAACATTGGTTAGGCTTTGATTTGATTAGGATAATGAGGGGATTAGATGATGGGTTTGTAGGAATCACTAAATTAGCCTAATTAATCATGGATTAATTTAGATAATTTGGATTAGGGACAAGAGTGGAATATTCCATAAAGATGACTTTGATTTATTGAAATAAATTAATATTTGGAAGAAGTGGAAAGAGGAATTTTTTTTTTTATTATTGGTAATGGGCCGAAGCCAATGAGGCGTACATACCTTACCCCATTTGTGGGATTTGAACTTGTGACCTCTCTTTCAAGAGCACAAGTTCTCCACCACTAGGCCAACTCAGGTTGCACAGGTGCTTAATTAATTATAATTTAATTTATTTAAAGGTAATGGTAGGCCAATATGATTAATTAAATTAACCATGCGATAAAGACATAATTAACTAAATATTAATTTAGTTAATTTTATGTGTCTACACTATCAAACATTTTCTTGTAAGGCATGAGATTATCAACCTTTGTTTGGTAATCATCATTAACTTCTCGGATGACTAGCTGTGAATCGTCATATGCTTGTAGCTCCTTCAACTTCCATTGTATGGGAACTCTTAGTCTTGTGATCAAGGCCTCATACTCTACTATGCTATTTGTGCATGGGAAGGTGAGCCTGCACAATTTTGGAATACTATCACCTTGAGGTGTAAGAAAAATAATGCCAGCTCCTAAACCATGACTAGTGTATGACCCATCAAAATATAGCCTCCATTGTTGAGATGGCATGACTGTGAAGATCTCTTTATCTAAAAATTGGAGATAAGTAAATGGTCTCCTATGAGTGACGCTTCAGCCGACTGATCTGCAATTACTTGCCCTTTGATTTCTTTACAATCCACATACTCAATGTCAAACTCATTAAGGATCATAACCCACTTTGCCAAGTTGCATGTGAGTGTTGCTTTACTGAGAAAATACTTGAGTGGATCTATCTTGGTGATGAGTTATATCTTATGCATCAGCATGTTGTTTTTCAGTTTGGTTGCTGCCAAAATCACTGAGAGACGAGCTCCTTCAATAGGTGTATAATTAAATTCATACTCCACCAATGTCCTAGAGATGTAGGATATTGCACACTCTTTTCCTTTTGCATTATGTTGTGCTAGTAATACCCCTAAGGTTGTAGATGTAGTTGATATGTATAAAAATAATGGCTTATATGGAGATGGTGGTGTTAGTAATATTGGTGTCATCGAGTAGTCCTTAATCATTTGGAATGCTTGCTGGCAAGTCTCTTCCCATTTGAAACGAACATTCTTATGGAGCAGATGTGTGAAGGGATGACATTTATCATCCAATTGTGCAATGTGCCAATGGATTAATTCTAGCCTCCCTTGTAATGTTCTCAACCAGCTGATGTTCTTAGGAGGTGGCATCTCCATGATTGTCTTTACTTTTGTAAGATCAACCTCTATTCCTTTGTACAAAACAATGTATCCTAGGAGCTTCCTAGAGGTCACTCCAAAGACACACTTCTTTGGATTGAGGTGGACATTATATTGTTCTAGTGTGGTGAAGATTTTGTCTAGTACTACAATGTGACCCTCTCTTGTTAGTGATTTAGCTAGTAAATCATCTACATAGTCTTTCATTAGTGTATGCATCATGTCATGGAAGATGGTACTCATTGCCCTTTGATAGGTGGCTCTTGCATTTTTGAGACCAAATGGCATCACATTCCAATAGTATGTTCCCCATGGGCATGTGAAAGAAACTTTGTGTTGATCTTCTAGAGCAATTTTGATCTAGTTGTATCCTGAAAACCCATCCATGAGAGATAGCATTGCATGCCTTGTTGTTAGGTCCACGATCATATCAATGTTGGGTAGAGGGAAGTCATCCTTAGGAAGTGCCTTGTTTAGATCTCTAAAATTTGTACAGATATGGATGCCCCCAGTTGGTTTGGCCATTGGTACAATGTTGGAGATCTTTTCTACATACTCAATTGGTCTTATGAAACCAACATCTAATAGCTTTTTAAGTTTTGCCTTTATTAAGTGTGCAATTTGAGGGTACATTTTACTGATATTTTATTTTATTAGTTTTTCTCCTTCTGCTACCATCAAGTGATGCATTACTAGATCTAGATCTAGTCTGGGCATGTCTACATATGACCAATGCAAAGTTTATTTGCCACCCTTTCAAGAGTTCCAAAAAGTGGGGAAATTCTAGGTGAGTTAAGGATGTTGCTAAATGGATTTAATGAGGGTCTCACTCTGATCCTAGATTGACTTCCTTGGTCTCCTCTATGAGGATGGATGATCTCTCCTGATTCATGCTAAAGGAGAGAATGTCAAACCTTCCATCCTTAGGTGCCTCAAAGAGGTTTTCACCTTTGGATGTGTCCTTTGTTTTTACTTTTTTGGGATCCAAAAGTGCCATAGTGTGGTTTTCACTTTAAGATCCTATTTTGATTGTAATATTTTTGTGATTGAAAGGTTTGGAATTCTCTCCAAAGTAAGTTGTGTTGTTGAGTTCAATAGCATTCCCAACCTTGTGATCCTCACTTCATATGTTATCCCATAATTAGATAAAGTTTATTATCACCTCATCATTTTGGAAGGTGTCAAGGCATGGGGGATTTTGTTGTTCTTAGTTAATGAGTTTGAGGTGGATGATGGGCATTGCTTCATCGATTAGGTTGAGTTCATAAGATGTGTCTGTTATGGTTAGGATAGAGATACTGATTTAATCATCAGTACTCTCCTCTTCGTAATCAGGCTCGGGAGGTGACCTATCTCTCTCGGGAGGTGACCTATCTCTCGTAGAAGTATCCTCATCAACTGGATCCCAAAATGTTTTAATTCATGCATCTCCTTCATCTTTCTTAACGTCAAAAAAATCCTCGTCAGATGATTGTGAAGCTGAAGAGCCCTATTCGTATTCACGTGAATCTATCTTTGAATCACTTTGTAAGAATACATCATTGTATCTTATAGGGATGTCTACAAGTGTGAAAGATTTGTCAACAGTTGCTATAGGTGTTGTATCTGACGGGATTGTTGATGCTACTTGGGTGTCCGAAATGGACAAGAGTGGTAACCTTGAAGTGATGGTTTTTTGTGCAACAAAACCCTTTTGCTTGTTTGTTGTATGTGTGGGCTTTGATTGAGAGGAGCTTGTGTCACTTATATTTTCTAATGTTGTAGGTTTGTCTGCAATGGATATTAACCTGATTCTGGGAGTGATTTGTGTAGGAGTTGGCTTCTTTTGTTTGCTTGTAAGCTTGATCTTAGAAGAGCCCCTTGGACTAGAATTGAATCTGAGTCCTATTTTATCTCTTGGTGTTAACAAGGGTTGTAATGGCTCTTATACACCTTGTTTGTGAGATCCACGGGGGCTTAACTAGCTATGCAATATAATATCACATGCATTCATATTGTGGTTTAATATCCAAAAAATGTGGGTGCAATATATTGCCTATCGGTGAAAACAAGGGGGTTTTTAATTTCGGCTATAAAAAAATACAATATTTGGTGAAAATAAGGGGGCTTTTAATTCAGGGTATGTATTGGGAGGGGGTGATAAAAAATAAGTTTAGGACAATTTTTTTTGAAAATAGGGGGTGTAATGTCTTAAAATTGCAACCCTTACAATTTTAGACCACATTAGGGTCTTCACATTGGTGAATTGAATCCCCAAGCCTGATCGAAGATCCGAGACTTGCTCAATCCCCAAAACTGCATTTTTTCTGCACTTTGCACTGCCTAAACCTACTTCATGTCCTGAGTTAAGGGTGGGATAGGGGCATGGTGCCCCTGTCCTCCTAGGATAGGGGTGTGGCGCCCCTATCCATGTCCTATCTTTGGGCCCCTTCTTTCAAACTATGCATTGAACTTTGCACTTAAAGCGGGAAAACTTCCCTTATGTTGCCCTATGATGAAAACTTAGCATATTAACCCTAATTGATGAATATATAAGTTGCATTTTCCCACCTATTTGCAAAAAAAGTAAAAATTGGCATAAGTTAGAATACATGAGATCATGCATTCAAGAATTTCTTTCAAGCATTGAGCATTCTGAAGTCTCCCTTCAAGGCTAGGTGTTGCATTCAAGTCAAGGATTCAACCATTGAAGAGGAGATCCCTTTCAACATTCAATTCCATACAAGTAATTCTACCTACATTTCTATCACAATCTCCCTTGAGGTGAATTACATTTCAATATTTCATTTACATTTACTTGCAAGTAATTTCTTTCATCATTTGGTTAATTCCAAAACTAGGGTTTGACTTGAAGGCACACCCTTAATCCCAACCTCTTTTGCTCTTTTTTCTCTGTGTAGGTTGCAGATACACAATTGTATTTGCAAATTTGGACTCCATTTACAGAGGCAGAAAAACCCTTTTTATTTTGCGTATTTTTCGAAGGACCGTGTGCACTTTCAACATGGTCCTGACAAATTTTCCTCAAATTTGCAGGGTAGCTTTGTCTCGACATATTATAGCCAAATCCAAGTGCACAGCTTCATCCCACACTTCTATTTCAAGTTATAATCAATTCTTTGCTACTTTTACACTTGGTCTAAAAACACATAATTTCATCATTTTCCATTCTAAAAGAGGGGTTAGCTTGTCATTTCTACCTCATTATCAATTCATTTAGTATTCAATTTCTCTCCCTATAGATTGGATCTAGTGAATTCCCCCCCACCTCTTTTAAATGTAATGTGTGTGAGGTGATTGAAGGGAAATCCATAGTGAAACTTTCATCTCTCCTTGGAGGGAAGCAAAACTTTCCTCTTGATCTCTCCATCATTCACTTTTCCCTGTGTGTGTGAAAAAGTGGAATAAGGATATGTATCTACAAGACACAACACTTCAATTAAGCCATTACATGTATGGTTAGACAAATATAAGCATGAATAATAAAACCATAACAAATCGACCAATTGCCTTCTAAAAGATGTGAGTATAAGATTGCTCTCAGATTTTTATAAGCAATACCAATGACTAGACTACACCAAGACGAAGGATATAATCTATATGAGCATGATAACAAGCTAAATGGATGCAAGATGGATGAATAATTCAAGCAATAACGAATTCAAGCAATATGGATTCAAACAATATGAGTAAACTAAAATATGGATGCAAATAATCTAAAAAAAGCACAATATATTCAATGACTCCAGAGAAAAATCAGTGTAATTATAATCTCCAAGCGTGTTCTCAAAAATCTCTGGGGTGTTTTGGATGAGAGCTGAAGGCTGAATTTATAGAGAATTCACAAGAGAGATGGTGAAAAAGCTTAATTTAGGATTAATTGAAAATAATTGAGAAATCAGGCTCAATTAACCTTGAGATAGATTCCAATTATAGTTTACTTGAAATGCATTTAAAAAAGAAGTTCAAGTTGCATAGGAAATAAGATTTAATCAATTCCATGGATTTGTGATAAAAAAAAATAGATAATTATTTGCTTTATTCAAGAAAAGAGTCTTTTCAATGCAACTGAACTTCTTTTTCTGAAAAGGTTTGAGTTCCAATTTTAGAGAATAATTAATAATTCAATTAATTGTTTTTCTAATTTCAAGTTCTCAATTTAGAAAAAGAAATAATATCTCAAGTTTGATTTCCCTCTCAATTCAATTCTTCTATTTAATTTTCAATTCAACTATTGCTTTGTAATTAATTCCTCTTTTGTAATAAATTAATTCCTTTTTTATGATTAAATGGCAAATTTATTAATTAATTAAATATGCTAGGATATTTAATAAATTAAAATGGGATAATTGATCAAAATAATATTCTTGGAATGATTCAATTAATTAAATAAATATATAATTAATATTGAGTAACTGATTTGCCATGTGAATTTTGATGATTAAAGAATTAATTATGTGCTCAAGATTGATTTAATTGCCTTTGGTTAGGACCTTGGTGATGTTGTCGAGATTAGGGGCCCATGGTTTAGATGACCATTTTTAGGGTATTACATTTGCCCCTCTTTGAATTAATGTGCGAGCAGCGCGTTGGTTCAAAGAATATGTGATGTCTAGGAGATACCAGTTCTAAACTTGATTGATCACGAACCAGATAAAGAGCAAGGACTTTAGCTTGATTTAAAGTGATGAAGCTGAACACAATTTGATTAAAGTGATACCGATCCCGAACTTGATTGAACTAGGAATGATACAGAGCAAACATACCGAACTTGAACTTGATTGATCAAGAAGCGGATCTTACTGATCTAGAACTTGATTGAACTAGACACAATGAGCAAAGATAAAATTGATCTTGAACTTGATTGATCAAGACACGATGAGCGAAGATAAACTGTCCAGCTTGATTCGATGCGATGAAACTGAACACCTGCTTAGATTGAGCGTGTGATCAAAGATACTCTTTAAAACCCTTGATTGAGTTTAAACAAATAATCAGCTTGATGAAAAGCGATGAGACTGATTAACCTTAAGAGATTAATTCAGAAGAAGACAAATATCAACTTGATATGAAGTGATGAAACTGATATGCCCCTGGCAATTGATTCGATTCAAATGATCGAGATATCTCAACTTGATATGAAGCGATAAAGCTGAGATACCCCTTAGCAATAAGAATTTGTTTTTCTTTAGTTGAAAAGATTTTTGCTCGACTTTTGATGAAGATTTGAAAATTTTCTCGACTTTGAAGATGTGAGGTCATAAGGTCATGAGTATGCCCCCTCAAGAGTGAAATCGAAAGATAGCAAGGGTACATAATTATAGGCAATTTTTGAGCGATGATAATGATTTTAGCACAAAGAATAATTCTGAGGAAGTTTTGAAAATTTGGTGTTAATTGAGAAGTTGAGCGCAAAGTTGATTTGTAGAATTAAATTGAGATTTAGTGTTGATTGATGAGAAATTGAGCGCAATTTGAAGAAAGAATGAGCATTTGATGAAAAGCGCTAAGTGGTCAAAATTTTGTGAAATTGACTATTAAAATGATCTCAAATTTTGATTTCGATCTTGAAAATGGAATCAGAATGGGCAAATTAGCTAAGGGTACAATTTTCATGTCCATCAAAGCAAGTTGAAAAATTAGGGTTTTGGCTATATATGGGGTAAAAGTGTCATTTTCAATTCATTTTAACCCTCCAAGTTTGAAAATTCAAAAAGCCTTCTACAAAGAAAATGGTGGTTCCCACTCGTAAGCATCAATTCGAGCGACAAAGACAACATAATCGACCTCGAGACTATGAGCCAGCGATAAGTGATCGATCTTAAGCCTTTTATTCATTTCAATTTTGAATTTTTTTGTTGATTTTTCAAGTTTTTGGCACGTTGGAGTCAGGTTTTCTTGTTTTGTCGTGCGAGACAAGATCTTGTCTCGTACGACAAACTGTTAAATTTTGTTTTATCGTTTAGAGTCATTAGTTTTGTCATTCGAGGCCCACCCTTGTATCATATGACAACATTCATAAGAGACCATTTTGTCATCCAAAGTCTATTCTTGTATTGTATGGGGATAATTTGTCATACGGGGCCTAATCCTGACTTGTACAAGTTTTTGCCCTTCTATGTTTTATCGTTTGGAAAATAGTGAGCATTTTTGAAGGTCCAAACTTGATATTTTGACTTGGCAATTAACGTAGTTGAATTTGCGTAATGTTTTACTTCTCTTGTAGGCTCATTTGGAATGTTTTATGATGCTTCATTGTTTGATTTTTGTAGGTTCGCTTGCCTCATGTTCTTTTTCAGATGCATATATCCACCTACTATGACATTAGTTCACCAGTTGTCAGATGTTGAGAAAGCACATATTGATTTGTGCGGTTTCACCCACCTTCTTAGGTTACTTGATATCTGTGTGAATCATGGTATGCTCACAACATTGGTAGAGAGATTTCATTATGAGCATAACATGTTCCATTTGCTAGTTGGGGAGATGACCATCACTACCAAGGACGTTTATAGGATTCTCCGTATCCCTTTTGCTGGGGATAAGGTAGATTATGATGTAGCACAACTTCCTGGATTACAGGTTGTCAGACATGTATTCAGGGATCCAGATATCTTGACACGTTCTATCAGTTGGGACGTCATGATGAGTAGGTATAGCGAGGATTTTCCACTAGCTTGCATTTTAGCAGGGTTTATCAACTGTTTTCTTATGCCAGATAGATGACAACAGGAATTCCATTGTGGATGGGACAGGATGTTGGAGAGGCTTGTTGAGACCCCTCAGAGGTTAGGCTAGGGTTCTTGTATATTGGCCCACATGTATCACGAGATGCATGAGATTGTTTACAGGGAGGGGAAGAGCATGGCGGCTGGAGTTTTGATCTTACAAGTATGGGCTTGGGAGCACCTCCCAGTATGCAGAACAATTGTGGATGACAACAGAGATCCTGGTTAGCTGATTGTGTATAGATATGCAGGATATATTAATCAGCCCCATCTGGGCAAGACTGATTTTTGGTGACGACAGTTAGATGACTTGATAGTCGTGGTATGGAGACCTTATAGGGGATTAGAGCCATGGGATGACTGGAGGATCGTACACAGAGATATTTTTGTTATCCACCCACTCATTGGCAGATCGCAGACTATGGTGGAGTGATTCATGGTTTCTTGAGTGATGAGGCAGTATGGTAGGCCTCAAGGGATCTCGTAGGAGTTCACGACATACATGAGATATGTTGATGAGGAGAGGCGGGGATGGGCACCAAGGTTATCTTATGCCTTGGGTATGCAGGAGTCGTCTGGATTACATCGACTCTGATGGGATTACATGGATGATATTGCAGATGCGGGGGTATTGTCCTAGTACATGGATTGGTTCCAGCAGCATCCATTCCCTAGATTTATAGATCCGGTAGAGTAGGCACCTCATATTGAGGAGATTAAGGATGATGCCCCCACACAGGGACAGGGAAAGGGACAGAGATAGGGACAAGGATAGGGACAGAGAGTTGAGGCTCTGAGGTGGACAAGTGGTGATCTTGGTGCTAGTTGTAGCAGGGTTCTAGCTAGAGGTAGACAACAGAGGGGTGAGGGTGGATCCTTAGGGAGTGTTGGTGTGAAGTTAGGTGGAGGTGAGGAGGAGCGAGTAGCTCCTAGATAGGTCCGACAGAGGCGGGAGGAGCAGGGTGGAGCTGGAGGTGGAGATGGGGGTGGAGAGCCTACGAGAGAGCAAGGGGCTGACACAACACGGTTGATGAGGGTACGTCTAGCGGAGCTGCAGTCATAGTTGATAGTGGGACAAACTCAGCTGGCGGAGCGAGACCAACAACTAGCAGATCTTAGAGTTGAGAGAGACCGTCAGGTCACAGCGATGAGGGTAGAGTGAGATGCCTTGCAGTAGGAGGTTCTTAATCAGATGAGTAGGGTGGCTTACTATGTTGTGGCTTACAGTGTAGCAGTTCCGTTAGCATAGCAGGTTGTCCCATACTCACAGTATATGGCATGATCAGAGGGAGCTCAGGCACCTTGTCAAGATCCCGGTCAACATGCTCCTCCTCCTCCACTACTTGGCAATGAGGGAGAGGTTGAGAGCTAGATATTATTTTTGTAGCTTTGAGAGATTTTTTGTAGACACACCCATTTTTTGTAGCCTATACGATTCTTGCTCTGATGGGACTTTGTATATGTCAGTTGACATCATTTTGTGGACGGACCCAATTTTTGTAGCTTATACGATTCCTACAAGTAGAAAACAAAGAAAATATTATGCCCCCAATCCTTGCTCCTCTTAGTCAAGATAAACTTCCTCGAGTTACTTAGAGGGATAATAATCGAAAACCAATATAAAAGACAACACACAAAGAAAATTTTCATGCATAGCTCAAACTGTTTAGTGATTGTTTTCCATTATGTTGTTTTGCTTGTTTACTCAGTGATAAAACTCATTAGTAGTCAGAAGACAGGTGACTAACTTGGAGTGGACGACCAAGTTTCATTGATGGAAAGATGACTTGGTTGATACTGCTTAGGACATGTAATGTGCTCTGTGGATTAACCTAAGACTAGGACATTGATCAGTTTCAAGCCATGAGGGTTCCAACGAACTAGGATGTCACAAAAGTGACTATAAAATAAAGCAAAGATGCAGCATTTCAATACAAAATATAAGACCAACCTGGACAAAATCCAACAGCCATACTGATCGATGTCATTGTTTTGATTTGATGATTGATACAAATATCTAGTTTCAAAGAGTAAGTACCCCGTATAAGACCGATCTATCTGGTTTCGAGTGTACCCTTCCTTGTATAAGACATGTTGATGTTTGATATAGTTTGATAGATAGATTAACAAGACATGAGATAAGTTTGATTGTGGACTTTGACAGTTTGTCTGTTGTTGATTTGGTTTGAAGGATAGTCTATGCTTTCTTGCTTTGATTTTGAGTTTTTATTTTTATTTTGTGAGTTTTTTATTTTTGGGATTTTGTTCAAAACATTTTATGATTTTTTTTAGGATTTTCTCAGCTATGCCCCCAGTATGAAGACCTACATGATAGGATGATATGTAGAATGCATGTGGAGACAATGAATTTTTGATATGACCTATGTTAATGCAATATGCATGATGAAGATGCATTTCCTATTTGAACAAGGATGGTTGTGTTTGTTTAGCACTTCATAATACACCAATTGAATTAGAGGTACAAAACATTTCATAGATAAGCAGTCAATCAATCCTTAAGGTCCCTTGGAACATCCAAATTAACACACTTAGTGACTAGGATTTACAAATGGAGACGTATAAATCTTACCCATTGGTTCTTGAAACTTTGATCTTCTTTTGCCCATGTGAGTGCAAATGAGTTAATTCCCGCTCTTGGGTTCACTAAAGATCCTTAGCATCCTATATGACTAGCTACGTGGATTATTCTAACTTTAAAAGCATCCCGAATAGAGCCTCACTGCCAACAAGCCTTGAGAGCTTCGATGAGGTTATAGACTGTAATTTCTCGAATATTGCTCCATTGCCAGTAGGCATCCATAGCCCTGATGGAGTTACTTGCATGTTCCCATAGTCAAGCTTTTTGTTGCACTTTTATTGCATGATATTTCAATTACATATCATTGCGCTTTTGCCTTGAGATGAATATTTGGCATATCACCTTTTTCTTTTATTTTTTTCTTGCCTTGACTTGTAAGTAATGAAACCTACTTGGGTGTGACAATTACAACGACTCTGAAGTAGAATTTTAGATTTTTCAGTAGTCATATGATCAACTAGGTGTCTAGAATGAATTAGAGATTTTGTTAATGTGTTTGAGATATAGCAATTGATAGATTTTGTGTTAACAAGTCTCAAATAAAGAAATCACTACCCAATCATAAGTAAAGCGTCGTCACAGGGTAATATTGAAAATGAATGATCTTATGACCTCAAGGACTTCATGTCTGAATATCCAAGAAAGGAGATGACCCTTGTTTGTCTTGAATGCAAACAAATGATAAACTTGGGCAGTTGCTTTGTTTTATTGATGTTGCTATATGAAAATGCAAAAACTTTATGAATGTGATGCATTTAAAAACTATATGTGATGTAGTGCTTCAAATAAAATGATATGCAATGCATAAGCAAAACCTGAACTAACCCAAACCTTAGATATAGTATCGTTTAAGGTGCATGTTGTTCATAGGGTCAGGGAGTTTTGTGTAAGTAGTTCATTGGTCCAGCATAAAGAGGTCTTTCCAAGAAGGACTCAACTAAGTGTACATGTCCAACATCTCTAATTTTGATTTCCTTAGTTTTTTGGATTTTGTGATGAAACTAGGGTAAAGTCTTATGCAAAGGATTGGATAAGGGGTATGGAAGGATGAAAAGGAGGTATTGGATAATGGATCAGATATTGAAAGTTTGGTCATGAAAGAATAGAAATGTTTGCGGGATCACCATTGGCACACATCGTGAGGGATGGTGGACTGATGGAGGAAAAGCGGATCTCAAATTTTGAGATTTGGATGGAGAAACAACCAAGAATTTTGGAACATGAGGATCCAAAATAGATGAAAGAGGTGATGGAGAAATGGATTTGGAAGGTTTCAATGGAGGAACAACAATCTTGGCTGTGGATTTGGATTTTTCTTTAGACAGTAGTGCTTCAAGGAGACACTTAGGGATCCACATGGTTTTTGATTTTTCATTTTTTTGTAGTTTCTTGGAATGCATTGCTTCTACCAGTGCCTTAGGAACTCATATAGCTTTTGATTTTGCTTTCTTTTGCTTAGTGAGCCTTTGTGTCTTTCTAGGTGGATGGAAGGTACGTGAAGATGTACACCTTTGTTGATCTTGCACAAGGGATGGGGGAATATAGGGTCCTAAAATGGATGGAAGAGATGAAGGGGAAGGCATGTACCTAGATTTTGGTTTAGTAGGGATACCACCATCTTGAGGAATTCCATTGAGCCCATGACCCTTGATATTTTCTTTAACATGAAGGGGTTCTTTCTTGTGAAGGTCTACCCCTTTGCGTTTATAAATATTTTGACTTGTAGGATCATGAGAGGGCTTTGCAGGCATGACGGATCTGTGACGTGAACATGAAGGATTATGACAAGGAGATGAAGGTATACTTTGATCTTGACATGGAAGGGGGCCATTTAATAGAACAGGAAGGGTGTTTGACTCTTCATTTTGAATAGGATCATTTGAAAATGTGGAAGAGGCATTATGATCTTGCTTAGGAAGGATGCTTTGCTCTTGAGATAGAAGAGGATCATCTTGGAAGAAATGGAAAAGTATAATGGGATCCTCATGGGATTCTAGTGGGGTAAGATCCTTTTCAACCATTGGATGGGATTGAGGAGTTTTGGTGTCTTGATCTTGATTTATGATAGGACTTGTTTCTTCATTCTTCAAATTATCTTCCTGGCACAGAACCACTTCTAAGGAAGGAATAGGATTTTTCATAGGCGTAGGGAATTCTTGGAAGGTCTCCATATTTTTTCATGATGGTATAAGATCTAGGATTTTTAAATCATGTGAGGAACTTATATCAAGATTGAGATTAGCTTGGATTTCCATAGGAGATAAACCCTGAAGGTCAACATGAAAAGTTTCATCATTAGGTTCATTATTTGAAGGAGATGGTATGGATTGTTGCTGAGAAGCTTCAGGAGATGAAGGCATTATGGAAGAGATGGAGGCCACATATGGAGCCTTTCTAGACACAGGTTCATAATTTTGATCAGGCTTGGAAATATTTCCTTCTTTTTCTTTAGGTGATTCATTAGAATCTTCAATTTCAATGACATCATTATCAATGAGATCTTGAATCTTATGTTTTAATTCTAGGCAATGTGAAGTCTTATGTTTGTTATGTCTATGGTATGCACAATAATTACTCCAAACTTCACATCCCCATGTGGTCTTTTTAGGCAATATGATAAGATTGTTCTTAAGAAGGTCTTCCAAAGCTGACTCGATAGATTGCCCAGAAGGTGTAAACTGTCTATCTGGGGGATAGATGTATTTTTTTCTTGATGAAGGTGTCTTGTGATTTTGTATGAGATTTGTCTTTTGATTTTCAATTACTTTTTGCTCCATCGTACATAATTATTTTAGCATTTCTTGAAGTCTAGTGTTCTCTTGATATCATGAAATTTTATCTCAAGAGGGGTCATTGAATATTTTCATTGAGCTTGAATATGATATATTTCTCTCTTGAGAACTTGAATTTGTTGAGCCAAGGTAGTCATGGGTTTCTTACTTTTGTCAGAATTTTTAGAAGAGCTTCTGGTTTGATTAGACATTTAAAACCAACAGGACTGAGAGCTAGATGTGATGCAGAAGTCAAGATCAAATTTAGAGTTAGTTGTTCGATTAACGTATTATTTGAGAGAAGAAACTAAGATTTAGTCTGGTTTTAGGAAAGATCTATCTTGTATAAGACGTTTATCTAAGTCGATTCGACAGTAGTGACTAAGATTCGGTCTGGTTTTAGGAACGATCTATCCTGTATAAGACATTATCTAAGTGACTTAAGTTTGATAAGGTTGATTGAACTAGCTGAAAGATGATCGACCAAATTGTGCAACATAAATGGTAGAGGTACATTGTCTTGATCTGTTTATGCTCGGGATGATGATAACCAATATTATGCTCGCTGTAGACTGTTTTAGGCAAGTTTGACTGTTCTTTATTGACAAAATCAGAGAATTGTACAATGGGTTTTAATGAGCTGAATGATGATTCAATAGCTTCTGGACGACAATAATAGTGTTTCGTACGAGTTGTTGCCTAGTACCGTATGACATATGGGTATGTCTAGGATGACAGAATATTCAGTGCAATTTTTTTATCGTACGACACAAGATTCAGCCTTAGATGACAAACTATTAGGATTCGTACGACACAGTATTCAGGCTCAAATGATAAATAATCAAACTCGTATGACACGGGATATGAAGCAGAACGATAAATGATCAGATTCATATGACTATTCACAGGACAACGACTAAATTTTGAGTTTTCAATGGTTGAGTATGACAACTGAGTATGACCAATTTTGAGATGGACTGAGTTTTGACTAGGATAGACTAGTTTTGGATAGAGTTTTGACTTAGGATAGACTAGTTCTGACATGGACAAAGTTTTTGATCACTGAGTTTGTTTCTTGTTTTCTCTAGTTTTAGTTTGAAGGATGAAAACACAAAAAACACGTAATATGAATAATAACTCCAACCACAACATGCAAACCCTGCGGAATTTGGTGAGAGAAGAAAACCTTTGCTTGTAGACTCAGGTACACACCCAATAGCTAATCATAATATGGCCACTGAGTCTCATGCAATGGATTCTCAACGTCGTATTAGCCGACTCCAAATGCTAATGGGGGCACAAAATGACAAGTATCTTGGGAGAGTTACTATCTCTCTTGCACAAAGATCATCCCCCTTTCGGAGGTGAACCGGGTAGCTTATAATTTTGATTGGATCTAGTAAGGGTTTCATTTGATGCGTCGAGGTATAAACTCAATTAAGAGGTCTCCCAGCCTTGAAAACCAAGGTTCAATATACCTGGAGATACTAAGGAGAGCTATTCCTGAGCACTGCCATTGACTTGATTTTCATCAAATCATGTTTATTTTATAGTGGGTTGGAGTACTTGGCGTTTAGCCATTCCCACTTAGGTCATTCCCCTCACACTAGCCGTAACGACTTTAAGAGTTTTTAAGCTCCTTGGGAGGGCAGACCTGCTAAAGATGTACAAATCTCAAACAAAGAAAACACCTCAAGGGTTTGTATTTCTGATTGTCTAAAAAAAGACAAGAGCATACTCTCCTGCCTCTCAAAATTTACTTTAAAACATAAAATACAGATTTTTTCTTTAACCAGATAGCAAGTTAGGTGCCTAAAAATAAATTTAAAGAATACACGATGTTTGGTCGATTCTTCTCAGGCAACCTGCAAAGACAACGAATCAGTAGTCATATTCTCTTTGTGCGACAAGCATATTCTTCAACAAGCGTTCTGCAAAAACTGATTAGGATGTGAAAAATTGTAAGATAGACAGATAAACAACCAGGGTCAGTCATCAAAATAATCAATTTGAACAGAAAAAAGCGGAATCACAAAATTTGCTTTTTTTTGCCTTTTTAACCAGAAAAATACATAATCATACAACAGAGTTTACCAAATTGTACGATACATGATTCATGTTCCTACGACACCTGCAGTTTGTCATTTTGGCCTGTGATAAATGTCGTACGACATGACGCAGAGCTTGTGCGATCGAAAATCCAAAAAGTCAAAAACCTGAAAAATAACAAAAATAAAAAGTCAGTCTTGGAGGCCGAAAAATGTAGTCTTCTGCCCCACAGTGGATGCTAGAAATGTGTGTGTGAAAAAGTGGAATAAGGATCTGTATCTACAAGACACAACACTTCAATTAAGTCATTACATCTATGGTTAGACAGATATAAGCATGAATAATAAAACCATAACAAATCAACCAATTTCCTTCTAAAAGATATGAGTATAAGATTGCTCTCAGATTTTTATAAGCAATACTAATGACTAGACTACACCAAGATGAAAGATTTAATCTATATGAGCATGATAACAAGATAAATGGATGCAAGATGGATGAAGAATTCAAGCAATAACGAATTCAAGCAATATGGATTCAAACAATATGAGTAAACTAAAATATGGATGCAAATAATCTAAAAAAAGTACAATATATTCAATGACTCTAGAGCAAAATCAGCATAATAATAATCTCCAAGCGTGTTCTCAAAAATCTCTGGGGTGTTTTGGATGAGAGTTGAAGGCTGAATTTATAGAGAATTCACAAGAGAGATGATGAAAAAGCTCAATTTAGGATTAATTGAAAATAATTGAGAAATTAGGTTCAGTTAACCTTGAGATAGATTCCAATTATAGTTTAATTGAAATGCATTTAAATAAGAAGTTCAAGTTGCATTGGAAATAAGATTTAATTAATTCCATGCATTTGTGATGAAAAAATAGATAATTCTTTCATTTATTCAAGAAAAGAGTCTTTTCAATGCGACTGAACTTCTTTTTCTGAAAAGGTTTGAGTTCCAATTTTAGAGAATAATTAATAATTCAATTAATGGCTTTTCTAATTTCAAGTTCTCAATTTAGAAAAAGAAATAATATCTCAAGTTTGATTTCTCTCTCAATTCAATTCTTTTATTTAATTTTCAATTCAACTTTTGCTTTGTAATTAATTCCTCTTTTGTAATAAATTAATTCCTTTTTTGTATGATTAAATGGTAAATTTATTAATTAATTAAATATGCTAGGATATTTAATAAATTAAAATAGGATGATTGATCAAAATGATATTCTTGGAATGATTCAATTAATTAAATAAATATTTAATTAATATTGAGTAATTGATTTACCATGTGACTTTTGATGATTAAAGAATTAATTATGTGCCCAAGATTGATTTAATTGCCTTTGGTTAGGACCTTGGTGATGTTGTCGACATTAGGGACCCATGGTTTAGATGATCATTTTTAGGGTATTACATTCTCCACATTACATTTTGGTGAACCTGACATCTTGCATGCTTTATTCTGAAAATCATTGCATATTTTTCATTTACAAGTTTAGTTTTTCTGCAAACTTAGTGGTTAGTTCATTCAAAACCCTAGTTTTTAAAATTGAAATTGAACTTGTGTTTTGTAAATATTGTTTGCTATTGTCCTAGATCTGAAAATCGCTTTGTTTGTCAAATTCAATTTCTTTATTGTCTTGTTCAATTTGCAAATCAAATTCACAAAATTAAGAGGTTAATCGTCAAAACCCTAACTTTCAAAAATCATCTTGAAATTGTGCAAAAATTGAATTTCCATTTAATTTTCAGATTTGTAACTTTTTTCAGACTTATCCTCTTTCCTAAAATTCAAATTTTCAATTTCCTTCCTTTTTCAAAATTCAAAATTTCAAAAATTAAGTGGTTACGTCCTAAAACCCTAATTTTCAAATTTAATTGGATTTTGTGTCAATTTCAATCAATTTCAATCAACTTCAGTTTTCTAAACATTTTTCAAGGTGTCCCTATCCATTAGGTTTGACCTTTTTCAAATTTGCAATTCAATTCCTCATTTTTTTCAAAACCCTAATAGGGTCCTATTTTTGCGTTCAAACCTTAATTTCGTCTATCTAGATATTGTAAAATCCACCAAGTTTTTGGGGATAGCTTTAAAATCATCATAACTTTTGTCCCTGAAAAATTCCAAAAAAGTTGGGAGGACCGTGTGCACTTTCAACACCGTCCCCAACTTTTTTCCTGAAATTTCGCGAGACTGTTATGACTATATTTAATAGCTTAAATTCTAAAGATTGGTTGATTTTGTCAATTTTTGGTTCCTCTAAAATCAAAAGAACCTTCACAATTCAACATTTCAAATTTGAAGAATTTTTTTTAAATTAAGTGGTTAATTATAATTTGCCCTGATTTTAAAAATTCTAATTTTGTCAATTTTAAGGTTAAGTGGTATACTATTGACCCTAACTTTAAAATTCCAATTTTCTTTCATTTATCATAAAATTATTTTTGGAAATTGTGTCATTTTCTTCTTTCAACAAAGTTCAAATTGTTTAATCATTATTTTCTCAAATTTTGCATTATTCAATTTTGTTCCTATGATTCAAAATTCAAAATCAAAATTTCAAATTTTCCCTCTAGTGCATGAGTTTTACCACTATTAGTCCTACCTATAAAATCCCTGTTAGACGAAGCATTATAATTAAGGCTTCCCAAAGTTTAATTACCGAGGAGATGGAGCCTAATTTGGGTGACTTCTTTAATGAGGATAATGCTAATTCTTCCCATCCTAATCATGTCCCTATCTATCCAATTGATGAATCCCATGATGAAGAAGAAACATTGACTAGATTTTCCAGATATCAACTTTCAAAATTGGACAATCAATTTGATAACTTTCAACAATGGATGTCCCAAGAATACCCTAATAGTGAAGCTCTTCCATTAATTGAAGGCCTTAAATGCATGATTCAAAGTGGTAAGAATGGAATTGATATATTATGTGTCATTTCTCATATTGTTGATTCCAATTTCATGCCTATAAAGAGTTGTGTTGAAACCCTAGGTTATTCACAACCTTCAACACAAGTCAATCCTTCTATTCCTTTGAATACTCGTATGGCTAGTGTTCCTACTTTTACCTCAAACATCATGGCTACTTAAACTCAAAATATCATCCCTACAACCATTAGTCATGGGGGCAATCCCTCTTCCTCATTTAATCCTCCATCTTTACCTATGTCTTCAATAAACATTCCTATTATCCCTCAACCAATCAATGTGCCACAAGGGGGTAATCCATTCAAGAATTTTATTCCTCCTTTAAGTGTCCCTTTTCCTACTCAATCATCACATATGCCTACTTATCATAATGTCCCACCACCTTATTCTCAATCAATGCCTTCTTTCAATAACATCACACCACCTCCTCAATCAACCATGTCTAACATCAATTCTTTTACCGAAGCGACCATTAACAATCTTGCTCAAACCGTGTTTTCCTTACAACAACAAATTGCTTCCATGAGTCAATCCAAGTTTAGTGTGCCCACATTTGATGTTGCGAGCCCACTTTCCCTTGCTATTGTTAAACCCATCACACCTAAGAATGTTGAGGTCCCTCAATTGGAACTCTATAATGGAAAAGATGATCCTCTAATGCATGTCAAAACATTTCAAACCTTGTGTACTGATTTTGCTTATGATCAAAGATTGTTTGCAAAATTATTTACAAGAACATTAAGAGATAAGGCTTTACAATGGTATTTCTCTTTGCCTTCTTATTCTATCACTTCTTTTCAACAATTAGCAAATAATTTCATTCAACAATTTCAAAACAACATTGATCCTAAAATCACTTTGACTGATTTAATGCATTGTAAACAAGATGTTAAAGACAAAGTGATTGATTTCATTGGTAGATATAAGCATTTGTGTGCTTAAATTTCTTTTCATGTACCTGATAGTGATATTCAAAGAACTTTCATTTTTAATTTATAAAAAGATATTAGGGAAAAGCTTATTTTGTCTGAGTTTACTTTCTTTATGCAGTTGTGCACAACACTCCACAATTATCAACTAGTTGTGAGTCAAATGGAGCAATCTACTCCTATGGATCTGAGTGATAAGAATGAGAGTGTTCAGCAACTGTTTGCTAAGTTTAAACCAACAAAAGGCTTCATCAAGTTCAATGACACAATCAACAACACAATGTGAATTCTACAACAAGTGTGCCTCCTATTTCTAAATTCTTTAAAAGAGAAAGACAATTTACTCCTTTGAATGAATCTTTACGTTGTATTATGTCTCAGTTATTACAAAGAAATGTTATCCTTCTAAGCTTGAATCCCCTTATTTTGATAACAATTCCTTTTGGCAATTTCGTTGTCAACCTGGTCATGATACTGAGAAATGTTTTGCATTGAAAAGTAAGATTCAAGATTTGATTGATAATAATACTATATTTGTGGTAGGTGTGAATGATAAGGGAAATAAATCAGTAGCTCCTCCTAATCAAAATCTTAATTTTTTTACTGATCCTTTTCTTTCTCATACCTCTAATGTCATTGAGACTAAACATACCTCTTTCTCTCCTTCGGATCTTACTACCACAGCTTCGAATTTGGTGAACATGGTAGAGAAACAAGAGACACCCAAGGATCCTTGTATTACATTTGACCCTAGTGAGACCATTAGAGCACCTAATGGGCCTTTATACATAGTTGTGAAGGTTAAGGACATACATTTCCGCGGTACCCTCGTCGATCCCTCTTGCATGGTTAATGTTATTACTGAGGAGTATCTTTTCACTTTACGTTTGCATAAACTAATCTATGATGATACTAATGTGGTTATGAAGTTATTTGATGGATTCTCTTGTCCTACTATTGGTTCTATTATTCTTCTTGTTGAAGTTCATACTAAATATATGGATGTCAACTTTGTTATTATTCCTTCTTCCGAGCAATTTTGTGTGAAGTTGGGCTACCCTTGGCTATCTTCCATGAAGGATATTGCTTATCCAATTCATAAGTGTTTGGAATTTCCTCACAATGGAGAAATTATAACTATTAACCATAGCTTATTTTGACCATCCGAAAGAAGCCCTAGTGTTCCTAGTGATTTCTTTTGGCCTAAACAATTTCAATCTCTTCCACCAAGGAGCGATGCTCTTTTCCAATCTTATCAAAAATGGAAGAAAGATATGATTTTATCCTTAATTCAACCTAGATCCCCAACACTTTACACTCCTCTCATTCTTGAAGATGAAGTTCTTCCCCTAACGGATAGAACTAATCTTCCTGTAAGGAAGATCCTCTACCTATTCCTATGAATGTGACTATGCCTTCTCCTAAGAAGAACAACAATATTCCTCCTAAGGTTAGACCTATACCTCCTCCTCGTGATGGACCTAGTCTCCTTCCTACACCTAATATTCCTCCTTTATATGGCGCAGTTCCACCTCCTTCCTCTTATACAGAGAAGAGGCTTGCCTCTCCTCTTGTCCAACCTAAAAGACCTAAACCTAAACCTTACACTATCAAAGAGTAGAATATTCCTTCTTCAACAATTGTTCCTCCTTCTCATCCTTCCACTAAGACTCAACGAAATCATTATGTAAGAGAATGCCGATGAAGACGTCGTATTCGAGCTCGTGAAGTTGTTCCTCAAAATATTCAGTCTCCTAGAACTCCACCAGTTGACATGATTCCCTTTTCTCCTCAGCAAGATGTTCAACCTAAATCTCCAAATCATAAATGCAAAAAAACATGTGATGTTTTTACTTCTATTCATGTGCGAGCTCCTCTTTTTATAAATCTTGACGAGGAAATAGGTGAAAATTTTATTCATGATGGAAATACAACTCCTAATGATTCTGATAGTGACTATGAATATGTTGATGTGGACAAACATTTACCTGCATAATTTTCAAAAGCTTTAATCCTAGCTCCTAGAAATAAACAAATTGACTTAGCACATGAGCATAGTCCTTGCTTGGATGTTGTGATAGCTCCATCTGTTGTGCTCGATGTCACTCCTTTGACATGTTTCCCGCCGCCTTGAAATAGTGATCAGCAAGATCAGGAGGTGGATGTCGTGCTAGATTAGCAACATTAGCACAATAGATCTTCTCCCTCTCTCTCTTTTCTTTCTCTTTTGTGATCATCCTCTATGTGTATCCCTATTCTTCTATGTTCCCTAGTAATGTCTACTTGAGGATGATGCAAAGCATTCGATCTATGTTGGTCTCTTTCATGTTGACTAAAAAGACATCTTTTATTCCCTTTCTTCCAAGGCAATTTCCTTCCTTTGGGGAATGATGATTATTCTATGCACATATATGTTAGAGTAATTGGGTCTTTACTTGATTAATTAAACATTATTTGTTTAATTCTTTAAGTTTCCAATTATCTTTTTACACTTAAGCTAACATTAGGTGCATATAATTAATTATTTTAATTAATTATTATGTGCAAACCTAGGGTTTTCCCTTTTTAGGGTTTCTTGACCTATTAGAGGTTACTTTTTCTTTTCATTGTATTATCTTTTCACAATACTTTTTCCTAGTGAATTGGAGCTCTCTTGTTTGAAGAATAGTTTTTCCTGTGTTTTTCTTGTTCTTTAGATTTTGCTTCATAGCTTCTCCTTGTAACAGGTTATTCGGCTTGCAGAAGATCTTCAAGCTATTGTGGGGTTGTATTTCTCAACTCCTATATGGTATCAGAGCTCAAATCTGTAGCTACCTGTTCCTATTTTTTTGAGAATTTTGCATTTGAAGCAGATCTGGGGTTTTAGGCATTTTTTGTGTGCTTAGGGTTAAGGTTTTTTTCTGAGCACTTTGGGCCTAAACGGACCTCACCATTGTACTCAGAAGACCCAAAAACCCCTATAGTCATGTAAAATTTGTCCATTTTTGACCCCTAAGCATCTGGGTGATTTTTTTTCTCCAAGCCAGGCCGTACGACCCTGGCACGCAAATGGAGAAAAAAATTTGCCAAAAATTAAAATTAAAAAAAATTGCCTTTTTACGGCATGCACGCCGAATTGTTTTGATTTTCAAAAAAAAAATTACAAAAAAAAATCAATCAAATCAAAAAAACGCATTAAAAAAAAAGAGGTTTTTTTAAAACCCACCTTTTAGGGTACCGGACCTGACAGTCCGGCGCCGTACAGACCTGTCAGGCCAGCCCCACAGGCGCCGCTAGCCTCCTCCCCAGCTCCGGCTCTGGCTCCGTGACCTTCCTCCCCAGCTCCGGCTCCGGCTCCGGCGACTTTCCTCTGCTCCAGCAGCGCTCTAACCGTCGCTCCCGCTCCGTCGGCGCACCACCACCACCGGACTCTGCCACCTCCACTGGGCTGCGCCACCTCCACCCGGCCTGAGCGCCGCTCCGCCTTTGTGCCACCTGCGCCCAGCCCGAGTGCCACCTCCGCCCGGCCCGAGCCCCACCTTCGCCCGGAGCACCACCAGCCCCTCCTCTCTAGTCTTTTTGAGAGGGGGTTGGTTTTTTGGGCCTAGATCGTGCATCCGGAGTCGGATTTTGGCGAACGAATAGGCGTTGGAAAGGTGATTTCGATCCGGACCTCATGGTAGTATATATTTTTTTCTATATCTTATGTTTGACTATGTTTTTTACCAATCAAATTCGAGCTTCTTTTTTGCACTTTCGGGGTCATAGAATGGGCAAACGGACTCCGTTTTTCGAAAACGAATAGGCGTTGGAAAGCTCTCAGCATGCTCCATTTAGATTTGTGATCTTTTTTCTCAAAATTTTCACCAGGTACATGAGATATCAGTTTGAAGTTTTTTTGCTTATGCACTACTTCCTTCTCATTACTATGTACTAGGGTTTGGGTTTCTCCATTGTGGGGGGGGTGTTTTTTTCTCACTTTCAGTCATTTATATCAAAAATCAGGAACACCTAAACTCTCAAAACAAACAAACCCTTATGCATCTTCTGTTTATTCTGAAAGATCACATAATAAAAACAACCAACAAGCAGGTGTAGGTGCAGAGTTTTTTTCTTTGTTCTCATGGCAGATCCTTCAGTTGAGTTGTTGACTTCACACAACTATCACACCTAGAATCCCCGCATCACAAGGCTTCTCAGGTCACAAGGGTTGTGGGATACTTTGGATGAGGTTCAGCCAAACCTTCACCATCCTTATGAGGTTCTTATGTACCGGAACAAGCTAGATGAGGCTATGGGTTTGATCGCTTTGCATGTCTCCGACAGTCTTTTGTTTCATCTTGATGAGTTGCTTACTCCTTGAGATATGTGGTTGAAGTTTGATTCTCTCTTCGGGAGGGTCAATGAGATTCGGGCATTACAGATTGAGGCAGAGTTGACTTCATTGTTACCTGATACCTTTCCCACTATTGAGGATTTTTTGAACAAATTCAAGACTACCAGATCTGTTCTTCAGGGATGTGGAAAGAACAAGACTGATACAGAGTGCATTCATTTGATTCTTTCGAAGCTTCAGGGTCCCTTTCAATTTTTTGCCTCTGCTTTCTACTCCACCATGGATGTTTTGGGTACTAATTTCACCATGCCTAGCTTTGATGTCTTTTGTGAGCGCTTGTCTCGGTAGAAGTCTCATCTTTCTCAGTTGGATACGCTCTCAGGCTCCAAGAACAAAGCATTGGTTGCTCAGTCCTCTAAGGAGAAGGACAAACAGAAGCAAAAACCAAAGCTGAAAAAGCCTTTCGCAGGTAGTGAGAATTCCTCCAAGCCTGCTCCTAAGTCTGATTCAAAACCAGTTCCTCCCAAACAAGGAAAATCTTCACAGTCCGGTGAGTCTTCCTCCAAGACTAAGAAGAAATCATCAGACACTTGTAGTTTTTGTTGAAAGGATGGACATCCAGTTTCCAGGCGTTGGAAACGATTAGAGGCTTTAGAGGACACCATGCAGCAGCATCACATTTCCTCACCTCAGGCGTCTTCTCCTTCCACAGGGAAAGGTCATGCTCTCACTGCTAGAGCTTCGACCTCTGGGTCCACTTGGATTCTAGATTCTGGTGCTTCTCACCATATGACACACACTCAGCAGTTGGTTACTTCTCTTGCCTCTTGTGGTATTTCACAGATTGCAGTGGGCGAATCAGTTATAGGAGTTGAGAAATACAACCCCACAATAGCCTGAAGATCTTTTGCAAGCCGAATAACCTATTACAAGGAGAAGCAATGAAGCAAAATCTGAAGAACAAGAAAAACACAGGAAAAACTATTCTCCAAATAAGAGAGCTCCAATTCACCAGGAAAAAGTATTGTGAAAAGATAATAAAATGAAAAGAAAAAGTAACCTCTAATAGGTCAAGAAACCCTAAAAAGGGAAAACCCTAGGTTTGCACATAATAATTAATTATATGCACCCAATGTTAGCTTAAGTGTAAAAATATAATTGGAAACTTAAAGAATTAAACAAATAATGTTTAATTAATCAAGTAAAGACCCAATTACTCTAACAATATATACATATGATATACATGAGTTATCATACAACATACTGACCCTGAGGAAAGCGAAATTACCTCGTATTTTATGTTCATTATCCTTGGGTTTATTCCTTGATTGGGGACTAAATCCTTGCGATAATGTGCTCCCTCTCACTCTTTTTCTCTTGGGTGTATCCTACCTTAAAGCAATCGCTCCCGATAAGGTGTGCACGATCGCTTTAATGTGGGGGCATACACTCTGCTCATATTTTCCTTATTGATACTTAAAGTTACTTAGTGAATTGGGCTTTGCTTTATCATTTTTGGTATCCTTTCTTTTCATAACTCATAGTGAGGGGAACCTTTCTACTTGCAGTCATGGTTCTTCCCTTCTCGATCTCCCCTTTTACTTTGTCAATTGAAGTTGTAAGATCCTAAGTCCACTAGGGGCTTGATGTATCTTGCCTCCTTGACGTGGTAAAAGTCTTTCAATCTTGTTTCCTTGTAATTTACCGATAGTATTGGCGTATGCTTATACTCCCGCTAAAGTGGGGGCTAAATGTAGTGTCATAAAAATTGCGACCCTTGCAATTTTCGACCATGTTAGGGTATTCACATCAACGAATTGAATCCCCAAGCTTGATCGAAGACTCAAAACTTGTTCAATCCCCGAAACTGCACTCATTTTGCACTCCGCACTGCCTAAACTTGCATCATGTCCTAAGTTAAGGGCAAGACAGGGGCGTGGCACCCATATCCCTGTCCTATCTTAGGGCCCCTTCTTTCAAACTATGCATTGAACTTTGCACTTAAAATGGGAAAACTTCCCCTGTGTCGGCCTAAGATGAAAAATCAGCCTATTAACCCTAATTAATGAAAATATAAGTTGCATTTGCCCTCCTATTTGCAAAAAAGGTAAAAATTAGCATAAGTTCGAATACATGAGATCTTGCATTCAAGCATTCAAGATCATTCAAGTATTCAAGCATTCCTTTCAAGCATTGAGCATTCTCAAGTCTCCCTTCAAGGCTAAGTGTTGCATTGAATTCAAGGATTCAACCATTGAAGAGGAGATCCATTTCAACATTCAATTCCATATAAGCAAGTCTACCTACATTTCTATCACAACCTCCCTTGAGGTGAATTACATTTCAATCTTTCATTTATATTTACTTGCAAGTACTTTCTTTCATCATTTGATTAATTTCAAAACTGGGGTTTGACCTAAAGGCAAACTCCCAATCCCAACCCCTTTTCCTATCTTTTATGTGTGTAGGTTGAAGGTGTGTACCTGTATTTACATATTTGGACTCCATTTATAGAGGGAGAAAAACCCTTTTCATTTCGTTGATTTTTCGGAGGACCGTGTGCACTTTCAACACGGTCCCGACAACTTTTCCTCAAATTCGTAGGGTAGCTTCATCTTGACATATTGTAGACAGATCCAAGTGCACAACTTCATCCCACACTTCTATTTCAAGTTATAATTAGTTCTTTTCTACTTTTACAATTGGTCTCAAAACACATAATTCAATCATTTTCCATTCTAAAAGAGGGGTTAGCTTGTCATTTCTACCTCATTATCGATTCATTTAGTATTCAATCTCTCTCCCTATAGATTGGATCTAGTGAATTCCCCCCCCCCCCCCCCCCCCCGAACGCTCTTTTAAATGTAATGTGTGTGAGGTGATTGAAGGGAAATGTGTAGTGAAATTTTCATCTCTCCTTGGAGGGAAGAAAAACATTCCCCTTGATCTCTCCATCATTCACTTTTCCCCACATTACAGGGAGATTCTTTAGTATGCCATGAACACACACGCTATAACTCAAGTTCACTAAGTGAAGCCCCCGAGGTAGGATCCTAATGCACTATGACCATCATAGCCCATCTTTTGCATCATGGTAAAACCTTTGCCATACTTCTTTGTAGGGATCTTGATATGTTGTTTACCTTTGCTTGAAGGGTCTTTGTAAATACATCCTAACAAGTCTTCATCAACAATTTCTTCTTCTTGTGATCTGCTTGGGGTGAATCCATGAAGTGTACCAGTATTTGTTGCAACAAGTGGCTTGAGTGATATTTGTGGTTTTCCATGAGTCCTAAGTGAGAGAGGTAGTTGGCCAACATAGAAAAGTTGGCTAAAGTTATATTCGCATGGGCCTTCATCCTTTAACTTCATCTTTAGTTTGTCCTATTTGGGTGTAGGGATCAGTGTATTGTTGAGAGAAGTTGGGTGGACATATGATGATGAGGCGGTGGCCTCTCTTTTGTTGGGTGCCATGATATTCGATTGATGCCTTATATTGTTGCAAAATGCAAATGGGTTAGCATCACCTAGGATAGTAATCTTTGCTTCATTATATGGAAATTCAACTGATGGTAGGTGGATGATACTGCTTGCATGGCATGAATCCATGGTCTACCTAGTAAGAGATTGTATGGAAGAGGGAGGTATAGGACTTGACAAACTACATTCTTCATCATAGGTCCTAACCTTACTAGTAGAGTAACACACCCTTTAGAGGAGTGATTTGCATCGTCATAGGCCTTGATAGTGATACTTTTTCTGGCATCAACTGCTCCTTCTACATATCCCAATGTTGTGATTAATTACAAGGTGCAAATGTTAAGGCCAGCTCCATTGTCAATCAAGATTCGCTTGATTCTATGTTTATGTATGAATCCCTCAATGTGGAGAGGGGCAATATGCAGTTGTTGAATGGATACATCATCATTCTCAGCAAAAGAGAGACATGGTGATAATTTGAGACTTCCAACCATGCCTTGAAATTGATCTGTGTGTAGGTGGGATGGAACTGACGCTTCTTGGAGAGCTTGGTCCAAGATAGTTTTGTGTGAGGGTGATAGGCACAAAAGCTCTAATATGGAAATAAGTGTTGGTGTTTTATATAATTGGTCCATAAGGTTATATTGTTTGGGCACATATTCCGCTTTTGATGGTGCTCCTTATACGATAATCTTGCTACAACGAGTAACAATGTTGCATGCGAGATCTTGACCTTTGATTGTAATGGTTGCAACTTGTTCATTAGCATCATAAAGATTATTAAGGGTATAGGTATATGGTGCACGTGTATATTTTGTCGTCCTATCATGGTTCTTACCTTGATGGGAGGGACCTCCTTTCTCATATGATGGGAGTGGATTCTTGAGCATGTTATGATTCCTATTAGAAGTTTTTGCAGTGTGGCCATCGACTTCAATGTCACCTCCACCAATGAGGTCTTGTAAGATGTCTTTTAAATTATGGTAGTTGTTCATTTTGTATCCTTTTCCCTTGTCGAATTCACAATATTTGTTATCACTCCACCATGGAGGTTTAACCTGTGGTTCATAGTTTGATTTTTTAGGCAATGTGATGAGATCAAAAGATATAAGTTGTTGTAATATATTTTCAAGGGGTTCTCCCAAGGGTGTATATGTTTGGTTTGGTTTGCAGGTAGAATACATTTTCTTAGGTGCCTCTTGTTGTGTGTTTGGATCTTAATTTCATTGATTGTTTGCAGGATTAGCTTGATTGGTAGTATTGTTGTTACGATTATCCACTTGCCCTACAATTTTGACTAGTGGTTGGGTGATCTTGATAGTCCTTGCATCTACAATACCATCATTAACAATGTTTTTGTTCTTGGACCAAAACTTGGGTTTGTCACTCTTATATGATGGTTGTGGACCATCCTTGTTGTCTTTGTAGATTTTGTCAAGTCCCTTTTTATTAGGGCTTTCTCAATTTTGAGTCCTTATGCTATCACGTCTTTAAAAGTGTTTGAGCATTTGACTTCCAAGTGAAATTCCATTTCTTCATTTAAGTTTGGAATGAATATTTCAACTAATTGTTCCTCGGGTATGGGGGAGGAACATCTGCTAGAAAGGTGTCTCCATCTTTGCAAGAATGTTGAGAATAACTCTCCATTCTTTTGTATACTATTGCATAAATCAGCCATGGAGGCATTGTGTTCTATGTTGTGCGCATGATGAGTGACAAATTCATGCACTTAGTCATCAAATGTCTTGATTCCATCGGGAAATTGTGAAAACCATTGCATAGCTAAGCCTCCCAAACTCTAGAGGAAGAGGTGCATAAAGTATGTCTTTTCATATGCCACATCTAAGCAAGCAGAGTAAAATTCTCTCACATGGTCTCGTGGATCCCCCTTTCCTTTGTATTTGTCAAATTTTGGAGTCTCGAAATTGCATGGGAAAGGAGGCATGACTATATTCCTATCAAATGGATAGGGACAAATATCTTCGAGAGCATATCTCTTTTGTGGCCTTCTTGAGTTTAATTGTTGGGCGAGGTCTTGTACTTGTTGGCTTAAAACATCTATTTCTATGGGAGGAGATGGGGCATACCCTTGTTGATATTTGTTGTCATCATAATCATGGGTATTCCTCGTCCTCCTTTCATTTTGATTTCTTTCTTGTCGATGACTATGTTGGACTTGTTCTAGTGCTTCCCTAAGTTGTGATACATCAAATTTTAAAGGGTGTTTTGCACCCTCTTGAGAAAGTCTTAGGAAATGGGCATTAGCATTCCCCTTGAGAATCTCATCAAAAAGTCTAATGAACATGGGATTACTAGTTTCTTACTCTATTTCTATTTGTGTGGGTGTTTCTGGGTCTTCTCCTCCTGCAAAGGGGTTAATGTCTTCTCCCTCTCTCCATATTTCATTTTGTTGGGGTCTCTGATTTTGAGACCTAGTCCTAGCCGTGTTTGAAGTTTGTGTTTTGGAAATGAAATGAATGAAAAGTGGGTGGTTGATCCCCTCTTATAGTCCCAAGATTTGATAATGGTGATCATGAGTTGAAATGTTTATGGATGAGTGATCTCTTTCACTAAAAGTTTGGATGTTAACAAAGTCCTCTTTAGGATTGCTTGGTTGGTGTTCAATACATGTGAGATGAGGTGTAGCAAGGTTTGTGTTTATAAATCACAAGTTAGCTAACCATGAGAGGAAGCACTCAAAATCTAGTTTTAACCTATCTATGATGCTTAGTAATGTCCCTTTGGGATGATTGATCGTAGACATAGAGACACACTTAGAGGGTTTTTGTTGTTGGTGTGATTAGCAATATCTGAAAGAACTAAGGACGCGACTTCTTTGTGTCGAGAGTTGAATGAAATTTTAATGTTTTGGAATAAGTGTAAACCTTGGAATTTCTACTAGTTGACTATGAATTTCGATGATTGATTTGGAATGATTTTGAGAAAATGATGAAGATGAAATGTGGAAGATGTGTGAATTTGAAAATGACTGAAGATGAATTATGTAAGATGTGTGAATTTGAAAATGATTTAAGAAGATGAAATATGGAAGATGTGTGAATTTGAAGTGTGATTTGGAAATGATGAAGAAGAAAATGTGAAAGATGTGAAACCTTAGAATTTCTAATAGGTGATTGCGAATTTTGATGAGTGATTTAGAAATGATTTGAGTGAATGATGAAGATGAGGAAATATGGAAGAGGAGATTGACTTAAGAAAATGGTGAAGAAAAGGAGATGTGGAATTTCTTTTGAAAGAAGAGGAAATGTGGATTGATGGAAGAAAATGTTTGAAAGAAGAGAAAATGTGGATTAATGAAATCTCTAATAGGTGATTGTGAATTTGATGATTGATGTTGAAATGATTTGAGTGGAAAATATGGAAGATGCGTTTTGATTGAAAAATGAAGAAGATGAAATGTGAAACCTTCGAATTTCTACTAAGTGATTGTGAGTTGTAAGATAGTGGATGAGATTAAGAAGATAAGTTGATGAAAGACTAGCCTAGATGGAAGGTAACTCAATAGGTGATTTCTTGTTGAAGTAGATATGACAATGAGATTTTACCACTTTTATTGAGAGATTGAGACAAGGCGGATTTTACTCATTTCCATGACTGTGTAGATAATCATGAAAACGCTGAAGGAATATTCTATGTTTGAACAAGAATTTGCGGTTTATGTATAGAAATTTTATCTTCTTTAAGATCTCTTTTTGGCTAGGTTTCTTCTTCTTAAGACGACGATATATGTATTTCTTGATATGCTGGAGGGAGTTGATGATATGACACATTTGCAAAATTAGTTGTAATTCATTTGTTTTAGATCGTTGTTGGTGTGTAACTTGTTTCAAATGTTTGATTTCTTTGACAAGAAGACATGTCAAGCACACATGCACACATCAATACATCTTTTCTTGGTAACTTTTGAATTGGATCTGATGAAATGTTTATTTTCTTAGGATCTATTCAAATCCCCTTTGTTTTTCACAGGTTTGAAACAATCAAAATACAAATTAGTTAGACTCTCCTAAGGTCAAAAAGGTCATTCATAATATCGTAGCCCACATCTTGATACTCCTTCAGCTCAAACAACCTAGTCACACCCTAAGGTGCACCTTTTTTTTGCCTTTTGCCAGAAATTGAACCAAAGAGAATTGCTTCTCAATTAGATCGTTTTCTTGGAAGATCTATGGTGAGTGTCTTGGGGGTCGATTCTTCCCCACCCTTGCACTATGATATTATAAATATTTGGATAACTGACTCAGGTTGGCTTCTATGCTTAAGGTTCATAATAAAAGTTTTGTTCGGTGCGTAAATGATAAACTCTCTCAAGACGCATCCCAACCTTTAGAACAAAGGATTTACGTATCTCAAGGATACTGGGGGAAGGCTATCAATGCACACTACCGTTGGACATGATTTTCATCATATCCACATTTGATTATAGTGGGTTGGACTACTTGGTGTTAGTCGTTCTCCACTTAGGTCATTCCCTTCTCACTGGCCTTATGGGCTTCTCGGGAGGGCAAGCCTGCTAAAGGATTTATCTTAATTTTGCAATAAATTTAAAGTAAGTCTGCCGCTTTGATCACCCAATTAAGGGGAGAGCATAAGCTTATCACAAGACAAAGCAAATACAACTTGTTCTTTTTATCATATCATTGCAATATGATCTATTTGCTACTTGGAGATATTGCTCCAACAAACATGATGTTCTTTTTAATCAAGATAGCAAAATGAAGCGTTCTTTTTAGCCAAAAATTGCAACAATGAACTTGAAAAACTTTTTAAAAAAAACCTTAGCAAGAATGAAAATATGGCTTGTTCTTTTTACCATGCAAAATGAAATGTGAGTTGTTCTTTTTATCCCTTTGCAACAAGAAATAAAATTTGTTTGTTCTTTTTAGGTGGCACCAAGATAAGTGTGATCTACTTTGCAAAAACAAAATGTTTGTTTGTAGTTCTTTTTATCCTTTGCAAAATGAAAATGAAGTTCCTTTTATTTGCACCAAAGGAAATGTTGGATTCTTTTTAACTTGCACCAAAATAAAATGTGAGATTCTTTTTAGCCTTGCAAGAAAAAAATATTTTTTTGTTAATTCTTTTTAATCCCTTTGCAAATAAGAAAGGGTGAAGTCCTTTTTTGAGCACCAAATGACAAATGAAGTTCTTTTTAGGGAGCACAAAAGAAAAATGAATTTCTTTTTTTAAACCCTTGCAAAATGGAAATGAGTTCTTTTTAAACCTTTTTGCAAAAAAGAAAAGTTGAGATAAAAAGTTAGCAAAACTTAAACTAACTCCTTTAAACCTACACCCAATGTTAGCACCTGCAAAACCTTCATATTGTTAGTCCCTATTGTGGGCTTACAAGCCTATAATTTTTTTTTGTGTTACACAAATCAGCTCTCTACCAATTACAAAAGCACCACTTTGTTAAGAAAAGCAAAATCGCTACAATAGAGGACAAAAGGACCAAACTAATTCAAAAGCACTAAAAGAAGTTACAAAAGCGTTATACATAGATAAAAAATGCTAGAAAATCTTACAGCAATGTTAAAAACTATAGATATGAAAGTTACAAAAGCGCCAGAATACAGAACAATAGTGCTACTCTGTGTGACAAAAGCGCTAAAGCGCAACCTGTGCGTAGAAAATCTGCAAGTTTCAAGTTTCTTAGTTAAAGTTTTAATTTCTTAGCTTATTATATCGGACTCATGCCCCACGGTGGGTGCCAAAATGATGCACATGAAAGGGGGCAAGCCAAAAACAAAGCTCAAAAGTTAATATGTTAATTTTAACCAAAACCAAAATAAATGAACTTCAAACCTTCACATACATATCAAAAGAGATTGAAAAGCACACAAATGAAAGCAAAAGAAAAGAAAAGAAGAGAGAAGAGACTCCCTAATATGCTCCCAATGTGCTCTTTTTGCCTCTCCCTTGTTCTTCTCCTCTCCAAGATCCAAAAGCTTGCTTGAGTGTAGCCCTCAGTTTTTAGCAAGTAGCCATGGATGTCAAATGAAGGATTGAATATGGTTGAAAATGTAGTTCTATTAATATGGAAATGTATAAACTAGAATGCTACGAGAAAGCTAAGTAGAATGCTAATACAACTATAATAACAATGCTCAAGATGCTTCATTTTTTTGCTTGAGGAATAAGGCTCCTTTTATAGGCAAAATGGTTGATTGGAGGGTCAAGATTGATTTGACTTAACAAGGGCTAGGATTGCATTAGAGAGGCATGATCCCCAATCCATGTTTGCAACTTCCACCAATGCAACGGTGACAAGTGGCATCATGAGATGGCTTGAGAGAAAAGGGAAGAGGCATTAAATGCTTGAGTAGACATGAGGGTAATCTCATGTGGTTGAGTTATTGGATAAAGTTATTGTCCATTGGGTAAACTCTTGTACAAGGTTTACCTATGGTTAGGCCTTGATCAAAGGGACAAAACCCATGTGGGTTAACTTGAACAAGGGAAGCATTTAAGATTTTGTAAGAGTTTCAAATGAGTGAGATAATGGGTTGGGGGTTAATTTGGGTTTGGGATTGTGCAAGTGATTAGAAGGGGGTTTAGGATAATTTAGAAGGGCTTAGAAAAAACTAGAAGAAGGTTAGGCATGCAACTTGCATATTCTAGAAAGTGCAAGTGGGATGAATTTAGGAATTTAAATAAATAATTTATTTATTCAAAATAATGGTGCAACTTGCATTTGTAGGAGAATGCAAGTGGATGGGGGATTTTAAATAAATATTTATTTATTTAAATGGGGATTTTGGTTAGGCATTTTAAATAAATTATTTATTTTGGTTAGGCATTTTAAATAAATTATTTATTTAAATGAGAGGAAAGGGGAATTAAATTATTTTATTAATTTATTTAATATTTGAACTATAGTTAGTAATTTAAATAAATTTATAAAATTTATTTAATTAAATTAGAAGAATAGGCTGAAATGAATTAATTAAATGTGAATTAAATTAATATAAGATTATTACTGTATTAAATAAATATTAAATATTTATTTAATTTAGTGGACAAATTTATGTGTATGTGTGTAAGAATGTATATCAAAGAGTATATGAAAAAATGTATCAATATATAAATCATATCGTACATCATGAATGAAAGAATGGAGATCACCTCTCATGCTAAAAAAAAATTGCATGGGGTGCAAAGAATCAATACAATCAATAATCTTGTGTATGGTACATCAAAAATAATCAGGTCATCTGCATCAAGCTGTATCAAAATGCTCTAAGGAGGCTAGGTTGGTGCCTGTGCCGCAGGCCCTTGTCCTTGATTCTTCCCCTGGGATCGCTGTGCAGACCATGATGTCGACCCTATGTTCTGCCCACTCCCCTATTTGTGGATCATCCTCCCTGGTCTTTCGAAGCTCCTGATGAATTTCCTTGTACCCCCACTAGATCCCCCACTATGGGACAAGCTAGATCCTATGGCTCTTGGTGGTGTTGTGTATGTCTCTCTTTGCTCTAGAGGGACGACTCTCTCACACTGCTCTCTATACCATCCTCCCTAATGTGACAGTGTCTAGATCTTTGCAAGTTGTCTCTCTATCATCCCAGTCAGGATTTCCTCTCCTTCACCCCTGTTGTCGATCATGCGTCGTGACTTGTCCCTCTCCCTCTAGTAACAAGAGACCCTCTCCTATTTCTACAATCGTGTGTGCTCCACGACATCCCTTGAAGCTAACATTGCGTCCCTCCCTTGTTGCAGTCTATCTTTGTCCACTTGCAACTTTGCCTTGGCCTGATCTACCTGGTTCCTAGCCTACCTCATCTATTCTCTCTCTATTGTGAGACCATGTATTCGTTGCTTGACTTTGACTAGTGCCTCCTATAAGGTTTGTATCCTAGTAGTTGGATCTAGTGGAGCCCTTGAGCTCTCTCCTCTCTCTCTCCTCTCCCTTCGAGACCTATCCTATGTATGTGTCCCCTGTCCATATCCCTATGTTGGTGCTTGTGTTAGTCCCTATGCACCCTCATCTATATCCATGGCCTCAACATCTCCTCCTATCCTCTACGGCTAGTGCTACTGCTATACCCCTAGCCCTCCTCAAAACTATGGTTTTTGTTTCCATTTCTCTCCCCCAAGTTGACTGATAGTTATCCAATCTAACACCCATCACCCTTGCCTCCCTTCATTGTGTGCCTAAAGGTGCCAAGCCTGTACCAACTGTCGTTGGCTTGTGCTCCACCCACCATGCTGAATATGCATTTGTAACTCCAAGATTTGCAACCACATCTCGGGGATCCCATGTTGTAAGTGCAGATTGAATCCACTGATCGATCAATGTTTGTCTGTCCCCCAAGAGTGGCCCAAACTATGTGGCCTACTCCCTAGTAATCCACTTGAATCTGTGTGGAGCCTCTAGTACATCCGAACAAAACTAAACTGGCATCAAACCCAATTGGGTCTATATCTCTCGATAACATACTCTCATCAGCCAATAAGGAGTAATAACCTAAGGGATGTACCTAGGATCCTCAACTACCCCATTAGGCCCGTGTATGGATACCATGTAATGTATGTCACATCTAATTTGTAAAAAATGACCCTCCAATGGTCGATGTCCTCTATCTCCTCATAGTGGAGTCCATCTCTACAACTACAGACAACTAACAGATCAACTGCCTGATTTTCCCTACTTATTGGTTCCAAGAGGGCGAGCTTCATAGCCGCCTAAGGACATTTTGGAACCAAGGGTTTCCAAGAGGGCGAGCTTCACAACCACCTAAGGACATCTTGGAACCAAGGGGTTCCAAGAGGGCAAGCTTCACGACTGCCTAATGACATACTTTCGTATGGCATTCGTATCCTTTTTATTAGATGAAAATTATGATTATGTTAATTTAGTATTAAAGATAGATTGCAAATAAAAAAATAGCTTATATATATATATTATATATATATATATATGTGTCTCTCTCTCTCTCTGTGTGTGTGTGTGTGTTGTATTCTAACAATTTGTTTTGCAAGACAATGATCTCTAACTAGTAGGGACATTACAGTGGTATTAGAGCTATGATCCTGCCATCTTGCAGGGTAAAGATGAATCATTGAATCATTCTAGTCAATAAAAAGAAATCTGACAATACATGTATTCATGTGTATGCTTTGTGTTTGCAATTATCCATGTGTATGCTTAGTGTTTTTCAAGTGTATGCTCTTTGTTTTTTTTATTCATATTTGTAGATGGCTTAGTTTGAGAAAGTTAAAATCTGCATTGCTTGAGGACAAGCAAATTTGGGAGGGGTGGTCTGTAATATCCCCATTTGAAATAGAATTTAATAATAAATGATAATAATATTCCCACTTTGAAATAAAATTTAATAATAAATGATAATAATATCCCCACTTTGAAATAGAATTTAATAATAAATTATAATAATATCTCCACTTTGAAATAGAATTTAATAATAAATGATAATAATAAAATTAAAATGTAAAATGATATAATTAAATATGATTAATTAAAAATTAATTAAGTTAATGAAAAGTCAAAAGACATGAAAGGAAAAGTTGTGACTCCCTCAACAATGATATATAAAAGGGAGAAGAAAACCTCATTTGAGGGGGGGATAATTTCGTAAGGAGAAGTGCATATCTGATTTAAATAATAAGTGCAGATTTGATTATGAAAGGTTGTGTCCCTTTCAAATGGTAGAAATAATGAAGAGTTGCACTCTTTCAAAGGGTGATAATGGTGAAAGGGTGTGTCTCTTGCCAAAGGGCATACATGATGAAGAGGTGTGACCTCTCCCTCAAATTGAGAGATATAAAGGAAAGGAAATAAGGGAAAATCAGGGGAGGATAAGGGGTCTGCTGTGTGGAAAGAGGAAGAGGTCAGGTAAGTAATGAATGAACACTTCATGTTATATATTAACAAATATAAATAATGAACATTTAATTATATACGTTAATAAATATAATTAATACTTATTTAATGTATATGTTAACAAATACAAGTAATTAATATATATATATATATATATATTAATGAATGGATAATTTAATATATATGTTAATAAATATAATTAATGTATATTTAATATATGTTAATGGACTTTTTTATATTAAGGAATGGTTTTTAGGAATATGTGTAAACATATGTTAAATGGATATGTGAAAATATATGTTAATGAATACATATTAATGAACAATTAGGAATATACGTAATAAATAAATGTGAATATTGGTTAATGAACATTTTTATGAAACTATGTTAGGGAATACATGTTAAATCAAGAAAATGTAAATGTGAATTATAGAATGGAAAATAGTAATCAAATGCAAAAATGTATTATAAAAGTGATTATATGATGGAGGCTATAGGGAGGAAACTCACTTAGTCTAAGGGAGGGATTATGATAATCCCTAGGGCAATATATATACTGAAAACTGATATGCATATGTATGGCTTGGTTGATTAAACTCAACCAAGAAGAGACAGATCTGGCCGATCCCCTTTGAGGACTTGGATGATGAAGGCATCACCCAAGGAAAGGAATAGACAAGGGTCTTCCTTGGATGGCTTGGGTGTAAGAGGTTACATCCAAGATAGGATTCGAACTCATCTTCGATTTCTTGGAGGGCTTGGAACCAAGGGGTTCCAAGAGGGCGAGCTTCATGGTTGCCTAAGGACATTTTGGAACCAAGGGGTTCCAAGAGGGTGAGTTTCACGGCCGCCTAAGGACATTTTGGAACCAAGGGGTTCCAAGAGGGTGAGCTTCACGGCCGCCTAAGAACATACTTTCGTATGGCATTCGTATCCTTTTTATTAGATGAAAATTATGATTATGTTAATTTAGTATTAAAGATAGATTGCAAATTAAAAAATGGCTTTTATATATATATATATATATATATATATATATGTTGTATTCTAACAATTTGTTTTGCTGGACAATGATCACTAACTAGTAGGGACATTACAATTTGTTTTGTAGGACAATTTGTTTTGGGATGAATTTAGGAATTTAAATAAATAATTTATTTATTCAAAGAATGGTGCAACTTTCATTTGTAGGAGAATGCAAGTGGATGGGGGATTTTAAATAAATATTTATTTATTTAAATGGGGATTTTGGTTAGGCATTTTAAATAAATTATTTATTTAAATGAGAGGAAAGGGGAATTAAATTATTTTATTAATTTATTTAATATTTGGACTATAGTTAGTAATTTAAATAAATTTATAAAATTTATTTAATTAAATTAGAAGAATAGGCTGGAATGAATTAATTAAATGTGAATTAAATTAATATAAGATTATTACTGTATTAAATAAATATTAAATATTTATTTAATTTAGTGGACAAATTTATGTGTATGTGTGTAAGAATGTATATCAAAGAGTATATGAAAAAATGTATCAATATATAAATCATATCGTACATCATGAATGAAAGAATGGAGATCACCTCTCATGCTAAAAAAAAATTGCATGGGGTGCAAAGAATCAATACAATCAATAATCTTGTGTATGGTACATCAAAAATAATCAGGTCATCTGCATCAAGCTATATCAAAATGCTCTAGGGAGGCTAGGTTGGTGCCTGTGCCGCAGGCCCTTGTCCTTGATTCTTCCCATGGGATCCCTGTGCAGATCATGATGTCGACCCTATGTTCTGCCCACTCCTATGTTTGTGGATCATCCTCCCTAGTCTTTCGAAGCTCCTGATGAATCTCCTTGTACCCCTGCTAGATCCCCCACTATGGGACAAGCTAGATCTTATGGCTCTTGGTGGTGTTGTGTATGTCTCTCTTTGCTCTAGAGAGACGACTCTCTCACACTGCTCTCTATACCATCCTCCCTAATGTGACAGTGTCTAGATCTTTGCAAGTTGTCTCTCTATCATCCCAGTCAGGATTGCCTCTCCTTCACCCCTGTTGTCGATCATGCGTCGTGACTTGTCCCTCTCCCTCTAGTAACAAGAGACCCTCTCCTATTTCTACAATCGTGTGTGCTCCACGACATCCCTTGAAGCTAACATTGCGTCCCTCCCTTGTTGCAGTCTGTCTTTGTCCACTTGCAACTTTGCCTTGGCCTGATCTGCCTGGTTCCTAGCCTACCTCATCTATTCTCTCTCTATTGTGAGACTATGTATTCGTTGCTTGACTTTGACTAGTGCCTCCTATAAGGCTTGTATCCTAGTAGTTGGATCTAGTGGAGCCCTTGAGCTCTCTCCTCTCTCTCTCCTCTCCCTTCGAGACCTATCCTATGTATGTGTCCCATGTCCATATCCCTATGTTGGTGCTTGTGTTAGTCCCTGTGCACCCTCATCTTTATCCATGGCCTCAACATCTCCTCCTGTCCTCTGCGGCTAATGCTACTGCTATACCCCTAGCCCTCCTCAAAACTATGGTTTTTGTTTCCATTTCTCTCCCCCAAGTTGACTGATAGTTGTCCAATCTAACACCCATCACCCTTGCCTCCCTTCATTGTGTGCCTAAAGGTGCCAAGCCTATACCAATTGTCAGTGGCTTGTGCTCCACCCACCATGCTGAATATGCATTTGTAACTCCAAGATTTGCAACCACATCTTGGGGATCCCATGTTGTAAGTGCAAATTGAGTCCACTAATCGATCAATGTTTGTCTGTCCCCCAAGAGTGGCCCAAACTATGTGGCCTACTCCCTAGTAATCCACTTGAATCTATGTGGAGCCTCTAGTACATCCGAACAAAACTAAACTGGCATCAAACCCTATTGTGTCTATATCTCTCGATAACATACTCTCATCAGCCAATAAGGAGTAATAACCTAAGGGATGTACCTAGGATCCTCAACTACCCAGTTAGGCCCATGTATGGATACCATGTAATGTATGTCACATCTAATTTGTAAAAAACGACCCTCCAATGGTCGATGTCCTCTATCTCCTCATAGTGGAGTCCATCTCTACAACTACATACAACTGACAGATCAACTGCCTGATTTTCCCTACTTATTGGTCGGGTCATTGCAATGTATCCAAAACTATGGCCCCAATGGCATATCATGTGGAGCTCTTTGTACAGCTCTATCAAAAAGGGTCCCCAGGGCCATAGGTCAGCCTCCATCTACTGCATCTATACACACTTGAATCATACCCAATACAACTGATCAGTCGCCTCTGTGTGGCAAAATGAAGCTGCTAATCAATGCACACACAAAAAAGTAAATATGACGATTTGTTGGTGCCTGATCTAATGATAGCTTCATGCGTCACAACTACACTCCTACTCCAACCAACCTCTGTATGGTATCATCTGAATGTGCTCGCTCTGCGATCACTCGTACTCTTCTGATCGACAATCTCAAAATGTAATTCACATCCTCCCCAGCAATGTTGCTCCATCTCTTTGCTAGTGTCATTAGCATGGCCATATGGGACTTGATGTGAGGCATTTGCGCCAAGTGTCCTAACCCGATCCCATCAATCAAGGCCCACTCAGCAAGTTTGAACCGCTTCGCAACTCGAAGCACTGACGATCACCTCTCTCGGTTGAAGAAGATGTCTACACTCCAATGCATTCAAGCAAATCAGCATGTCAAATCATTTTTCTCTATCTATTCATTTTCTTCTTAGCCCCTTGGCCCCGTTTTTTTCTTTTATTTTCTCACTCCTGCCATTTTTGGCAACTCTCCCTTTTCCTAATCACAGGAATGCATTCTCATTGGCCAATGCATTTCTGCTCTCATGGTCCGCAAACCCGCTAATGTGGGAACGTGGTGCCATGGATCCCTAAATCTATGTCTTTCTTTCTAAACTTGCCCAGTGGCGAGATTGCCATCCCGCTAGCTCGTAAGTCGCAAGAACACGTTCCAGCAACCCTAGTATGTGAACCCGCTACTGCGGGATTGCATTCCCAAATCCCCCTAATCCAAAGCTATTCTTTGTCAAACCCACTCCCCTATGTGAGCTATGGGAACAAGTGTGCATTCCCATAGTTCACGAACCAACAAGAATGTTGTTTTTCCTACTTCTAGGCATAATAAATGCACAAAAATCAAAAGCGAGGTCTCGATTTTTTAAACATACATAGCGATAAGGTTGTCGGCCCTGCATGACACTTATCATCATGTTTGCATGATGCCACAGAGTCTCCTTAGCTGCTATCTTGTTCGCTGCTCTCAAAGCTCTAGAATGCGCAAAGCAAATCACTCTAAATTCTCTCTCATGCATGGTAAAAGTGAATGGTAAATTTGCAAATTTGCTAATATAGGGCCTTCTAAAGCCCTATTTTTCTCTATTCCAGTCCCTTTTTTCCTATTCTCTTCGTTTTGAGCATTGTCTTTGCCTACTAATTCTATTTCTTGTCATTTTCACTTTGTTTCCCTAGAGCATTTTCTCACTCTCTTCTTCAAGTAGTTGGAGTCTTTTGGTCTTCACACTAACACTACTTTAGTAGTGTCACCACAAAGAGGGACATAACGTAGGCACCTAAATTTGATTAATTTAATTAATTGAATTTAGCTATCTTCGATGTCTTTAATTAAATAATTACGTATTATTTAATTAATTAGTATTCCCTCCTCGTAGCTAATTAATTTTATTAATTACGCTATAGTCCCCTTTTAATTAATTATTTGACAATCATAAATCATTTAATTAATTAAATCCACCCCCTTTCTTCTATTAAATAAATCAAATGCATAATTTGATTATTTAGTTCATTTTGTCATTTCCTCCTTTTCCATTATGGAATTAATTAAATTAACTAATTCCATTTCTCCACGTCTCTTGACTCTAACCCTCATCTAAACCTAACCCACCTAGCTAACCATAGGTTTTAGTCAATCTTATCCTCTTTCCCTTACCATGTGTGCACATTCCCAAAATATCTTGCATTTCCTAATATTTGGGGAAATTTCCTAAAATTTTGAAAAATATCCTAATTACCTTGACATTTGAAAATATCTCTATATTTGGAATGGAACCTTCTTATTTGGGTGGCTCTTTCCCAAATAGGCATGTCTCCTAAAGAACGCATGTCATTCCTCCCCATGACACTTGTCCTTCTAAAGGACATATGTCATTTCCATCCATGACAATTGCCCTTCGCAGAGACAAGTGTCTCATTTTCATGTCTCCTCATCTCCTAGCTTAGCCTATTTAATTCCTTTATTTTCCTTCACAATCCATCCACTTTCATGCTTTCATACCATCGTAATATCAAATTGTTTGCTCATCCTTTGCATCCATTTTGAATCTCATTTAGCATAATCCTCATCTTGCACCAACCATCATGAAGCGAAATCGAGCATTTGCAACATAGCAAGCACACATCCAACCAAAAGACAATCAAATCAAGGGTTTTAGAAATAGAATTTAGAAATGCTTCTAAAAAATCTAAACACACACACACATCTTGTGTAACTTTAACGGCATGTAAAAATGTGCACAAAGATCTAGGTTCAAGCTTCTAAAAGGCTAAAAGCTACAAATCTTGTTTAACTTTAATGGCATGTAACTTTCCATGCTCTCGTTGATGATCTCATAAGTCTCTCTCTCTCTCTCTCTCTCTCTCTCTCTCTCTCTCTCTCTCTCTCTCTCTCTCTCTCTCTCTCTCTCTCTCTCTCTCTCTCTCTCGCACACACACACACATCCTACAATCATGAGATTCTTTTGAGGCATTTTATTTTTTGTTTGTTAAATAGTTCATGTGTTTTGCCTAAATTGTTAGAAATTTAAAACCTTAAATCAACATGAGACATTATTTCAAGGCATCCTTTCACTAAAAAAGCAAAACAACAAAAACTATTAACTAAATTGCTAGAAATTTAAAACCAACTAGTAGGAAGTATAAATGCATTAGTTGTACAGGTTCTTGAATAAGAGGTTCTTGAATAAGTGATAAGAGATGTATAACTTTATCAAATAGAAAAATGAATAATAGAAATTGTTGAGCCCTACTTATTCCTTTAGAATAATATATGCCAATAAAATAACAATCATGTTTGTCAGTTATCATATACAATTAGTCTACCTTGAGTTGCTAAAAAAGTTAATTCATGTCAAAATATCCTCAAAACTTGAAAACCCAAATCAAATGATCCAATAATCACAACCAATGAACATGCCAATTGTACCAGCAAGCCTTTTGTGATGACCTCATGGTCTTCTATGTGTTTCAATCCAATACAAAATTATAGTGGATGTCTTTTTGGAACTTGGTCTTAACCAGCTTACAATGGCTATCTCTAGAATAGTACAACCAAGACTCTAAATACCAATGGTGGATTGTAACAATTTGAATTAACAATTAGATGTTTCATACAATTGTACAATCATCTAAACCCAAATAATAATTGCATATTACTGCCTTTCCAAAAGTCCATATATAGAACTTTATTTTTTTCTTTTATTAACAATCCAAAGGAAAAACTAGTTAATTTATATCCAAAGTGATATACTAAATGAAAAAAGAGGTCCTTTAGATATGTTTTATGAAGGCTTGAGAAGGTGGAGGACTAAAGAATCTTGTATATTAGACATTTAACTTTTCCAATGTCATCCTTTCAACAAAATGAACAACAATATTTGTCCATATGATTAAATATTATGAACAAGCAAATAGAATAAAGAAACATAATGAAAATGGTAATAATCTATAGGTTCATAGAGGATAAAGTAAATAGAATCAAACAAAAAAAATCATAAGAAAAAATATAAAAGATAGAAAGCAAGATATTTCAATGGTTTGAAGAATGATTAAAAGAAGTTAAGGAAAAGAGAGCACAAATTACCTTGAAATTTCATTTTATCAAATTATATTTTCTTTTATTTCAAAGAATAGAAGTTCACTCTATAAGAAAATAAAATCCAATTTGATTTTAAGAGTGTCGTATAAATATATATAAGTTTTTATTAATATTTCAAGGTTTTTTTTTTACTTTCTTAAAATGTTTTTATTTGCTTATTTAATAACCATGAATCATATTTAAGGAGTTCAATTGGGTACTTAAATTTTTAATTGTGCAATGGTGCAAGAGCACATGAAAATTTTCAAAAAAAAATTATTACTTAAAATTGGCAAAGTTTGGACTCAAATCCTTTATAGGATAGTATTAAATACATTTTTCAAAATATAGATTTCATAGTCATATCTTTCATAATTTAAAAGAAATTAATATGTCAATAAAAGACCAACATTTTTTATTTTATACTAAAAAAAAATCCGTTGGAGGAAAAGCTTCACAAGGTCATTCCACACATTCTAGCCAGTTTTCAGGTATGCAAAAGCCAGTTTCTAGCAATCTTTTGACGCCCCATTGGGCACAATCAAAAGTCACCAAAGTTAATTCTCACAATGTATATAAGTTAAGTGTGAGGCATTAGAAAAGGCAGAGATTTGTGTGTTGGAGTGTTGAGATCACAGTTAAGGGTGCTTTCGTATCATGCAATATAAAAGATTTATTTAAAAACTTATTTTTAAGGTTTAGTTTTTCAGTATATATTTTAAAATTAAAGTTTTAAATAATTATATTTTTTAAAGGAATTTTATAGTTATAGGAATATGGAATAAGTAAAAATATATTTTTTTAAATAAAATTTATTGGGTATGTAAATTTATCTTGCATTTTTTAATTTTAAATTTGATTATTTTAAAATAATGAACACTTTAAGGGTAACTCTAATATTCTATCAAAGTTATTAATTCTTTAGGAGGGTTAATCAAATTATGAATACAATAAAATAAATGATAAAATATAAACGTACAAGAAAATAATCAAATAAAATGATAACACGTGAGCACATTATTATGATCAAGAAAATCATATAATGAAAAATTTCACAAAAGCATCATTATTAAAATTTACAAGTTTATTTTGTATACTTAGATACCCTAGGAACAATTCCTCCCTCATGAATAACCTCATATATTTCTATTGTACTGTGAATATTTTAATATCTCTTCTAATAATTAAGACTACTGAAAATCTCTTATATAAAAGAAAATAAGTACATATTTGAGAAGTTACCATATAATTTCAAATTAGAGGGACTGACATTTTCACTTATATTTTCAACAACCTTTTATAATATCTATGCATAATTTTATATTATTACAGAGACTGGCATTTTCACACTTAATATTGTTAGTTCTTTTCATGAAAGTATAACGCCCATACAATCTTTAAACAATTAATCAATCAATTAGAATTTATGAATTTATTGAGTGAAATTTCATTGCAATTTACTAACAAGTGAAATGTTCATTTTTATGTTGAAACATTCACAAAACAATATTTTGACATTTTTCAGACACAGACCCTCACACATAAACAAAAATTTGAATTCAATTGCAATGCTAAGAAATTAAAAATTTAAGTCTGCAAGATTAAACTTTATATATTTTCATTCAACACCTTCTAAATGAGACAATGTTTTTACAAACCTGCAAATACATATGATTCCACCTTATAGACTGATGAATACAGTCACAAATCTAATGTGGTATGCTCATAGACCAACAACAAACAAATTATTCAACTTCCCACGCGTAATTACACCCAACTTTCCATCTCTCTCCGAAATCTCCCCCTCGTCCAAATCCTAGATTCTTTTTTTTATTCTTTTGAAAACCCTCCCCAAAAACAAAAAAATCAACTCCATGTACTGCTATCCTCCAGAAATGCTACCACAACCCCTACGAAAACCCACTCAAAAACTCCCCATAAAGAAAAAACTAGCCCCCATACTCCTCCCCTTGAATCACATTTGCTAATTTAGAGTCTTACAAGAGACTCCACTACTTCGAGGATGTCAAGCTTATTCTAAAAAAACTCCCCACTACTAACAAAATTTTTAAAAAAAGCCTTAAAGAGCTGGCAACAATTCTAACACCTACTGAAGGACAATTTGAAATTTCAAATGTGGTTCTTCAACATGGATGTCCTACATCAGACACCCATGGTAGAAAGAAATGTTTCACATAAGTGAAACACATAAACATTTATAAATCTTGTGTTTGTTTTGCGTCCACTTTTTTGCTTCATCTTCCTGAATATGCTTAACTAGTTTCCTCTATAATTTGATGGCTCTCTCATTCTTGGTTTTTCTTCTTTTTCTTCTTCTTGTTACATAATCCATTTCCCACCAACATGCACTAGGGAACTCTGGAAAATCAAAATCTTTAATGCCATTCCATTCAGTTAAAACTAGTTGCTCTTCATAGTCCTAACTTAAACAATTCTTTAAGGTGAAAAATGGCAGCACCAAAGGCTAGTGGAGCAGGCACACGTCAAGCCCTCATCAAGGAAGATTCAAAAGGCGAAGTGCTAGAGATGAAGATCACTTCCTATTGGAGCAACGTGGGAGATGCCAATCTTGGGCGATTTGACATCAAGAAATTCCTTAGCTCATCATACACAAGTAAGCCTTCAGCAACAGCTAAGAAGATGATCGAAAGTGGAATCATTAAAGTAGTTGGCTTTCCTCTCGCCATTCAATGTTATGAATTAATGGTCAAATGTGCCAAACACTATGATTCCCACACAAGGACAATAGTGGCAACCAATGGAAGGGAACTTGCCTACCTGCCAGAAGTGGCTATTAGTGAAGCTTTCCACCTACCTAAGCCAAAGGATATGATTTATAGAAGCACGAAAGAAGCTAAAGCATTCTATGATGATGACCTGGAGACATGTCTAGGAATCATCAATAAGTACTGGCTATTTAAAAGTAGATTCGGCAAGAGCAAGATGCCTGGTAGACTACATAGGGTTGATTTCAAGGATGAATTCAAAGACCTAATCACCTTGCTCAATCGAATCACAAGCGCTTCCCAAGCATTCAACTTTGAAAATTGGATGTTCTTCTTCATAGAAACAATCACCCATGGGAAGGATATGATCAATTGGGCAAGGATTATCAGCAATAGCTTAGATGTACAACTAAGGAGGCTCATTCGCACTAAGACATTCTACATGAGCTCCTATATCATATATTCTCTTGCCAGAAACTATGAGTATGTTGGATTGATGTATAGAGGTGTAGTCAAAAGAGGACCTAGAGAAATAAGAGCTTGTGAATCATATACACGGTTGCAGCATCCTAGTAAACAACATTGTAGAAGAGTCAATGATACCTTCACCATGCATATCACAAGAACCTTGTAAGGTAGAATTCATCAAAGGTTATCCTCGGAAGCACAAGAATTGATCAAGCAATATGGTGCCCGGTTCATTCAGTTCCCAAAGTTTACATACATAAGGGTTTAAGGATGTTCTTCTCCTCCCTATATATTACCACGCTATCCAACTAATAAGATAGTGTTTCTTGAAGTGGCAAGGCAGTTGGTGGTATATGGCAAGGTACAAAGGGATGGACACAAGACTGGCATTGCTTTCCCGATTTCACTTGGAGATTCTATAGAAGTGTGCCCCTCTCTACAAGAAGCTGACAACGCCCAAGAAGAATTGTCATTCTACTCACTCACATCATTTGCTTCTAGAGATAACTTTGATCTTTATGATAACATAAGGAGGGTTGAAGGGAAAAAACATAGGCATATATGGCAACTGGAGGACTATTGGATGAATGCTCAAGATGATTTTGAAGTAAGAAAAAGGATGCATTCCAAGTTACCCTTTGACTTCATTCGGAGATGTAATGTCTTTAGTGTCGTTGATCAAGCGCAAGATAGTGGTAAATGTCTCCAACTTACCTACAAAGAAGAGAAAGACAAGGAAGTGAAAATTAATTGGACTGAGGTAGAGACCACAAATTTGAAAGACTTTATGAAGACAATCTTGGCCTATACTCGCAAATGGGTAGATATCCAACATCAAAAGTTGAAGGAACAGAATGTGCAAGTAACATTTGACTTAACAAGAAGAGCAAAATTGTTAGAGGATAATGAAGAAAGTGGAAGTGCAAGTGGAAGCGCTACCCAATCAGCTCCATCCAAAGGTTCCAAGAGGAAGGAGAATCATGAAGAAAAAGGGTCATCACGTAAAAGGCATAAGTCAAATTCTGGTCATCCTTCTACTAGTACTTCTTCCAGGCATGAAGAAGAGATGAATCCAGATGAAAGTCATAAGAATCAAAGAATTGAAAAGGATTTGAGTCATGAGGTAAATGACTCGATGGAATCAACAATCCATAATGACAGAGGTGAAAGGCAAGACAAAGGGAAACAATCACAAGTCAAGAAGACCTCACTCCCCACATTCAAGTAAGTGATGAAGATGAAGGAGAAGATAATGAAGAGACAACTTCCTCTCCAAGAGATGAACAATTGCCCTTCCTCTATCCCGGCATGGCTTAAAGAAAGACTCGCCAAATAAGTAATAGCAAGTAGAAGAGCTTCGTTACATATCATTCTAAAGTTCTAAACACATTCCTTGAAGTCTAGATATTCATCCCTTAAGGAGTATGTACGGCCCCTTGGATTAACAACAATCAAAACGACCAATTGAGCATATCTACAAGTCATGACCCGACAATAGAAACCTTGGAGTCTTCCACTTGATCACATAGTTTAGCATTTGGGAAGATTTTGCTCAAGAAAGGATAACATACTTTTGGGTATTTTATTCTGTGTTTGATTGTGCCTAAAAAACACATCAACGGGCCCAACTCCACAAAGCCCTAGACCGCAGGTACAAAGGATCTAAAACCCTAGGTTGCAGGATGCAAAATACAAATGCAAGTTGCAGATCTGAAACACCACAATTGCGAACAAAAACCAAAAATACATGGGCACAAAAAAACAAAAGAAAAACTCCACGATCTTCAAATGCAACACCCAAACTGCCCATCAAAAATTTTGAATTATAGCTCCAAAGGAGCCCATGAAATTCTGCAAAGATTTCAACAAAACCTCCAACGATTTGTAAAAAATCGAAAAAACAAATTTCTGGAAAAAATTCTAAATAAGAAGAGGTTACGAATTTTTTCTCAAAAAATTCACCAAATTTATGAAATCTCATTGACTTGCTCTGATACCATGTTAAAATATTTGATGATATTAAACAATAGAGCGAGAGCTCTATATAAAGAATTTACAAGAGACGATGTTTCTAAAAGAAACAATTGTAAATTGAAGCTGAAAATAGAAACTAACTAAAAACGACTAACACAGGGGTCCCATGGAGAGGGCTTAAGCTCTATTTTTCAAGGAAGAGGTGGTCCCATGAAGAAATTATTTTTCCACTATGAGATTATTTAGAATCTTTTCCCAAAAAATAAGACCCCCTACTTTTTAGGCATGTAATTTAAAGCAAGTGAAAATGAGTTGGGGCTAGAAATTGCCCCACCGGCTTAGGAATATTTTATGCCACTTGTCAATCATCTGAATTTTTTAGATTAAATTAAATTTATTTGCAACCAGCTTGCTTAATTTTAAGAGTTTAAACTTAAAATGACACTGTTAACATCCTTAAATTTAGGAGATTAAATTTTTAAGCTTAAGTGCAATACAAAATTCATGGAACCGCCAACATTAAAATATTCCTAAATATTCTCAGCAGCTCCAACTCTATTTTTTAGGAAGACCCCCTCCATGGGACCTCAGCCTAAGATGACTAAGATAACCATTAAAGAAACATTACAATATTCTGTTATGTTTCTCCAAGTTTCTAGGAGAGGGGATAGGGTTTTGAGGATACCAGAAAAATTCCTAAATTTTACGCCTAATTAGATAGTTGAGAACATTGCTAATAATAAATAACTCATTGTCAATTGTCATATCATTAATGTTAAAGAAAATTAAAATGGTTATCTCATATAAATAAACATCAAAGTAGTGTTACTTTGAATCTACATAAAATGTAGAAATTAAATATAGAATTGCGAATGCAGGTGATAATTGATGATTCAATGCCATTGTCAAATCATAAATGTTAAAGAGGTAAAAATAGTTTATATAAATATCATAGTAGCATTAGTTGGAATCAGAATCAACTTGCAAACCAAAACTGTAGATGGAATTAAAATACTCGAGATCTAATTAAGAGAAATTTCGAAACGAGGCACTTTTCATCCAGCACAATGTAGGACATTTGTTTTTGTTTTCTAAAACCAAAGTGGGCGTCTAGGGGTAGCTGGAACCATCCTATAGCATGTCATTTTGTGTTGTGAATGCAGACCCCACGTAAAAGGCTAGGATTTTTGTACAGTTACAAATAGGGACTGTCTTGATATTCCTAGGGTGTCGCAGAGATGACAGGAACACCAAGGGATCCCCAAAACATTTCTATACAATGAGAGTGTCAGAGAAACGTACTCCAGTATGGCGAGACGTCCTAGTGACTTTCCTTAAAATTTTGACAAACTGGGGATGGAAAGGGGATATTTTGTATCAGTCCCTCCAGCCCCTAACATCCTCATATGGGGTAATTTAGGTAAAACCCAGGGAGCCTGTGTAAGAACCCAGGAATGCCTCCACAGTTTGCACTGAAAAAACTAATTATTAAACTTGAAACAGAAATCCTCATTTTTGGCATTCATTTGTTTAGCAGAAGCTTCTTTAAACCTTAGGCAATGTGTTTAAACTTTAATCTATGAATAACCTCAAGCTTACCGAATCATGAGTAAATTCTCAAATTGGCATCTACTAAGTGTAACATAGTGACCAGTCCATTGAAATATAGAAATTTGCAGATAGTTACAGCATTTTGGGGATATGTCCAGTTCTTATTCATATGTTATTGCTGTTATAATGAATTGGAATATCCAATGTTTTTTAAAAAACGATTCTTTTATTTGTTGTAATCAAGCCTGAAATGGACCTGGTGAGTTTAAGTCCCAAAACTATGTTAACAACCATTTGCTGATTATGACTTCCAACTAATTATGTTTTGTGGCGTTTCCTATTGCTGATGAACCCAGTGATTGTGCACCCTAACTTCGCACCTATCAAAAATTATGTGGTGAATTCAAATGACTTTCAAATTTTTATTGCAACTTACTTCACAAGTTCACTGCTCAAATCTAAGGTTTCAAGTCTACATCATCAAATATGGTGTCACGACATTGATATTCATAAAACATGTCAAATACAAGGCTTCTTGACCCTTGACCCATGATAGACAACTATGATACTCTTTGAAATTGTTGGTACTGATAATTGATTTTTTTTCTCTAATCTTATCCATATCAAGCCATTTAATATCTAATAATGCTGACACACAACTAACAAGTTAAACAAGTTAATCCTATATAATAAATAAACTTTTAACCTGAACAAATTATTTTAATAATGTATTGTTGTCAAATTGAATATATAACCTAAATAATCTTAAAAATACTAACCAAATCTTTGACATTATTTCCCTGTCATTTCCTTTCATTGAGCAGAGGATGCATCCAAAGTTTGACACAGGCAAGAAGCAAATGGGTATATCACACATTTGACACAGGGAATGAGTAGATGAGGCACATCATGTATTCGATGCAGGCATAGGGTGGACGAGTCAAATGAGGCTTATTTTCAAATGTTTGAGAGGAGGAATGTGGCGCTTACTTGTAATCTTGGAGCTCTCAGAGCAGGTTTCATGTTTAGTCTAATAAGTGCATAGTCAGCAATTAATTTTTGTTTTGGTTTGTTCAAAGAGTGTAAGTGTTTGCTTTGGTGACTTGGGAAGATATAAATGTGCATTGATTTCCATAGGATTGAAGAACCAGAGCCCATCATGCCAGAAACGTAGAAGTTGAGGATGATGAGAGGTCAATCTAGCAAAATGCAATGGAAGCTTCAGCCTCTAGAGATGTGGATTCACGTACAACAAATGGGGTGGAGTAGGCGAGTGCAACAGAACAGAGAAAAAGGGGTAAGAAATATAAAGTCTAGTCTTGGTTTATTCAGGTTTTGAGAGGTCAAAAATCCACTTGGATTCCACATTTGTGGCCAAGGGCAGAAACCCTTGCTTCCAATTGAGTGATTCCATTTGGGAATCAAAAGTGTGCTAATTTGTGGAGGATTTTGAAATATTGTCAGTAACTAAAGCGTCGCTACAGTGTTTTTTGCAAGAAAATGCCATCTTTGGTTGTCAAAGCATGATTGAGAGTTAGTAGGTAGATTTCTAGAATTTTGGTGAATTTTTCGACATCAACTAGGACATATCTGAGTTATTTCCATTATCATAGCTGGTTGCCATCATTGGAAGGAGGAAATCAGTCATCTAGGGTAGAAATTCAGGTTTCCAGCTGCTGCATTGTATTTATTCAGCCATCATTGATCAAAAAACAGTCATTTAAGTGAAGTGCTGTCTTGCAAGAGGGTGAATTTAGAATCAACTGCATGTTATAGGTGTTTCCAACGCAGAACGGGCCTTCATCAGTAAATATTTATGAGTTACCAACTTGCTGTACCATCCCACAAGGCTGCCATACCATTCTAAGGATTTTTTTTGGATGATTAATAATAAGGAACAGCAATAACGCTATCATTTCCAGTCATCAACAGCATCTCCAACAACAGGGTATATGCAGATCTGAGGGTTTTTATTGGAGGAGATTTCCACCATTTAGGGTGGCCATACCTTTTTCAATTTTCGGATGCTGCTATTGATTTCTGAGCAAGGGCGAATCTTATCGGAGGGCTTCTGTGCTGATTTCAGCCCTCTGACAGGCCAAACAGCTACAAATCTAGGGTTGTGACTTGTGAGTGCATTAAATAATTTATTTTATTGTAATACATTTCCAGCAGCTGAAATCAAATTTCAAAATTTATTTCGGGATTCCAATTGGCTGTCATACCATTAATATTTTGAAATAACCCAGCTAGGGTATCGGGTTGAAAATACTATCAAATTGAAGCATTCCATTTAAGATAGATCAAACAGTTCTGGAACAGATTTCTTATTGGATATAAACCAAATATGCCTAAACTGTCTAAAACAGAAGTAAGGTATTGAAAACAATATTATTTATTTCTTATTGGATGATTGAGGAATACCAAGAACCGACAGAATAATCTAGGGGAGGACCCACGGCGGTCTCAAACCCTTCATTGTCCATCACCGGCATTGCCTGAGTGAATACCTCTGAAACCCTTCACAAATACCCTCTGAAACCCTCAGCAATGGCGAACTGTAATTCTGAAACTGAAATCTGCTACTGTAACCGGACCTACACTGCTGTAGCATGCATGCAACGACTGGGGCTGTTTGCTTGGGGTGGCATCCAAGGCTTGATGCTCAAGGGTTGCGTCCAAGCTTGGAGTTCTGGCGGCAGACCAAAAATAATATGAAATCATAATGATTGCAGAATACCTCCTTTTCTTCCACCGTAGCAATATAACCCTCAACCCTATAATATGCGCTCCACCTTCAAACCTAAACTTGGCAATAATATTAGGAAAAAGAATAACCCTCAGTGCTGATCCACAAGGTAGGAAGAAGTCATAAAATATCTAATTTATCTTGGCCCCAAGCCATGACTGAAAATCAGGTAGCCACTTAAGTGAACCGGACCCCACCACTTATTGAATCAAAAGACTTCTCTAACTCAGAAAATTGGCTAAGTATGGAGAAGAAACATACTTAAGCCTTATTAGGAGAAAAAATAACAGCGGCTAGAGAAGGGACATCATGACAGTCCTCCCTTCCCGAGATTGGTGGTCCACAAGCAATCACAAGTTTGGATGTTGCAAAATTTCCTCTCCTTCCCAAGAAGCATCTTCTAAAGGTAAATCCTTCCATTTAATTAGATATTCCCGGATCACTTTACGTCTCAGTTTTCTCTCTCGCCAATCAACTAGACCTTCAGGTGCAAGCACCAACTTCCCAGACTCATCTAATGGTGGTAATTCAAGAGATGCAACTGTCTGTTGTCCCACAACCTTCTTCAAACAGGAAACATGAAAAATATTATGAATCTTACTACCTAAGAGAAGCTCAAGTTCATAGGCAACTTCTCCAATCCTTCTAATCACCTTATAGGGTCCATAAAATCTTGGTTTCAATTTTTTTGCTCCACTGCTCTTTAGGGAAGATTGTCTGTAAGGTTGCAGGCGAAGAAATACTAAATCACCAACCTGAAATTCCCTTTCCACTCTATGTCTGTCCGCATACATTTTTTGTTGGTTTTGTGCATGTAGAATATTATCCTTCAACACTTTGAGTATATCCTGGTACTCTAGTATAGTCTCCCTTGCCCGGGGTACCTTGTTGTTATCAAAAGCCAAGTCCACAAATGACAAAGCCTCATATCCATACAGAGCTTTAAATGGGGGCATCCCAATAGTCATATGATATGTTGTATTGTAGCAGTATTCACCCATATACAGCCATCTGATCCATGTACGCTGCTGTCCTGAAACATAGTTTCGGAGATAGCCTTCAATCCATTTGTTTACTATTTCCGTCTGCTCATCCGTCTGAGGGTGATAACTGGTACTTGGTGTCAGCTTTGTCCCTACCAACCGAAACAACTCCTGCCAAAACAAGTTGATGAACTTGTTGTCCCTATCACTGACAATGGTCTTCGAAAGACCATGCAATCTAAATATCTCTCTAAAAAACAAATCAGCAACCTGTGATGCTGATTAATTTGTGGCAATGGCAAAGAAATGGGAATATTTGGTCAATATATCCACCACAACAAATATGCAATCCTTCCCTTGTACCCTTAGGAGACCCATGATGAAGTCCATTGAAATACCCTCCCACTTTTGTTCAGGAATGGGCAGGGGTTGTAGAAGACCTACTAGAAAGGTATGTTCTGCCTTATTTTGTTGACAAATTAAGCACTCACGAACATATTGCAGCACCTCATCCTTAAGACCTTTCCAAGAGAATCTTTCTCTAATCCGCCTATAAGTTTTAAAGAAACCTGGATGCCTGGCCATGGGAGTCTCATGTAAAGCTTTCAAAATATTCTGCTTCAAATTGGACCATGGTACAAGATACATTCTACCCTTATAGTATATTATATCTTCTAGCACCGTATATCTGTCATCATGCATCTTCCCGTCCAGTATATCACAAGCAAAAGAATCCTTAGCATATTCGGCCAACAACTATGATTTCCAATCAGCTGAAACTTTTGTAAGTGAACAAACAATAGGCCTCCTAGAAAGTGCATCAGCCACCACATTTTTCTTCCCTTTGATGTATTCCACATCAAAATCATATGCCTGAATCTTGTTCACCCATTTTTGCTGCCTCTCATTAAGATCCTTATATTCCAAAAAATATTTCAAACTATTATGATCAATTCTAACAGTAAATTTAGCACCCACCAAGTAGTCTAAATTTGGCTAAAGCATGCATGATAGCCAACATCTCTTTGTCATAGGTGGAATGCAGTTTTTCTGGATCTCTGAGCTTCCTGCTCTCAAACACAATAGGATGTCTATCTTGCATCAATACTGCTCCAATTCCATATCCTGAAGCATCACACTCCACAATGAAAGGCTTTGTAAAATCCGGTAGTGCTAACACTGGACATGTACTCATAACACTTTTGAGTTTCTCAAAAGTAACTTGTGCTTCTGTGGACCACTGAAAAGCCCCTTTCTTTGTAAGATCAGTCAATGGCGAAGCTAACTGGGAAAAGCCTCGTACAAACCTCCTGTAATAGCAACATAATCCCAAAAACCCTCTGAGATCATAAATATTTTTAGGAATTGGCCACCCCTGGATTGCCTGAATCTTCTCCTTATGTACCTTTACCCCGTCAACACCTATCACATGTCCCAAGTAGAGAATTTCTGACATTCCAAACTCACACTTAGAAGCTTTGGCAAACAAAGATTGATGTTCCATGATGCTGAGGACAGCATCTAAGTGCTGCAAATGTTCATCCCACGTTTTACTATATATTAGTATGTCATCAAAGAATACTAATACAAACTTCCTCAACTGTTCGCGAAATACATGATTCATGCAAGATTGAAAAGTTGCAGGAGTGTTGGTCAAACCAAAGGGCAAGACAAGAAATTCGAAGTGCCCATAATGACAACAAAATGTTGTTTTCTGTATATCTTCTTCTCTTACACTTATCTGATGGTAGCCAGATCGTAGGTCAATTTTGGAGAAGAAAAATGGACCATGTAATTCATCCAGTAATTCATCTATTCTAGGAATAGGGTACCTGTTCTTAATGGTTCTTTTATTCAATGCTATGTCGTCTGTACACATCCGTAATGTGCCATCTTTCTTCTTGACCAGCAGTACTGAAGAAGCAAACAAACTAGAACTTGGCCGGATATGTCCCATTTTCAGCAACTCCTTAATTGTCTTTTCTATTTCCTCTTTGAAGTGATGAGGATGTCTATAAGGAGTGGTTATTACTGGTTTTGATCCCCCTTCTAGCTCAATAACATGCTCAAATCATCTATCAGGAGGACGTCCTGGTGAAATATCTCCAAACACTACACCGTGTTTGTCCAACATACACTGTATATCCACATGATAGGCTGGTTCTTCTTTTGTAACAGCATTATTAGAAACAAAACAGTGGGCTGCCCACTCAATGTCACCATGACGGAAAAGAGCCTCCATTCTTTTGGCAAAGACTACTCTGGGTCCACCATCCGCCATGGCTTTCAACACTGTTTTCTTACCCTCAACCATAAACTCCAACTACATTTGTTTGAAGTCCTGAACATACCTTTCTAAGGATTCAAGCCACTGGAGACCCAAGACAACATCCACATTACTGAGATTAAGAACATAAAAATCTCGTATCAAGGTACAGTCTCCCGTTTGAATCTTAAGCTGAGGTAAGACTTCGTACAACTCAAGGGAAAACCATCCGCCACAATCACATTAAATCCAAGGAACTCCTCTGCTTGAAGTCCGCGTTTGCTAACAAGACTCCCATCAATGAAATTGTGAATTGCACCACTATCTACCAAACATACTGTTCGTTGTCCCTTAATGACTCCTTTCAGCCAGAAAGGTCTACCTCTCGGAATTCCAGAGAGAGTAGCTACCTGTGGATTTTCTTCAACAACAGTATCTTCCAATTCAATCAGTGGATTCTGAACCCCTATGTGTTATCTTTCTCAACCATTTCCTCAGACTCATCCTCATCTTCTGAGCTAACTTCAATTAAATGAAGTTTGCCTTCACCAAGGCAGCGATGTCCTAGTTCCCAAGGCTCTTTACAGGAAAAACACAACTTCTTCCTCCTAAGCTCATTTCTAGACTCCTGATCAGCCTTTGAAGGAGTACTTCTTGGTTGGTTGAAACTTGTATTCCTTTGCTGATTCAGGCCTTTTTTCTCAGCTTTCCATGGACTGTATTCTTTTTTGTGAGGCTGATAAGGTGCTGAAACTTCTAAATCCATAGCTGGTCCGATGGCATCATCAAGGGAGTTTGGCCTGTGAGCTTTCACTAAGCCTTTCAATCTATCATTAAGTCCTTCAACAAAGAGCACGGTGATCCTTTTCTGAGGCATATCGGGCACCGTTACTGCAATCTTCTAGAATTCATTGATATATAATTCCAGTTGTTCGGTTTGCTTCAATTGAGCCAACTCTCTGTAATAAACTTCTATATCTTTCCTGTCAAAGCGGGTGATCAGCCTATTAACAAATTCTTCATATGATTGAATCATGGCATGATCCTGGGAAACGAGACCATGATGCCACCAGTCATATGCTACCCCTTCCAAATGCATGGTAGCAAACTGTATTGCCTTTTCCTCTTCCATGGGCTTGAGTGCCAGGAAGGTATCCAACTTATGAACGCATGATCTTGCTGATAGTTCTCTAGTTCCATTAAAAGTTGGAATATTTATGTTATTCAAGGCATCTTTATATTCCAATGGCTGGAAAACTTGCCTCACTGGACCTCTAGGCCTCTTGTCTTGTCTTTCCTGACGATTCCTAGCCTTGTCCCTAAGCTGGTTCATGAACTGATTTAAGTTCATTAGCTGCCTTACATCAGCTGGTAGCTGCATATATTCATCTCGTGCCACCATGACATCAACTGTGACGTGAGTTTCTTCTTCCTCTGCTTCAGGAGGGGGTTCTCTGTCATTTTGACGTGGTAAAAATTGAGGACGTAAAGGTCGATCAGACCTTGTATCAGTTGTTCGTACCACATTGGAGGCGGTTCTATCTTGATTTCCTTGTCCAACCTCACCTCTATTATGATGACTACTTGACCTTCTTGAGTAAGCATGATCAGTTCTCAGTTGCCCTATGGCTGTGATCATTTTGTCCTGGAACTGTTGCATCATTTGCTGCTGCTGATGAGCGAACACTGTCAAAAAGTTATCCAGTTGATTAGTCAAATCTCTAGGCGGACTTGCATCTCTTCTTTCACCCATCTTAGATTCAGCTGGGATAATTTCGGCTTCTTCACATTGTCCGGACATACTCCTTGTATTGTATCTATGAAATTCTAACCCTCTGGACTGCATAGAACCCTGTTACAAGAACATGCAACGAAAAAGCACGAAAAGCAAACTAAACCCCACAAGCTGGTAGGGTTTGTGGCTCTATTCCCACTGAAATAACCCAGCTAGGGTATTGGGTTGAAAATACTATCAAATTGAAGCATTCCATTCAAGATAGATCAAACAGCTCTAGAACAGATTTCTTATTGGATATAAACCAAATATGCCTAAATTGTCTAAAACAGAAGTAAGGTATTGAAAACAATATTATTTATTTCTTATTGGATGATTGAGGAATACCAAGAGCTGACAGAATAATCTAGGGGAGGACCCACGGCGGTCTCAAACCCTTCATTGTCCATCATCAGCGTTGCTTGAGTGAATACCTCTGAAACCCTTCACAAATACCTCTGAAACCCTCAGCAATGGCAAACTGTAATTCTGAAACTGAAATCTGCTACTGTAACCGCACCTACACTGTTGTAGCATGCATGCAGCGACTGGGACTGTTTGCGTGGGGTGGCTTCCAAGGCTTGATGCTCAGGGTTTGCGTCCTTAGCATGGAGTTCTGGCGGCAGACCAAAAATAATATAAAATCATAATGATTGCAGACTACCTCCTTTTCTTCCACCATAGCAATATAACCCTCAACCCTATAATATGCGCTCCACCTTCAAACCTAAACTTGGCGATAATATTAGGGAAAAGAATAACCCTCAGCGCTGATCCACAAGGTAGGAAGAAGTCATTAAATATCTAATTTATCTTGGCCCCAAGCCATGACTGAAAATCAGGAAGCCACTTAAGTGAACCGGACCCCACCACTTATTGAATCAAAAAACTTCTCTAACTCAGAAAATTGGATAAGTATGGAGAAGAAACATGCTTAAGCCTTATTAGGAGAAAAAATAACAGTGGCTAGAGAAGGGACATAAAATATTTTTGGAACCGAGTGTATTGTTGTCAAATGAAAGTATATAAGAGTTTGGTATTGTTTGTCATTAATAATTTTGACCAGTTTGGTGTTAATTCCGCCCAGCTAGGGTTTACTATAGTAAATTCTGGTCTTTGCAGCAGTTAGGGTTTGAGAAAAAAAAATACAATGGTTGTTACATTCCAGGTTCAATACTAAATCAGAAATAGAAGTAGGGTTTTGCCATTACACTAATTGGGAACATCTCATCCTCCCTTCCCCAAACTGCTTGCTAACAAGCAATTTTAGACTTCACATGTAGCGTCCTCGAGTGGAAGATTCTTCCTTTTCATCAAGTACTCCAGAATGACCATATTTCTTAGCCTCTTCTCTCTCGTGTCAATGATAGCTTCGACCTTCAAGATCATTTTTCTTTCATCATCAAGTGATGGCAACTCTAACGAAGGTGTGAGCTGCTATCCAAGGGCCTCCTTTAGGCATAACACATGCAAAATATTGTTAGTCCTACTAGTTTTTGAAAGTTTCAGCTCATATGTACCCTCAGCTATCCTCCTTATGATCTTATAAGGCCCATAAAATCATGGCTTAAGCTTTTCTGCACCACTTCCCTTGAGAGAAATTTTCCTATAAGGCTGTAACCTCAAAAAGAACATGTCTCCTATTTTTCATAACATACAGTCTCATACTAAATTTATGCTGTCATTTTCACTACAAATCCATCAGCTGATGTTGTGCTAGTGCTTTGAGAGCAAACCACATTTATACAGCTACATGCATCATTCATCATACTAATCATATAAAGTGGAGTATTGGGTGCAACTCTTCTTCGACTCAATCGGAGGAGTAAAGAATAACAAGATATAAGGATCCATTTATTGCATTTGAATCTGTGTTGCAGTTTTATCTTTCCTTGTCTTCAACAGAGGTAATTAACTCTACCACAACAGCAATGGCAGTAGGGGCAGTGAATGAGCTTGATGATGTAGAAGTTTATTCAAATTCTAGCAGTTAATTTTCCTTACTTTGGCATATATTAATTTCTGAAATGGTCTCTTTCAAAGGCAACTCCACCTTGACTATCGGCAGTAGTTACTTCTGCCCAAAACTGTATTAGATAAAATAAGACTGATCATTAAAATATAAATTGACATAGAGAATAGGAAATCAAAGGGGGAAGCTGACGTGAGGAAATTATGGAAGGCACTGATCATTGGAGGCAGGGAGTTGAAACTTGAGTAGGAGTGATGAGTTGTGGAGTAGTCGTAGTTGATTTTTCAATTTATAGTATAGGATTTTGTAGTATGAAGACGGTAGCCAGGTAAATGAGTTACCAGTAATGCGTTGGAAATCTGGAGTTAACCCCATCTGAAATATGAAGTTAGTAGTATTTTTTTGTGGTGTTGAATATGTACTGGAGACTTTGGTCGAATATAATCCCTGTGTAAACAAGCACAGCTCAGAAAAACATCAGTTAGTAGTATTTTTTTTTGGTGTTGACATGTAGCTAGGTCGGATACCTAGCGATGGCCGACCTAGTCTTGGAATTGCTAATTGGCCTTTCGGCCTTAGCAATTCTCCATAAAATACGCAGCTTATATGTTTAATATAAAGGTATTGGTCTGGCCCTAAATAAGTAACTTGTAATTAAATAGGTCTGACCCTATTCTTGGCATCAAATCAGTAAGGCCGACTTGAGGTCTTTTAGGTAGCCTTACCTCATATATATTCAATTGTCTTGTAGTCTTTCAAAAACAATGAAGATATGCAATCCACAGTAAGCGAACTTGTGCTTGGGGGTGACGATAAGACCTTATCGTCTATGGTTGGGAAGGCAACAATCTCATGTTTGCCTGCGGTGAACAAGCACAGCTCGGAAAAACATCAGTTAGTAGTATTTTTTTGTGTTGTTGAATATGTACTGGAGACTTTGGTCGAATATAATCCCTGTGTAAACTATCAACTGTGGAAGTTCTCCGTTTTGTAATAATGATTTGGATACATGAAGCATTTCCTGGTTTGCGCTCAGAATGAGCTAAGATTGAAGCTACCTTTGTAAAGTTCGTGTTTCTAAATTAAATATTCTCAATTTATCTTGGGCTTATTGTCTGTAAGTAAACTATATCTATGCGAGAGACTGCCTCGATTGGCTACCTGCTAAAGATATCCGATCCTGGACTGCATCAGATATCCAAACTGACTTGCTTGTTCTACATGGTAGAACATCAAACGCAAATTTATAACTTGTTTGCTGAACATTACTCCTTACACTGGCATAACTCACATTCCAAGAAAATTTTGAAATGACTTTAAGATGCGTACAATAATTCTAGTTATTCAAAATTCATCAATTACATTACACTGAATGGTTGCAATAAAGCAATTATAAACTCACTTTAAAAATTTGATAGTTGCCATGGATACCTTGCTTGAAAAGCAATTGGACTCAGAATGCTTGGCAGAGAGAATATCGACATTGCTCCTGTTGATGAATATGGTACCTCCATAAATGCATAATGCTCACAGCCAGTGCCTGGATGGGGAGTGCCTGCCCACCTTTTGCCAAATATTGGATTAATAAGTTTGCTGCGGTTTTTGAGTTCTAACTCTCAGAATCTCCGTCAAAAATTAAGGTGAGCTCTTTTTTATGCCGCTGGAGGCATTAGAGATGGCATTTTTATAAATTGTCCACAGTGTTTCAGATTCACGATGGCTTTTAATGAACTTGTTAACGAACATTGCCTCTGGCATCTTCAACACAGTTAAAAGAGAGAGGTCGAGCTCGTTGATGGATTTTATTTTCTGAAAAACTAGAAACCTGGGCCTCAATTTCCTTTCCAGACTTAAACACAACAACCACGCGTGCTTCACTACATAATTAGCAGGGAGTTCCATGTTATTAACTAGAAAGTTCATCTTTTCACTAACATTTTCCTCGGAGCAATGTAACACTTGAGGGACAGCTCTAATTAGTTGCCAAATTTCTTCAGACGAGGTCCCCCCACACAGTTTCAGATTATCTATCTTGGCCTGTAACGTTTCAAGTCGGCTAACAGCCACTATACTTACAATATATTTGTACATTTTTCTCGTTTTGTCAGGGCAAATATTGTCAATGAGATCAATTTGTGCAGGCTTTAAAGAAGTGTAAAACAAAACTTGCGGCCGCATCCCTAAGAATTTGGTGAGCTCCACCCCGCGAAAACCCCATCTCTGCCAAAGAGCAACTGAGGGCTTTAGAGTTTCCTCCAGATTATTTCTCAGAATTAAGGGCACTCTTACCAGGGATCTGACGAGCAGATCCTGCGACTGAAATACGTTTTTGAGAAACTCCATCTTGGGAATAAGGTCGTTCTCGCGGCTGGTGGTCAAGATGCGGGGATTGGTCGTCAAAATTTTAACCAGATTTTGACCCTGAATGCCAATATCTTCCAGCAATTTGATCTTAGGTTCCAATACTCTTTCAGCATTTGTAAGTATAAGTGAGGGCTGAAGCCTAATTATCTTGGCAATTTGGACTTCAGTGCAGCCGCGTTTGTTCAACATATGAATAAACTGCTTCACATTCTCGAGGGTTTTTAGCCTTCCCAATCCGGGGAAGGTTACTAATATTTGAGTGATGTCGGCCGCAGACATGTTGAATTTGGTGGAGGCAAAATCACCAAAGAGGCTCTGCAAATGAGCATTTTCATTGACAGGAGTTGAGAACACACTGCCAAAATGAAATGGGTGCATAACAGTCAGTTTGCAGCATACCCTTGTGTTCATGGGAGCTGCTGCGACAAGATTGGTTAGGGTTTTCTTAGCAAGAAACATCGTATTCGTAAATGAGAGAGGTTTGGAACATGATAACTGCCTGTTTTATCTAAGTTTGAGGGATATTTATATTGAATTCATGAAGTTGTTATACTATTAAATTAAATTTATTGGGGTCTACAATTAGGTTTTTTTTTTTAATTGAAATATTATCATTAAGTTAGTTTGAAACTTTGAGGTGTCATTTTGGCGCTCTTTTTTTTCTTTTTTTCTTTCCTCTTCTTCTTTTTTTTTTTTTTATATTATTATTATTATAGCATTCATGAGTGTTTAGTACAGTTGAGTACTATTGCAATATTTTTTGTATTCTTTCATCAAAGATGGATCCCTTATTACAAACAACAATATGGATGGTGAAAATCTAATATTTCTAATTAAATTCTTTCTCCATCCATACTTGCCTTATAATATTGATATAATAGAAAAATTGTGAATATAAATTTTTTATTAATATAAAAATATAAGAAAATTAGCATTAATCATAACTAAATAAATCTAGTTAATTATTCGTTAATTTAATATTTAATAATTGAGAATATATCTCAATAATAAATATAATTATAAAATAAATTTATTAACATATAATATATATTATATAAATAACAAATATGTATTTCAATTGATTATTAACAAATTAATATATAGATGAAATTATCAATTATAATTACATAATATTAATAAGAAATGTTTTTTAATATAAATATGATTTTTAGTTAAACAATTATTACAATATTTCCATGTTAGTATTTATAGAGAATAATGAAAAAAAGTTGAAAATTTATAATTTATAATTAATTTTATTTATATAATTTGAATTGTCATAAATATAGAGATAAAAAAATATTATATTATTTTAAGAAATTTGTATTGAAAAATTAATTATCCTTCACTATATCAAATAATTAATTTTTTTTAATTTCATAATAATTAATATGTAATGTAGATTATAATTTAATTAATATATTATTTTAATATTTATAACAATTAATAATAATTTTTTAAATAAATATGCCACGAAAGGTAAGGAGTGTCCAATGGTTGATAAGAAAAATAATTTTTCTAATTTGTAAACTTAAAAAAATGCATGTAAACTTTAAGAAAAGTAACAAAGTTTAAAAAAATAAAAAAAATACTTGTTTACAATTGGTCTAATTAATTTTTTTTAATAACCATTTAAGCATAGAAAAAAAATTTTATTACAATAGTATTGCCTAAGGGCAAGTACTAATAACACTTTGGTCCCTCATGCTATAGAAGTCATTAAATTCATGACATGTTTTTCAAAAAATAATAATATAATATCATCATAATTAAATATAAGTCCATTTCTTGTTGAACTCAAGCAATTGTTTGGTACTCAAAACTTGTTGTAGCAAAAAACAAAAAAGTAAATGTAAAGTTCAACTATATCAAAATAATAATATAAAAAATAAATAATAAATCTATTAAATTAATAAATAATAAAAATATATACATTTATTAAAAGTTTACTATTTATATGTATGTTAAAAAATAAATAATATTATTATTAAATTTTCATATATTATAAAAAAAACTATATGCATTGCCCAATCTATACCAATATGAGAACGAGATCATAAAATTTTAATATAAAATTTTGAATAAAGTTATTAGCTTCGTGAATATTTGTTACAGTTCCATAAAATTTGAATAAAAGTATTAGTTTATGACATAAAATAAAAGTAAAAATATAAACCTACTCTCATTAATATATATAAATATGTATGAAATTTAAACCATTTGTTTAAAATTTATTTGTGTCATATCTATTAAAAGTAATAATAATAATAATAAAATACAAAAATTATGGATGGGAAAAGCGCTCTGCAAAAAATAGGGAAGGCAAATGAAGGAGATGAAGAATCGTAGGAGGGAAACCAGGAAGGATCGGACTCAGAAGGATGTACAGGCGGCAATGAAGAATTTGTTATTGATCTGTCTACGGAAATCTCAGCAGAGAAAGCTCTGTGGGAGGACTTTGCAGTTATTGCAAGAATTATTGGCCCTAAATTGTCCCAAGTGAAAATCAATAAATGGGTTTCCAAAAATTGGAGTGAGGATATTGTGGTTAAATTTTTTCCAAAAGGATTTTTTGTGGTTGTCTTTGCCCAAGAATCCGAAAGATGTCAGATTTTAAACCAAGAAAATTGGTTTGTTAATGGCAACCCAATTTATTTACAGCCATGGACCCCGAATTTCAACCCTACTCCATTAGTGATGTATGACAGTCCGATATGGATACGGTTGTATAACCTTCCGATTGAATATTGGGATGAGGTAGTGTTGGAAAAAAATAAAAGATCCTTAGGCACTCTTTTGGAAATAGACAAGCAGATTATTGAAGACAACCTTTACAAATTCGCCAGATTGAGAATCGTTGCGGTCCAAAGAATACCATCACAGATAATTCTTTCTACTGTGTGAGGCGAATGGAGGCAACAAGTAGAGATTGAAAAGGTTATTTCTCTCTGCTCTAGATGTGGCAGTCGCCTTCATTCGATGGTGAATTGCAAAATGTTTGTCAGAAGAGCAAGAGGCCGCCCACCCAAAAAGGAGAAGAAAGTTTGGAAAATGATGGAAACTCAACGGTCACAAGCGATTATTCACAAAGATTCCTCGAGCAAGGATGATGGTGAGCCATTGAATAATGAAACTATCATAACTTTTCCATTGGAACTCTCTTTGAAGAACCAAGTGCTGAAGGTTAACAATTTTTCAAAAGTTGGTCGATTGGAGGCGGGCCCTGGCTCTAATGGGTGTGCATGTTCTACTGGAGTAGAGAATTCTTCCATGCATTAGCCCTTCTTTAAAGGTTTGTCGGATACCGAGATTGAGTATGATATGGGCTCGGAAGAAGATTTCAAGACTATAGATGAATTAGACAATGTGGATCAAAGATGTATCAGCCAATCTACGAACACTCTGTTAGGGAAAGCCAAAGGAGTGTGTGGAAGAAGAACCAATAGGCAAGTAAGAGAGGCCAGAGCCAATGAGAAGGGGATAGTGAGTGTCGTTGAGTTTATGAAAAATTCCAAGGGAGGATCTGTCTCCCTTGGTACGACATGAAAATAACTACTTGGAATGTCAGGGGCCTCTCGGCCCCTAACAAAAGACGCTTGGTCAAACGAGCGTTAAGTAGGAGCACAAGTGAAATCATAGTGATGCAGGAAACAAAACTTAGCATTGATAACGCTGAAGGTTTTTTAAAATATTGTAGAAATTGAGAAGGGGTATTTCAAGAGGCTAATGGTTCTGCGGGTGGCCTAGGTATCTTATGGAAACTAGATAGTGTGAAAGTTAATCTCTCTGGGAAAGGAGAGAATTGGATGATTTGTAATGTTTACAACATAAGGGAGAATTTAGAGTTTCCATTAATCAATGTATATGGGTCATCCAAAACTGCAAATAAGACATTGGTATGGGACATTCTTACAAACAAGATTAAGGATTTAAACAGTGACAGAGTTGTTGTGGCAGGGGATTTCAATGCCTTATTGGATTTGGATGAGAAAAAGGGGGGTCTGAGAATGACTGATAAGGTGATGGATGATTTCAAAGACTTTGTAGAATGAAATCAGTTAGTGGATGTTAAGCCCAAAAATGGCCGATACACATGGACCAATAGAAGAATAAACTTTGCAAATATTTTTGAAAGATTGGGTAGGCACTTTATTGGTGAATACTGGATGGGCCCTTCCTTCCAAGAGGCAGCATGTATTCTCCATGTTTCACTATCTGATCATTTCCCTATGGAGATAAAGTTGAGTGAAGGCCTACCCAAGGGGAAGTGCAGCTTCAAATTCCTAAGTATGTGGTGGAGAGATGGGGAGTTTCTATCCAATCTTGAACGGTGGTGGAAAGAAAGTAATATATTCATGGGTGCCCCTAGTTGTTGCTTTGTAAAATGAATGAAGTTTATGAAGGAAAAAACCAAAAGGTGGAATAGACATTGCTACAAAAACATTTTTGAAGAAAAAAGTCAAATTGAAGAAGCACTTTTGCAAATAAATTCAAACACCATTTTGAGGGGAATGACCAATGACACTTTTCTGAGAGAAAAAGTGCTTAAGGAGGAGCTAGCAGAGGTTTTACTAAAAGAAGAAATATTCTGGAAAGACAAGTCCAAAGTGCTTTGGATCAAAGAAGGAGATGCCAATACAAAATTCTTTCATGCGTCGGTCAAGAAAAAGCGTGAAAGAAATAAAATTGATTCGGTCATGGACCAAAATGGCAATCTTCTTTCCTCCTTTGAGGCTATAGAAGAAATAGCAGTTAATAACTTCAAGATATTACTGGGCAATGACAATGGTGCGAAATTTTTTCAATCGGCTCAGATGGTGGATGTTATACAGCAAGAGATCTCAGATGAGGATAACAAATATCTGTTGAATCCTTTTACTAAAGAGGATGTGAGAAAAGTAGTGTTTGATATGCATCCAAACAAAGCCCCCGGTCCAGATGGAATTACAATGTAATGTTTCCAGAAATGTTGGAGTTTTATGGGCGACAACATCTTCAAAGTGGTAGAGGATTTTAGAAAACAAGGAAGATTCTTAAAAGAGATCAACCATATAAACATTGCCCTTATTCCAAATAAATAGGATTGTACTTCAATGTCAGATTACAAATCCATATCCTTATGCAACTCTATATATAAAATCATATCCAAGACGATGGTGAATAGACTCAAACCAATTCTGATGAAGATCATATCGTCGGAGCAGCATGGCTTCACCTCGGGGCGAGAGATTACGAACAATATAATCATGGCAGCAGAGACTATCCATTCAATGCACAATTCCAAAGCTAAAGGTATGATCATTAAGCTAGACGTGAGAAAAGCATATGATCGGGTTTCTTGGAATTTTCTTTTTGAGGTTCTTAAAAAATTTGGTTTTAAGCAAAAGTGGTTGGATTGTATAAAACATTGTGTATTATCTGTGAACTACTCTGTGATTGTCAATGGGACTGTTAGCGGTTTTTCTAGGCTACTAGCGGGTTAAGACAAGGAGATCCCCTGTCACCATTCTTGTTTGTATTGATGGCAGAAGTGTTTGGAAGGAGTATCAAATATAGTGTTGGACAAGGGGCATGGAAAGGTATTTCTATCAATGGGAATATGGAACCTGTGTCACATTCGCAGTTTGCGGATGACACAATATTATTTGGAGAAGCTTAAGAGAGAGAAGCTCTGGTAATAAAAAAGGTGCTAGATGATTATGAGGAATGCTCTGGTTAGAGTATGAATAAACAAAAATCGATGATAGATTTTTTAAATTCAAACAAAAAGACTCAATTAAAGATCAAGAGCATCTTGGATTATGGTCAAGGTTGTTTTCCTATAAAATATTTAGGTGTGTCATTGTTTGCTGGGCGAGTGGACACTAAAATATGGGAAGAAGTGATAAACAAGTGCCATACAAAATCGACCTCTTGGAAAAATAAATGGTTGACTCAAGCGGGGAGATTACAAATGATTAGGTCGGTTCTCTCGGCTGTCCCAACTTATTACATGTCTTGTTATATATTGTCCAACAGGGCAGCTACTGCTCTAGATGGGATGCTAAAAAAAATCATTTGGGAAGGTCTTAAAGGGGGGGAAAATTCCCTTAATAAATTGGGACATGAAATGTTTGTTAAAGGAAGATGGTGGGGCAGGTTTGAGAAAAATGAGCCTTTAGAATTTGGCACTTGGTGCTAAATTAGCTTGGAAAATGTATAAATATCCCCACAAGGGATGGTGCAGATTGATGGCAAACAAGTATCTAGATACGAATGAGCCTGAAAGAATATTTACTATGGCAAACACAGCAGGAGGTTCACCAATTTGGAGATTCATTTGGGAGAGTAGGAAAATAATTACAGAGCATCTTACATGGAAGATTGGTGACGGGAAAAAGGCTAAGTTCTAGAGAGATTCTTGGTGTGGGGAGGAAACATTGGCAGATGTGATGGAAGATCATGATTGGGTCAATCAGGTGGAGGCAGAGGTAGGAATGTTTGTAGAAGACTATATCGGGCAATTTAATTCCCAGAAGGAACTGGTTATTTGGAAAATGGTTGTCTTGGGGAACAGGGGTAACAGTTTAAAACTGGTAGAGATTCTTAAAGGTGGGAAGGTTCATATCTCAAATAAGAAGGACACACTTATATGGAATGTGGCAAAATCAGGTAACTACAAGGTAAATTTGGGCTATGAATTACAAAGGAGACAAAAAGACAGTAATTGGCCTGCGATCCTATGTTGGGATAAAAGGGTACTCCCAAAAGCGGGTGCATTCTTATGGATTGCGCTCCATCGAAGGAAACTGACAAGTGATATATTAAAAACAATTGGTATATCGAAGCCTAGCAGATGTTATCTATGCAAGGAAGATGAAGAAACAATTGAGTGCCTCTTATACGGATGCAAATATTCAACTCAATGTTGGGATTGGCTTTTAAGTATGTTGCAGAATCACATGGTTTGTAGTTGTACTTTTAAAGATTTCATATTTGCTTGGCCTATGAGGGAAAAAACTCAAAGTGGGGTAGCTTGTGGATAACAGAACCATCAATGGTCGCATGGCTGATTTGGAAAGAATGTAATAGGAGAGTTTTCAGGGAGGAAGAACTGGAGGTTTCAATACTCATTAAGAGAGTCCAGGCGACAATTGAAGAAAATGTAAATGCCAAGATATATGGACAAAGCTACAGATTATACACCAAGTGGGATATGGAAATGGAACATGTATGGAATTTGAAACAGTCAAGTCTCCATAGATTGAAGGATAAATCGATTGGAAGGAAGAATGTCAAATGGAGTCAGCTGCCTCCTGGTTGGAAAAAGCTAAATTTTGATGGTGTTAGCAGTGGCAATCTGGGTTTGTCAGGTTTTGGGGTTGTGGTCAGAGATGAGGAAGGTAGTTTTGTAGGGGCTATATGTGGGCCTTTAGGAATTGGTTCCAATAACGTGGTGGAAATCACCACGTCAGAGGAGGGGCTTAAATGAGTCATAGCTAACAAACATTCAAAAGTAGTTATTGAAGGGGACTCTCAAATTGTACTAAATGGTGTCAACAAAAAAAAGATTTACCAATTTGAGGCTTAATGAATGGATCCTGAGAATATACCAGCTCATTCAAAAGCTGGAAGACTATCAGGTAAAACATATATACCATGAAGGAAATCATGGAACGGACTTCCTTGCTAATCAGGGTGTAATCGAATCTCAAACAGAGGTCATTTCAGTGGCAGATTCGGTGTTCAAGGACCTGAGTTTTTTTCTAGAAATGGACAGAGATTAAATCCCAAGGATGAGGATCAGGTAATCCAACTGCAGAAAGGTACCATTGGGATAAGAGAAGAACTCTCTTATCAGCTTTGTTGTTGGAGGACATGGTAGGTGTATATACGGTCGCAGGTTGATGGATTTTCTCTGGTTATTGGGATTCTGGTGGTAGTAATGGCAACGAAAGACTATCATGACACATTGAAACCCGAGTTCAAATAAATCTAATGGAAATGGTGGATTTATATAACACAAGGGGCTTGATTGTTTTGTTCATATTGGAGGAAGATGGTGCATAGATTTGGGCTCAGTTGCCTCTGCAGAGAGGAGACACTGGAGGTATAGTGTGACAAATTGTTTGACATCGATACAGATGGTCTTGAGGCGATATGCTGAATAGTGGAGGGAGCCCTGAGCGATGATAGGCACTGGTGCGATGGGCAGATCTACGAAATAATTATGTGTCTTCTGGTTGATGTGTTACCATCCAAGGAGGCATGTATTGAAAAAATCACAGGATTTGTCAGGGAGGTTGATGCAGATGTCGTGGAAAGTGCGGTCATGGAGGTGGAAGAGGAATGGGCCAGCATTTTGGGTCCCTTTTTTAACACTGCAGTTTATCTGTCGGATGTTGAATGCTTGGATTCGAAGAACGAAGATCAGGTTGTTGTAGTGGCCCTCAAAGCCAAGAAGGAGGAGTTCATGAATAACGCCTAGGAAGTGTTTCGTGTGGATGTGAAGAATGATGGCCTGGATCCATTCAAGTGAATGATGCAGATAGAGGAGGGTTGGCTCTCAGAGGGCAACATCGATAGGGTGGCATTGATTGGGACTCGGGTTGCTACCATACTGAGGCTTTTATAATATGGCCTGCGAAGTTTTTTGTTATAATAGTCTATGTTATAACTTTGTGTAAGTAGGGAGTTTTTTTTCTTTTGTTACTTGGATTATGATTGTAATATATTTTCATATATAATATAGGGAGTTGTCCCCATCAAAGATAGCACTTGTCTAAAAAAAAAGTAATAATAATAATTAAAATAATATTAAAATGTCAAAATTACTATTATAAAAAATTACATAAGAACATAAAAAAAATATAAAATCTAAATAACCCAAATTTAATAAATTATAATATATTTTCCATGCACAAACATGAAAGAAAATGATTAAAGAAGAAAGGGTCGTCAAAATTTTTAATTATCTTTAAAAATAAAATAAAAATTAAAGTTCAATTTTCACCCCAAAAATAATATAATATATTATTTTTATTTTTATAGTCCCTTAGTAGTATGATATTTAATATTATTGACAAGTCATTTCATGAATCAAATTAAAATGTATTTTTCTTTGGCAAAAATTATTATTTTTATCTACTATTTTCACTATAGACCAATAGGAAAAAAAAATTGTTCACACATTTTAATTCTTTATAATGATTGATCAGCTAAACAAATAAAAGACCAACGAAATGTGAACAGAATGTATTTGATCATTTAAACTTATAATGTTTAACTAGAATACTAAAATAATAATTGTGATGCTAAAAATGTGGTATATAAAAGGCATACACATATAATGAGACAATAAAAACATAATTGAAAAGCTTAATTGAAAACTAGATTAGAAATGCAAACCATAAGCCTTCCTTGAAATGTCCCATTTTCCTCTATTCTTGAGGACCTTGAAGGTGTTGGATTGATGGGCTCTCAGCGGAGCAATGACCTCCAAAGTGGCAACTCAAGAGTTGAGTAGCTATTTGACCATGATTGACTATGGAGATGATATGAAATGCATGATTTAAGAAACTAGATTAACATGCTATGATTAGTCCAACAGCTAAATGCTAGATAATTGAAATGCAAATTGCCTATAGTAATGATGCCTAAATTGATATGAGATGGGATCCATATTGCTCCAAAATGGGGGATATTTATAGGAATTCCAAGGCCAAAGTTGAGGTGGCAGGAATCGATGGTCCAAATTTGATCTGAAGCTATCAAGGGCCAAGATTGAGGAAGTTGGAGAAGAGGTTGGAGGAAGGGACACTTGTCATCTTTGTGGTGACAAGTGTCAAGGAGCCTTGCTCATGAGAGGGCAAGTGTCCAAGGGAGGAGACATGTGGCAAAAGTGCCATGTGTCTCAAGGAGAGAATATCCACACCATGTGAGATTAGGATGTGCAAGATAGGATAGGGTTAGTTAGACCCGGGATTAGATTGAATGGGTTAAGTTAGAGGATGGTTAGGTTAAGTGGTTAAAAGTTAGGAGCCATGTGCTCATTTGAATTTATAAATTCAAATAATTGGAAAATGGTAATTAATCTCAACAAACTTGGGTTTGTTAATCCTAATTAGGGATTAGAAGAATTGATTAATATGGGGAGACATTAATTAATTTAGAATTAATTAATCAAAGGGGGATATGAAATAAACTATATAAATAAATCATTTAGATTTATTTACTAGTAGATGAATAGAGAAATTAATTAAATTGCTTGTGAAGTCAATTAATTGGGAAGGGGAATTAATCAAATAACTGCGTATTTAATTAACTATCTTCAGACCATTTTTAGGTGTATACATTTTGCCCCTCTTTGAAGCGATGTGTAACAACGCATTGATTCAAAGAATAATCTCAATGTGATGATTTTGATGTGATATTGGTTTGATGGGATGCCCTAGCCATTGATTGCTAAATTGTGATACGATGATGCCCCCTCAGGAGATCAATTGAGATAATTGACCTTTGGAGTTTTTGGGTCTTTGCGAAATTGATTTCCCGATTAGAAACGATTTGACTTATGCAACATTGATTGATGAAAGTGTGAGTTCTTTGATCACTATGATGTGATCGTGGATGTGATGATTGATAAAGCTTGATTGAATTGATAAGATTGATTAGATTGATAAGATCAAGATTTAGTCTGGTTTCAGGAATGACACCTCCTGTATAAGACAAAGATGATCAAAGAATCTGGTTTCATGAATGATATATCTTGTATAAGACTTGGTCAAAACGTCTGGTTCTAGGAAGTATTCATCTTGTATAAGACATGATAGAATGGATCAGATGAGATAAAGAACTGACATTTTGTTGATATCCTGTTGCAAGAAGATTTAGATGTTGACGTGGGTTCATATTTGAGGGGATAGCATAAGATTTGCATTGGGTCAACAATATTTGGAGAGATGAGTCATCGTTCTGATTGTGTATACACCTATGATGATACATTGATGATTCCTGCGATAGATTTGGCCTTGAATAAGATGATATTTTGTGATCCCATGCAAGAATGAAATGCAAGCTAAATGAAATGCAATGTAGTGATCGGACCGGTCATTAAGTCATTGCTTTGTTTCATCATTGAGCCTTTAAAATGTGGGAAGTGAGTGCAAATATCAATAGTATAATTGAACCATGATGACCTGAGCACTACTTTCCTGGGTTTTGATATTACAAGTTAGCACAAGCATCGAGGTATAATTGAACCAAGATGAACAGAGTGTTGCTTGCGTAAAACAGGTAGTATTAACCATTTCTATATGCAAGTCTGAAATGTCTTCCATGATACTCTGATGATCATGGCCTCAGAAAACCTTGCACATATTAATGATTAATTTACAGACAGTAGACAAGAAAAATATGATGTTCCTTCCTCGTTCTTCTAGTCAAAGACATCCCGGAGTTACTCAGAAATCATGATAGCGAAAATCAAAATAAAATTTTTAAACCATTATTGCCAAAGTGTTAAAATCATGAGTCAAGATATATCATCCATTGATATGTGCTTTGTCATGTTTAGATTGATATGTGATAGTTAATGGTTGACAATGTGATCTTATGTTCAATGTTGGATGTATCTCATTTTTTCGCTTCACAAGCGTTGTCTGACTGTTGTTCTACCTGCTTTGATTAACCTCAAAATGATTGCAACTTTTTGTCCCCAACTAGGTTCAGGATTTTGCCCCCAGCCTAGAAACAAGCCTTATTATGATATAGTCAATGATCCAAACCATGACGAGAAATCACATGGGATGCCTGCATATGTACAAAGGCTTTATGATGAATATGAACAACACTGATGGAAAAGAATGCAAGCGGAAGAATGCACGAACCAATAGATGGCAAAGCTAGCTGATAGTAATGCCTGTTTGCCAGGTTTTCACCATCTGTTTTTATTGCACTTTTTCTCATATTTGATTTTTTTTTTCTTCTTTTTTATTGTTTTTGGATTTTTTTCTTTTTTTGTTGTTTTTTTATTTTTCTGCTTTTTCACTGTTTTTGGACTTTTCAGACATTAAACTTCTTCAGATGCATGCTATTGATGGGTTCCTCAAGCTGATCTCCATCTTGTGTTGATAGCTGATATGACCCTGACCCAAATATTGTTGTGACCACAAATGGACCTAACCAGTTTGGTTCAAATTTTCCCTTATTTACTCAATCTGACTGATTTCGTGGATTTTCCTTTAGTACTAGTTCTCCCACTTGAAAGATTTGTAGTTTGACCTTGTGATTATAACTTTGGCACATTCTTTGTTGATATACCTTTAGATGATCAAAGGCATTTTGTCTTCTTTCATGGATCAGTTCTAACTCTTGCAGTCTAGATACTCGTTGTTATTCATCTGGGATAAGTCCTTTTAGTGATACACGTAGAGAGGGTATCTCTACTTTGATTGGCAATATGGCTTCTGATCCATATACAAGAGAGAAAGGTGTGGCACATGTTGGTGTGCGAATACTAGTGCGGTAGGCCCAGAGAGTAGGGTTTAGTTGAATATGCCAATCTTTTCCAGCATCGTTTACTATCTTTTTGAGGATTTTTAGAATAGTTTTGTTAGATGCTTCCGCCCGTCCATTTCCCTATGGATAATATGGTGTGGAGAATCTGTGTTGGATTTTGAACTTCTCACATAGCTCTTGTACATCCTGATTCTTAAATGGTCGCCCATTATCAGTGATAATGGTCATTGGTATTTCATAGCGACAGATGATGTAATTCAAGATGAATGCACCAATTTGTTTTCCTATGATATTTGTGAGAGGTACTGCCTCAATCCATTTTGTAAAATATTTTGTAGCTACAAGGATGAATTTGTGTCTATTAGATGAGGAAGGATTTATCTTTCCTACTAGATCAAGTCCTTTTTGATAGAAAGGCCAAGATGTTGCCAAAGCATGAAGTTCTTGTGCCGGTGCATGAATCAAATTCCCATGGATCTGACATTGTTTGCACATTCTAGCTATTTGAAAAGAATCTCATTCCATGGTCGGCCAATAATAGCCCAAGCGTATGAGTTTTTTCGAAAGGGTAAGACCACTTGAATGAGTTCCACAAATACCATTATGGACTTCCTTTAAGGTCTTCTCATATTCTTCTTGTTCGAGACATCTTAAAAGAGTACCGTCTAGACTTTGTTTAAATAGGGTATCCGCAACAAGAGTATGATGGGAGGATTGGTGAATAAAGTTTCTCTTTTGATTTTTCAATAAGTCAGGAGGTAAGATGTTATCTTTCAGGTATGTGTAAGTTTGGGCATAGTGGGAGGAATCATGTCCAATAAGTTGACAAATGGTTTGGGAATCAGGACAATTATGAGAAGGGTAAAACAACTCTTCAACCAGGAATTCATAACACTCTTGATTTTCCTGTGTTTGTAATAGAGAAGCAAGTGTTGTCATGGCATCTACTACTTTGTTATCATTTCTTGGAATTTTTTCAAAAGTGATTTCAACAAAATATTTATTGAAGTCATCCACCATCTTTTTGTAAGGCATGAGTTTGTCATCTTTTGTTTGATAGTCATCATCGATTTGATTGATGACAAGCTGAGAGTCTCCAAAGACCTGAAGTTATGTAATGTTCCATTCCACAACCATTTTGATACCTGTAACCAAAGCTTCATATTATGTTGTATTGTTGGTGCATGGGAAGCTTATTTTGTATGCTTTCATAATCATATGACCTTGTGGTGTGATGAATAGTATGCTTGCTCTTGATCCATGATGTGTTTCATTATTTATGCTTGCTCCTAGACTGATATTCGAGTGATGTATTATAAGATCTGGATCCAACCCTGGAATGTCTACATATGACCATCTTTTGATTTGCCTCCTTTTGAAGAGTTCCAAGTATTTTTGCCTTTCTAGTTCTGATAGAGAAGTTGTTGGATGTAGATAAGTTGTGCCAATGATAACTACCTTTGTTGGTTCTATTAGGATAGATAACTTCTCTTGATAACATTTAGGTAAGGTGTCAAATCTCCCATCTTCTGGTGCCTCGAGGAGGTTTTCACCGTTAGATGCGTCCTTTATTTTTACTCTTTTTTGGTCTAATATTGCCAAGAAATGGTTTTCAGCATTAGACTTGATATCGTTTTCTTTGTTTTCACTTTTGCGACAAGGAGATTTGACACCCATTTGACTTGAAGATACGTTTCTAAAATTTCTAGTGAGAGTTGTTGTAGGTTCAATTTCATTAAGATATAAAGATATGGCATGGTCATTAGGAAAGGTATCCATGGTGGTATGTCCTTCATTTTCCCAGTCCATAGGTTCAGGATGAATTAAGGATAAAGGATCCTCATGTTGGATTATGTCAAAGATATTAGGGGCCACGATAGAGATGTCAAGGATTTTAGTATGTATTTCCATGTCTAGAACAATACTCTCGTCAGAATGACCTCGCACAAGTAGCTCCTGATTGTCCTCAGTTAAGTCCATGTCAATCACATGTGATTCTTATTCAAATAGGCTAGTTCCTAATGTTTGTTCTGCATATGTGTAAACTATATCAACTTCTACATCTTCTTCTTCCCTTTCAACTTCAAGTTGCTCTTATTTTTTGTTCCATGATAATGAATATTCTCCGTTTCCTCGATTTCTTAGTTGTATTTGTTTTTCCATGTTTGACAAAATTGATGCAAATGATTGTTCTTTGGATTGTGTGCTGGAATATCTTGCCTCTTTGTTATGTGAAACCATGACCTCTTGAGCTGATTTCAAATTATTACAACACTGTAATGGATTTGAGTCTGCTGATATTGTGATTTCCTGCCCATTGTAGGGAAATTTTAAGCACTAATGGCATGTTGATGGAATAGCTTGCATGTTTTGTATCCATGGTCTCCCCAAGAGTATGTTGTATGGCAGGTCCAAGTCTAGAACTTGGAATGTTGTCTCTTTTTGCAAAGGTCCCACACTGATGGGTAACATCAAAATTCCTGTAGAGTAATGTTCTTCTTCACCATATTCTTTAATTTTGATCTTTTTCGGGGGATCAACTGCATCTTCTGAATAACCCAAAGCACGGACAAGACTCAAAGATCAAATGTTTAAGCCAACTCCTCCATCTATCCAGACACGTTTAATAAGCGTTCTATGAATGAGGACTTCAATTTGCAAGGAATCAATGCTTGGATGTGAAGGAGATGAGATTTGAATAGGATCCTCCGAAATAAGCTTGATGGGTATATTGTTTGGTAAGGATGCTATGGAAGGTTCTTGCAAGCTTTCAGGAGGTGTAGGAATAGATGCCTTTGGAGAGTTAATTTTCTTATGGAGGGATGAGTCGTTGCTAGACATAGGTGCACGATTTTGATCTTTCTCAGCCAAATCCTTTAGGGATATATTTAAGAGTTGCATAAAAGAACCACCTTTCTTTTGATATTTATTTGAATCCTTGTGAGGTTTTAACATGGTTGGATTTTGATTTTGGACTTGTTTGATTGTTCTGAAATGTTGGTTTGTTATGTTTTCTTCTTGTGTTTTGCTTTGGTATGTCATGTTGATATGATTTTCAGCTATTGCAAATGTTTTTGTTTCTGTTTCAAAGGTTTGATTGTCTAAAAGTTATTTTTGATAAGGGATCAACTGTCAATGTAAATGTGATAGCGCGATATGACACGACAAGATGGTTTAAGTGTTTTAAAAGTTTGCAAGTTTTTTGATCTTCAGTTTTCGAGTGCAATGGTGATGATTTGATAAGAACCAAGTCCAATAGGAATGATATATCCTATGATAGAGAACAAGGTTATTTTGATTAATCATTGTAGTTTCATGATCAATCATTGTACTTGTATTTTGATCAATCATTGTAGTTTCATGATTAGTTTATCCACGAAAATGTGATGTTGCACTTTAAGGTGTTAGATCTTTAAACTTGTTAAAAATGAATACTTGAGACCTTTAGCATGTCTAGCTCTTGAATTTGTTTTGACAGAAGATAACCTGATTGAATGACCCAAGAAGATGACCTAGTCTCTATGTTTGACTATCTGAGAAATGGGTTATTTTTGTTTTCTGATTTTGATGTAGTTTACCAGAAACGCTGACAAAATAACCAGAAACGCTGCTATACGGACCAGAAACGCTACTAAACTGACCAGAAATGCTACTATATGGACCAGAAGCACTGAAAAACTATCCAGAAACACTACTATACTGACCAAAAAGGCTGACAGATAGACCAGAAACGTTGACAGCTAGACCAGAAACGCTACTATACTGACCAAAAACGTTGCTATATGGACCAGAAATGCTATTATGTAGTGCAATGACTCTAAAGTTCAAAATAGTGATGTTTAGACTCAGCAGATTATGTGTTTGAACTTAGGAGATTGTTGTTTTGACCTATCTTTTTTATTTTCAAACTCAGATAATTGAAATTTAGGCCTAGCAAGTGCATACTAGGAGATTTAATGTTGAAACATGAGTAATTTTACATTCAGCCCAACATAGCTGACGTTTAGACCAAGAGAGCTGGCATTTAGACCGTAAGAGCTGAGGTTTAGACCAAGAGAGCTGACATTTAGACCAAGAGTGCCGACATTTAGACCAAGAACTCTAAAGCTTAAACTAGTGATGTTAGAACTTATACAATGATTATTTTGACCCCAAGAGTTAATGTGTAGAATGAAAAAATTGATGTTTATACCTAGCAAGCTCAACCTTGGAGAGTTAATGTTGAAATATGAAAAATCTAACATTCATACCAAGAGAGATGACATTTAAACTAGAAGAACGACTGTTTGGACCGTAGGTGCGACTATTTGGACTGTAGGTGCGACTGTTTCAACCGCAGGTGCGACTGTTTGGACCGTATGTGTGACTGTTTGAACCGTATGTGTGACCATTTGAACCGTATGTGCGACTGTTTGGACTGAAAGAGCTAATTTGTAGGTGTGACTATTTGGACTGTAGGTGCGACTGGTTGAACCGTATGTGCAACTGTTTGGACCGTATTTGTGACTGTTTGAATCGTATGTGCGACTGTTTGGACCAAAAGAGCTAATCTATAGGTGTGACTATTTGGATCATAGGTGCGACTATTTGAACCGTATGTGCAACCGTTTGGACCGTATGTGTGACTGTTTGAACCGTATGTGCGACCGTTTGGACCGTATGTGCGACTGTTTGGACCGAAAGAGCTAACCTGTACTAGATCCCAACAACATGAGCAAGGCACACACAAATCAAGCCCATGGAGAACATAGAGAATGAGGTTATTTCGATCAAACGTTGTAGTTTCATGATTAAAGGATGATATATCCTGATGAGAAACTATGTTTGAATGACTAGTTTATCAAAGACAATGTGATGTTGTACTTTAAGGTGTTTGATCTTTAACTTGTTTGGGGTGAAAACTTGAGACCTTTGTGTATCTTTCTCTTGAGTCTGGTTTGATAGAAGATAACCTGATTGAATGACCCAACAAGATGACCTACTCTCTATGTTTGACTGTTTGAGAAATGGGTTGTTTTTGTTTTCTGATTTTGATGCAATTTACCAGAAACGCTACTAAAATGACCAGGAACTCTGATGTTTAGACCAAGAATGTTGTTCTATACACCTGAAATACTGACAAACAGACCAGGAATGCTGACAGACAGACCAGGAACACTAACAAACAGACTAGAAATGCTGACTGACAGACTAGGAACACTGACAAACAGACCAAGAATGTTGTTCTGCAATACAGTGGCTCTAAAGTTCAAATGATAATGTGTAGACTTAGTAAATTAAGTTTTTGAACTCGAGAGGTTTCAATTTTGACCCAAATTTGTGATTTTCAAACTTAGAAAATGGATATGTAGACCTAGCAAGTACAAACTAGGAGATTTGATGTTGCAACATGAGCAATTTGACATGCAACTCACAAGAGTTGTTGATTAGACCAAGGGATCTGACCTTTAGACCAAGAGAGCTACTGTTTAGACCAGGAACTCTACTATACTGACTAGAAACGCTGCTAAACTGATCATAAACTCTAATGTTTAGACCACAAACTCTAATGTGCTCAACCTTGGAGTGTTAATGTTGAAATATGAGAAATTTGACATTCACACCAACAAAGCTGACATTTGGACTGGAAATGCGATTGTTTGGACTGTAGGTATGACTGTTTGAACTGTAGATTCGACTGTTTGAACTGGCAGTGCTAATGTTTGGACCAAAAGAGCTCATGTTTGGACTATGAATGTAACTGTTTGGACTGATAAAGCTAATGTTTGGACCGAAAAAGCTAATGTTTGGACTGTGAATGCGACTGTTTGGACCGTAGGTGCGACTATTTTGACTAAAAGAACTAATCTGCTGTGAAACTTGTGAATTTGACCAATTTAAGTTTGATTTTTCAATGTTTGTTGTATTTCAATGGATGGCATCTTGACTTGACTTACAAACACAGATTTCAGATTGTATTTTTGTCCCAAAGGACACATAAAGTGTATGTTCAAGAAGCTTTAAAGAAAGCCCAAGTTTTCACGGGTTTTGAACAATTTGAAAACACATCAATCAGTCTATCCTAAGGAGATTGGCTTCATTATTAGTTCTTAGCCCACAACTTGGTACCCTGTCAGCTCACACAACCTTGTCACCCCCTAAAGGGCGCTCGTGTTTTTGCCTTTGTGAGAGCTAGTGGAGTCCCGTTATGAGCCTAGCAATAAGGTCTCAAAAGGGGAGTTCACACATACGCTCAAGAGGGACATATGGTGAGTATCTTAAGGAGAGATTCTTCCCCTACCATGCACTAAGAATTTAATAATGTTCGGAGGTAAACTGGGTAGCTTCTAATTTACTTGGAACTAGTAAGGGATCCGTTCAATGCGTCGAGGTATAAACTCAATTAAGAGGTCTCCCAGCCTTGAAAACCAAGGTTTGATATACCTGAAGGTACAGAGGAGAGCTATTCCCGACCATTGTCGTTGCTTTGATTTTCATCAAAAACACATTTATTTTATAGTGGGTTGGAGTACTTGGCGTTAGTCGTTCCCACTTAGGTTGTTCCCCTCTCACCGACCTTAATGGCTAAGAGTTATTACTCCTCGAGAGGGCAGGCCCGCTAAAGATATGCACTATTAAAAGCAAAGGATGAGTCTAGCTTTCTGATCACCTAAGAAAGGTGAGAGCATACTCGCATATCATCAAAACACATAAGACATGTTTGTTCATTTCCATTGTAATTAGTCTATGTGCCCAATTTAACAAATATAAGTGCAAAATCCCGTGGCTGCAAACAAAGTTAGTAGTTTATATTGCACTCTTTGATGGCGAAATAGTTTATGACTCTAGTCTTTCACAACGAAATAAGTACCTACAAAACCAACAATTTGTAAATCAGGTTCGGGAAAATGACAGTCCAGAAGAAGAAATGAGGAATGCAACATACAATATTTGCAAAATCAATAGAAAATTTAAAACACCATCAAATTGACCAAGAACGCCATCATATGTACCAAGAACGCTGCTCTGCACACCAGAAATGCTTCTCTGCACACCAGAAACACTGCTCTACACACCAGAAATAGTGTAAAATAGACTAAAAACACTCACAAATGTACCAAAAACGCCACCATACATACCAAAAATGCTAAAGTACAGGCTGAAAGTGCTAAAGTACAGAAAAGCATAAAAATAGAGTTGAGGAATCTCCCATAAACACCTTTTGAGGTGCCAAAACGCCACAATAGAGACCAAGAACACGATTCAGGAGTCCAAGAGAGCTAATCTACCCTGCCCTCTGAAAGAGCTAATCAACCTATCAATGAAATTTTCTGCAAGTAAACTTGTTAAAGATCAAAGGGGCTAGGCCCCACGATGGGCACCAATTAATTTGATGCTAAAAATGTGGTATATAGAAGGCATACACATATAATGAGACAATAAAAACATAATTGAAAAGCTTAATTGAAAACTAGATTAGAAATGCAAACCATAAGCCTTCCTTGAAATGTCCCATTTTCCTCTATTCTTGAGGACCTTGAAGGTGTTGGATTGATGGGCTCTCAGCGGAGCAATGACCTCCAAAGTGGCAACTCAAGAGTTGAGTAGCTATTTGACCATGATTGACCATGGAGATGATATGAAATGCATGATTTAAGAAACTAGATTAACATGCCATGATTAATCCAAAAGCTAAATGCTAGATAATTGAAATGCAAATTGCCTATAGTAATGATGCCTAAATTGATATGAGATGGGATCCATATTGCTCCAAAATGGGGGATATTTATAGGAATTCCAAGGCCAAAGATGAGGTGGTAGGAATCGACGGTCCAAATTTGATCTGAAGATATCAAGGGCCAAGATTGAGGAAGTTGGAGAAGAGGTTGGAGGAAGGGACACTTGTCATCTTTGTGGTGACAAGTGTCAAGGAGCCTTTCTCATGAGAGGGCAAGTGTCCAAGGGAGGAGACATGTGGAAAAAGTGCCATGTGTCTCAAGGAGAGAATATCCACACCATGGGAGGTTAGGATAATGAGGTTAGGATGTGCAAGATAGGATAGGGTTAGTTAGACCTGAGATTAGATTGAATGGGTTTAGCTAGAGGATGGTTAGGTTAGGTGGTTAAAAGTTAGGAGCCATGTGCTCATTTGAATTTAGAAATTCAAATAATTAGAAAATGGTAATTAATCTCAACAAACTTGGGTTTGTTAATCTTAATTAGGGATTAGAAGAATTGATTAATATGGGGAGACATTAATTAATTTAGAATTAATTAATCAAAGGGGGTTATGAAATGAACTATATAAATAAATCATTTAGATTTATTTACTAGTAGATGAATATAGAAATTAATTAAATTGCTTGTGAATTCAATTAATTGGGAAGGAGAATTAATTAAATAACTGCGTATTTAATTAACTATCTTCAGACCATTTTTAGGTGTATACAATAATTTTTTTTAAATTTTCAAAAACTAAATAAGACGGAAACTAGCATCTCTATTATTTAATGACCTAGATTGGGTTTTGATAATATAGTTTTCCTCATGAATTTATTTGTTCCAATTTAAGGTATGATGTTGAACATATGGATGCAATCAATAAGGCGAGCAATTAAAGACGTGAATATTTTATTTGGTATGTTTATATTTTAATAAGTTTAACAATTATTTAACAATTTATGCATGTCCAATCATAGTTAAAAAAATTTAGAAATTTTAACCTCTACAAATGTTTTGATATTTAAAGGGATTTAATAATTAACATAAAATTATTTATCTTTGATATAATTGGTAGTTGTCGTTGAATTTTTTTTTCCTATAAAAAAAAATCAATGAAAATATAGATAGTAGGTATATTGTTTTGAAAAGTTGGTGTATAACATTAAATAGAAAAAGATACCATCCAATTAATACCTATCTGGAAGGCGCGAAATAGACATAGTTGTATTTATTGCATTTATGGAATCCAATGAATTATATTTATGAACATGTCCTGTGTATCATTTAATACATTTGTATATGTATTTTTGCGTACAACATTTAGTTTTGTGTGTTAGTTTTGTTTCTACAAAGCTATTTCTAGATCTGAGCAGGGAACCGTTTGAAGGGTCCATAGTTTTCTGAAAATTTCACTACCAAATAGCTATGTTTATAGTATAACCAATCTTTGCATTGAATGTTGTACATGAGAAATAACTAGCAATTGCACCTTGGTGTGCAATGGGTATGTCGAGGAGATGCAGAAGGCAATAGAAAAACTATAGTAGATTTTTACATGTATTTGTGTAGTACATGAGGTCAATAGGTAAGCATTTAACAAATAATGTTGCTTGTGTAATAAAAGTCTCAATTGAGAATTCATAGCTTCAAATTAGTTATGCCTTTACTTAAATGGATCCAAACATGATTGAAGAAAAACCTTTGAATCAGGAAGATAATTAGACTCCCTTACGAGTATGATCCTATAAACATAGAGAGGAAGATAGAGATGGATTTAGAGAAGGACAAAAAAGTGGAGAGGATAGGGAAAAATAAAGATAGAGAGAGGAGAGAGGGATAGATAGAGTTGGGAGATACAAAATTATAGTGATGTGGAGGAGATCATGGACTCTTTCCTTGAGAAATGGGATGGTTTGAACAAAGTAAGTTTCAAAGACACAAATATGGGACGATCCTTTATCCATGCATGGTTATAGGGATGTCTCGCCACATTCAAATAGCCATAAGAAGCATTGTTGTGGATCTTTCTTGACCGACATTGGTGATTTGAAAGTGACAAGTTAGAATGGCAAGGATTATACTCTTCTTGAATGAGAGATTGGTTTTTTAGTTGGACATGTGATAGAAGTGACAACTTGGTGGTTTGCAAGGATCAACTTTCTCATTTGAAATGGCTTACAATTTGGCACCCATTATCCATTCATAGAGAAGATCAGGGAAGAACAAGGTCTAGTCATATTTCAATTGAGAAACAATGAGGCATGGGATGCGGTAAAATGCATTGTAGGTGTAGTAATGTGGCAACAATGACACAAATACAATGAGATGATTTTTTGAGTTGTGTTTGAGCCCATGGTTCAAGTCCTTGGCAAATTTTGGGTGATACAAATTGCAAAACACATTATCTCGCAGGGGCGCTAGTGTGCTATTGATGGAGCGATCAATCTATTTCTAGAAGCCCCTGAGTCATGCATGATATTGAATACTATAAATTTGAGGGAAGAAAAGAGTATGAAATGAATGTAGAGGAATGAAATTGGTTTAGGACTAGAGTAGAGAAGAAGACAAACTTCGGGAAATTTAAGACTTTCATGGGCAACAACAAAGAGCGTCTTAATCTAGGCAAAGTAGATAAGATGATACAGATTGGTACAAGAATAGGCTTTCTCCTACACAAGTATTTGTAACTGAACATCTTTTGTAATCTATTTTTGATCAATACAGGGAGCTACCTCTTATCGTAGTGCTTATATATATATATATATATATATATATATATATATATATATATATATATATATATATATATATATATATATATATATATATATATATAAGATAATTTATATTATTTCAAATATTGTATATAGCAATAAATATAATTATATTATATAATTAAATTCAAAATTGATTATATACTATGATAAAAAATATTTGAATAAATATCATATAAAAATAATTTAAGAATATTATCAAATTTTATAAAATTAATTTGTATAAATATAAATTTAAAAATAATTTAATATGCCTTAATATTTAGAAAAAATATAGGCCCTAATGTGGGTATATTTAAAGAGATAATTATCTTAATGTGAACAGTTAAAAGGCACCATATATAATTATATTTTACTTCAAGAGCTCTTCCAAATTTCAAGGTTAATATTAGAAAATTTATTGAATGTGTTTCGTTAGGCTTTAGTTTACCTTATTCAATACTATTTGTATTTATGTGGAATACTCATGCCATCCAATAGATTAGACAAAAAAATAGGTATATGCACAAAATTAAACAATATTCGATGCACCTTTTGATCATATTTATTAATTAATTTAAAATAAAAATAAAATTATAATATTGAGAGTAATTATAGTTAACTTCTTAAATAAATTAGTAAATATAAAATTATTAAAAAATTGAACATAAATATAGTCAAACTTTTAAAAATAATATTTTTTTTAAAATTGTCCTTCTAATAAAAATATTAAAAAATAAAAGAAGCCATCTTAAAATTTAAAAATTAAATTATTTTAGTTTTATGTTGAACATTACAAGTGTATGAGATATAATTAGTTATAAAAACTTAAAAACTTATTACCATTTATTTTTATATAATAATATGAAAATTTATATATACATATATAATATAGTAATTATAAAAAATAAAAAAATTAAATATATTAAAACATATAATTTATTATTTATATATTATTTGTTATTTGAAAATAAAAATGAATTTATATATTTTAAACTAATTATTATTATAATCTTTAAAATAAGTTAAAAACATATTCAACATATGAAATATCCAACATAACCATTCCGACATAAAAATAAATAAATAAAGTGTCCAAGAGATTTTTTAAAAATCAAAATTCAGTAATGATAAAGAATATTTATATTGAATATTGATATCTTGCCAAAACCAAGGTACGAAGAAGGTTAAAATAACAACGAACGACTGTACCATTCACATTCACAAGAAAGTAAAACGACAGCAGTCTCTATGCAACCGGAAACTGTGAAACAGGTTGACCAGTAAAACGATATTTTGCGAAAATCTGAAAAGAAAATGGCAAAGATGAAATGAACGGTCAACATTTTTCCAATCGTCTTGCATGGTTACGGGAGCAATATCAAAGTTTTTCGATATAATTATTAATAAATAACAATATTACCTATTTTATGTGTGGGGTCCTATATTTATTAATATGACTGTAATATTTATAGGTTTTTTCAAACATATTATTAAATCCAATTCCTTTAAATAAAATATGCGGGCTATCATACTTAGGTATCATCCTTTGATTTTTTTGAAGGAAGAATATAGGCATCACAGTAATTGCATTATAATTTATTATATTATAAAATTAATTGTTGTTACTAAGTTCATGCTTGTAATAAAAATTTCTCACCCACACTGGAAGCCCTGCATGTGTCAATATCGTATTAATATGTGGGCGGAGTAAATTTACCAGTGTTATTGTCAGTGATGCGCATGCAAAGGAATTACGTGGCTAGCATAATAGCACAAAGCGATGAAAGGAGAGATACGGAGAAAGCGAGTTGTATTTCCAATAAAATACATTAATGAAAAAAATCAACGGCGGTAGACATCTCAATGGTCTTACATGCCTTCGAGTGAATTTTAATCGTCGATTGGAAAGATCAGGTGGTGCATCTCATATAAAGAGACACCTTCGGCGTAATTACTTTATCAGTAAGTTAGTAGTAATAATTATAGGAAAATTCTGTATTTTTTTTTATAAAAATTAAATTTTATGCCTACTGAAATTAATGTAGACCAATCAGATGAGAAATAAATCATGTTTTAAAATATTTTTTGTTAAAAATTGTGTATGTCAACTTTAAAAAAAAACAAAAATTTATTTTAGTTTGAATTTGTTTACACACTATTGGTTGTCAAGGACAATGACTAATAGCTATTTAAGAACATGGTGAAACGAATAATATATCTAATTCTTTTAAAATATATAATATATAAATATATAAATTCATAATATTATTTTAATCAAATTAGAGTTATATGCAATTTAATAATATTAAAAATATAAAAAAATAATATTATTAATATAATAATAATATAATATTTAGACTAACAATATTTTAGTTGTTACAATATTAAGATTATTTATTTTAATTAGTGACTAGTACTTTCTTTATAGTATTGTAATAAAACTATTTATTATAATTCTTAATTATTACAATTTTGAATTATCGCTATTTTAAAATCATATTATTAGTACTTGGGTAGGCAATAGTGAAGCTGCTTTTTTCAATTAGTATGCACCAATCAAAAGTGATTATTATTTAGAAAAAAAAAAAATTGAATAAAGGGGTAAAAACTTTATTGAGAATAAGAAACAAGAATTAAAAAGAGACCCAGAGCCCCAAGGCCCTAGGAAAGAACCACCAAACCAGCCCTAGATCAACTAGCTTCATAACCATCCATGTCCTCAGTAAAAATCTTCTGCAAGTCCTGACAGTATTCCCTAGAGAGATGCTCCCAACCTTCAACTTTCCAATCACTACCAAGCTCCGAGGCCCACTTGGCCAAACAATCAGTTGCTCTATTCCATTCACGAGGGATGTGGATGAAAGACACATGCTCCATTAAAGAACAAATTTCGAGAATCTGCTTAACAATCCCTACCAACTGCCATTGAACCCCACTCGCCTTCTGCTCAATCAACAAGTTAACAACAATTTGTGAGTCTGATTCACAAATCACCTTCCTTTGTCCCAGCTCCCAAGCACGCTCTAGGGCATAGAGAATCACAAATCCCTCCATAAAATTATTAGACTGCCACCCTTTATGCACCGAAAAGAGGAAAACCACCTCCCCCATTCTATTCCTGCCAACACCACCAACTCCATCAGGGCCTAGGTTACCCCTAGATGAGCCATCAATGTTAATCTTGATAAACTCATCCTGAGGGGGTATCCACCTTCCCACACTTTGCACCTTCTTCATGGCCCGTCTACTTCTCCTGACACAAGCTGAGGCTGGAGACAACTCCTGTAGACCAAGCCTACTCACAATATCTGCCTCCTCTCTACCCAAAGGAAAATTCACCTCACATTTCGCTTCCACTGTCTCCCAGATCATTGCAATGATCCTATTCCAAACTTGTTGAACAAACAATCTGACCTCACTAAAGATCCTCTTGTTCCTCTCGAGCCATATCTACCACATAATGAATATGGGACCAATATACTAGACAGTCTGTAGGAAGGAGGAGAGGATAGGAGGACTACCCAAACTGCTCCAGAACTCCACCAGAGAATCTGTGTGGATACAAGGATACTTCCACACCCCCCACCAATAATGCCAAATAAGCATAGAGAAGGGGCATCTGAAGAACAAGTGTGAGGAATCTTCCTCCCCATTGCCACACAAAACACAGATAGAGGGTCCTAGAAATCCCCGCTTGCGGATATTGTCCCAGGTTAGATATCTATTCAAAGCCAAAGTCCAAGCAAAGCAATTACACTTCGGCCAAGACACATTATTCCACACCTATTTCCACATGTTCACCTCTCTTCCCTCAAGTCTTTGGTTCAACAATTCCCGGTATCCATTGGCCACCGTAAACATGCCCTTAGGATTTGGAGACCAAGAAAGCCCATCCCGGCATCCACTGACCACTAATTAGGAGTCTTCCACCTCTCCAAATCCAATCGTCCACACCTATAAACAGCCTTGAAGTCACTCACCCTTGACCATCCAGCCTCCAAAAATCTCTAGCACAGATTCCCAAGGTTAGGGAACTGATCAAGAATGGGAGGAAAGCCATCCCAAGAGTCGTTCCAGAAAAGGACCTCTTCCCCCCTCCTACAAATCCAAAAGAGTCTTTCCTTAATGAGAGAAGACCCCCTCTTGAGAGTATACCAGATCGAAGAGCCCTTTCCCTCAAGCAAATATCTAGGGATTTCCTCCATCGGGACCCTTTGCATATATTTGTTGGCCAAAATCCTGGCCCAACCCCGATCCTGCTCAACACACCACCTCCAGTACAGTTTAGCCGCCAAAGCCTCCCCAAAAAGAATAGACTACCTTAAACCAAGCCCCCCCTAACTGCTTTGGGCTACACACCATGTCCTAATTGAGAAGGCTCCATTTTGAAGAGGAAAGATTGCCTTCCCATAAGAATTGCCTAGCTAGAGAATCCAAACCCTTCAAGAACCACTTAGGAGCCACATGAATCATACAACGATAGATCGGAAGAGCCTGAACCACTGACTGAATCAGTTGAACCCTCCCAACAAAAGATAGTCATCTACGAGTCTAGTGTTCAACCTTTATGCAAAATTTATCCAAGATACCCTGCCAAGACTCCCTAGGAGGGTTACCAGGAGAGATAGGAATACTCAAATATATCAAGGGCAGGGAGCCAACTTGGAATCTCAAGATAAGAGAAATCCTCCTTTGAATAGTTTCAGGAGTGTTGAAAAAGAGGATAGAAGATTTATCCTCCTTGATCAGCTGGCCTAAGGCCACAAGATAAACATCCAAAACCATACACAGATTATTAGCTTATCTGATCTGAGCAAGCGCCATAAGAGTCATGTCATCCACAAACTGCAAATGAGACTGTGGCTGCAAGTCATTACCCCATCTCCAACCCTGAATAGTACCCAGACCCACATTGTGCTTAATTAGCCTCCCCAGACCCTCTGCTAGAAGAATGAATAAATAAGGGGAGAGGGGGTCCCCCTGACAGAGACCCCTAGATGCACCAAAGAGCTCAGTATGATCACCATTGATAAGCATAGAGAAAGAGGTAGTCGTAACACAACTCATAACCCATTGGAACCACTCACCAGCAAAACCAAAAGCTTTGAGGATCTTCTGAAGGACGGAACATCGAACTCTGTCGTACACCTTAGCCATATCCAGCTTGATAAACATAGTTTTTTCCTTGGAAGTTGCCCTAGAATGAATGGTCTCTGTAGCAATGACCACCCCATCCAAAATTTGACACCCTTCCACAAATCCACTCTGCTCCTCAGAGATAACATTCCCCAGGCACTTCTTCAATCTATCTGTTATCAGCTTAGAGATGATCTTATAAATCACATTGTAGAGAGAGAGATGAGGCAGAACTGGACTAACCGGTCAAACCCCTCACACTTGGGGATAAGAGCAATGAAAGTTGCATTCAACCCCAGAAGCATCTGCTTATTCCTCTGGGACTCCTGCACAACCTCCAGTAAATCCAGCTTGATAATATCACAAAATTCTTGAAAGAATTCAACTGGGAACCCATCCGATTCAGGAGCTTTTCCTTTCCTCATGTGAAAGACAATCCTCTCAAGCTCTTCCAACAAAATAGGACACAAAAGCTACTCATTCATCTCCCCCGTGAAAAGAGAAGGGATGCAAGCGAGAACCTGGTTCTCCTCCCCCGTTTCCCCCTGAGAGTCCTCCCTAAAGAGGGACCGGAAAAATTGAGACGCCTCCCTAGATATCTCTTGCAAGGATAAGCACTTCTCACCTCTATCATTAACTAGAATAGGGATGGAATTTCCATGCCTTCTAGCTTTCACTGAGTTGAAGAAGAAAGCAGTGTTCTTGTCCCCCTCCTTTAGCCAATCAATACGAGCTCTCTGCTTCTAGTAAATTTCTTCCCTAAGCTCCCATTCCTCTACCACCTTGACAACCCTGTCTTCCTGCTTGAGCAAGTCCTTAGACAAACCATGCTCTCTGATTTTGTTGGTGATCCCATTCAACACAATTTGAGCAGCTTTCTTGGCATGAAAAATGTTCCCGAAGCCTTGTTGGTTCCACTATTTGAGCTAAAACTTAACAGATTGCAGCTGCTTGGCAAAAGAGTACATGGCAGTGCCAAAGGCGGACCTCCCTTTCCTCTACCACTCCACTACAAGAGCCTGCAAAGTAGGATCCTGAAGCCACATTAGTTGGAATTTTAATGAAGGTGAGCGAGCAACCCAAGCCAAAGAAGAAACCAGCTTGATGGGCCAGTGATCTGACCCTCTCCAGTCAAGAATCTCAGAACTGGTGGACCACCCCCCACCAATCCAAAAACTAGAAACCAGGAAACGATCCAACCTCTCTGCAATCCAATACTCTCCCACCCTCCTATTGTTCCAAGTGAACAAACCATTACCAGGCTTAATGTAAACAAGTTGCAACAAGGAAATATTATCCTGAAAAGGGAAAGAAGAAGGTTCCAACCGCATAACCCCCCCCCCCCCCCCCCCCTTCTTTTCACTCAGGTCAAGGATGGCATTGAAGTCTCCTACCATAATCCAAGGATGAAAAGGGACCAACCTTCGCATACAAGAAATATGAGACCACAAGTTTTGCTTACCCTGAAGATCAGTAGGGGCATAGATGTTAGAAAACAAAATGAATTCCCCAGTCTCAAGACTAGAGATAACCCCAGATAATGAAGATCGGGAGACAACCCACTAGACAGGGCAAAACCTTAAGGGGTTCCAAAGACAAGCCACCCCTCCAGAGGAACCAGCTGCCCCAACACACTGACACTCGCCACGACCCCATAGCTTCGGCACCAGGCTGATCATATTCTCCACAGTAAGTTTAGTTTCTTACAAAAATAAGACATCAGGTGAATGATTCCTAATCAATTCCCGAACAACTTTTTGTCTAGGGCCATTGTTCAAGCCTCTCACATTCCATGAAAGTACAATTATTTTGGAGGATTGGAAAAGTGAGAATCCAAAGTCTTATTGACCCTGACTCAACCAAATTCTCCCCCATCAATTTGATCTTGTCCAAATCCTTCTTTCTGCCAACCTTTGAGCTCTTCTCTGACACACTTTTCTTAATATCTTTCTAATGCAAACCCAGGTGAGCGAAGGACTTATTGCTTTTGACCCCAGCCGGTTCCAGTTTCAAAGCAATCGGAGAACCCTCCCCCTCAACCAAATTCACCTCAATCCCACGAGTGAGTCCCAACTAACCCCCTACTGGCTGATCCATCTCCATCTGTTGGCTTCCAACCACTAGCAGGGCCTGGATAGGGTCCTCAATTACTCTTTCCGGAATCCACCCTAACGCACCTTGATCCAAAGGGGTTAGCCCCGAATTAACTTCTTGATGGCAAAGGTCATCCAAGGCCTCAAATCTGTTAAAGGTATCCTCCTCCTGTCTCTCCTGTAAAGGCCTCTTTTGTCCTCGGTTCCTGTTCTTTGTCTTAACTGGGACAAAACCATCAGTACCCCCAGCCTCGAAAGATATGACAACTTTCCCTTTTTCAGCCCTATCTTGACTCGGTTCCAACTGTTGAGGTTGATGCCCCACCGGTTTATATCTAGGACACTTACACTGTAAATGACCATACTCATGACACAAATGAGAACAAAATGGTAAACTCTCATAATCTAACTACTGTACCCAAGAATAAGATCCTGCGCACATATCTATAACATCTGGCAAAGGTTTACTAAGATCAATTTTAACATAGATACGTGCAAAGGTCATTACCTTTCTCCCCAGGGTTTGCATAGAATATCCCACTGGCTTCCCAAGAAGAGCGGAAAGCATCCGAAGCACATCTTCCCAGCAACATTCCACAGGAAAACATGGTAAACGAACCCACACAGGAACCCTACTCAGGAGCTCCTCCGAGAGGTTAAACCTTGCATGCCAAGGTTTGATGAACAACCCCACCTGGTTGTAAAAATATGAACCACCTTCGAAGACCCTATTGCGATCCTCCATGCAGTTGAAAGTAACCATGAAGTAGTTGTTTGCCAGCAACATAATCTCCATTTCCCCCTCCAGAGTCCAAGTCCTCTGCGCCTAGTTTTCCAAAAACTACAAAGAAACCCTCATTCCCAAAAACTTGCAATATAGCGAGCGTTTTGAAAAGTATTTGATGTCTTTCGCTATCATCTCAGGAGGAATAACCAACTTTGGCCTCTCACTGCATCTCTCCAAGCAACTATTAATCTTCAAAATGCGAGAGCTACCAGCACTACCAGACCTCGAGTCTGAGGAGAAAAGGTTATTCTTAAACATCTTCATGCTCTGTGATGGGGATTTTGAGCCCACCGCAACACGAAAATCCATGACTAACAGAGCCTTCGAGGCCTCCCCGCCAATACTCAACATAAAAATCGAAATGATCAAAACCCTACACCCCAAAGGGGCCCGAAAAATTTAAAAGCCCCCGAAACTCCACCCTTACCCAACACACCTAGGATGGAGGTCCAACCTCGGCCCCCAACCCCGCTGGAACTCATGGCCTACTTGGAATGGCGCTCGAGCCACGCAGCCTGCACCCTCTCGCAGCCCGCCACGCGTCTCCCCTTCTCCCTCTACTGCTTCTCGCACTGCTCAGACCCCCTCGCGCTGCATAGGCCCCCCCGCGCACCCCCGACACCCTGCAAACACCCTCAATCACAAGCTAGGGCATCACTGCCCTAGCTCGGCACTGTGCAACTCCCGCCCGCGCGACATCATCCTCAAAACCCAAATTATGCATTAGAGTACTTCATATTACATGTTATCTTATGATCATTATTTAGAAACTTTTTAGGGATGATAGATTTTTTAGGTTTTTTGGGGATTTCTTTGTATTTTAAAAAATGAAATGTCTATTTTACATAGTTTTTATTTTATTTTATTGTAAATAAAATATTTTTTCTAAATAAATATATAAATTTTAATAATTATTTTTATCTCAAAATATAGATAATAAACCAATTATAAGGATTTCATTTAATTTAAATGAAATTAAATGAAAAATTAGATACAAGTATTTTTATTAAAAATATAAACCTAATTATTATATGTGTTCTTTATAATTATATTTTATATATTTTTTGAAATTATTCTATTTTTTAATACTTTTGAAAATCATTAATTTTTTAATCATTTTAATAAATACAAAATAATTTAATAACTTTTAGTCATTGTATGCTAGAAAAGCGGCTCAATAAAATGAAAATTACAAGAATTCAATGACTTGCCCACACACCAATGGGACTCTTGGTGCAAGTTATGGAGCTATGAGGAATAGCTCAACTTCCCAAGGGGTGTTCCACTGTTCTCTATCTCACAAGACCCCTCAAGCCAATGCCTTTGCTCTCAGATCACTGAGCAAAGTGACTTAGGGATGACAATTGTAAGAATGAGGGATACTTTTGATCAAATTTAGTATGAATGCATCCTATCTATGCATGATTCTTAACAAATGAACTAAACTAGATGATAAGATGACAAGATTAGTGAAATATTATCCTAACATGATATACTAGCTATATGATTTAACCAAGATGATAGAAATGCTTCTAAAATGATTATTAGATTTATTTCTATTCCAAAGAGAGGCTAAATGCTTTGCTAAAAATGAGTATAAGTATGATGCTAAAGACTTGGATCCTTTTGAAGAAGGGAATGAGCTCTATTTATAGGGAAAATAGGGCAATGGATGGTCAAGATTCGATGATCTTATCAAAGGCTAGGATTGAAAGTTATCAATCCATGTTTACAATTTTTACCAATGAAATGGTGACAATTGTCAACATAAGACTGCTTGAGAGGGATGTAAGAAGCATTGAATGCTTGAGAAGACCTCATGGTTACCTTAGGAGGTAAGGGTTAAGGTTAGGTTAAGGTTATCCATTGGATAAAGTTTTTTACCCAAGGGATAAACTCTTATGCAAGGGTTAAAGGGATAACCATGGTCAAAGCAATGAATGCTTGATGAGACCACTGGGTTAGATGAGGGTTGAGTTAGGCAAAAAAGTCTCTAACCATGCCACAAAAAGTTAGTTAACCATTAATGGCTTGAAAGACTTTGGGGACAAATTTGTAAGAGTCCTTCCAAATTTGGGGGTATTCAACAAGTTAGCTTGTTGAAGGCATAAAGGCTTTACTGCCTTTGGAAGACTTTACTCCAAAATTGAGAAGTGACCTCCTCAAATTTAGGGAAAGGGGATAATTAAAGGGTTTAGGCTAATTGATTAGGATTAGATAGGTTCTAGAAGAATTTAGAAAGGGGGTTTAGGAGGCAAGTAGGAGATGTAGGAAAATGCAAGTGGGTGAGGGATAATAGAATTTAATTAAAATAAATTGCTTTATTTCAATTATGGTTGCAAGTGGAGGATTAAATAAATTAGATTTATTTATTTGGGGCGAACTATTTAATTAAATATAAATTTAATTAAAAGTAGAGATAAGGGATTTAATTAAATAAAATGATTTATTTAATTAAATGATGTGAAAGGCATATATGAATTTATTGAATCAAATAGAGGAATGTGGATAATATAATTAAATTAGATTTAACTAAATAGAGGAATGAATAAAATGAACATTAAATATTCATTTAGGAATGTGGTCATTTTTATACATCTACATTTTGCCCCTCTTTGAAGTGACGTGTGTGCACATGTTGAATCAAAGAAAATTGATGTGTCGTCAAAATTTGATCAGTATGATGTCGTGTATGTAGATGTCAATGTCGTGCACCAGATTTGATGAATGGTGTCGATAATACCCCCTCGGGAGATGAATAAAAAAAATTGAAGATTTGGTTGATTTTGATAATTGTTGATAAATTTCATTGCATTTTAAAATTTTGTCTATGTTGAATGCGTCAATTTGATTCATCTCCCGATAATGATGTTTATTAGGGTTAGAAGCGAGACCATGAGCAATTTACATGTTCCACCTCCTAACCCTAATTTCCGTTGACCCTATAAAAAGGTAAAAAATGGTTTTATTTGGATCATTTGTGCTTGTTGACTTTGGAGAAAGTGACATTTGGAGAGAAAGACAAAATGTCGGTTCCTTATGCTTCTCATCGATTCGAGCGCGTTCGACGGTACCAGAGGCCCGCCACATATGGACCATCGGTAAGTCATCAATTTTTGCCCCTTTTCATTTTTTCTTTTTCTTTTTTGGTTATGTTTTTCATTTCTTACCGCGGATTTTAACAGTATAGCGCGTAGGGTTTGTACCCTAGCGCATATGATAAAAAGGATAGTGCGTCGAGGTTCAAAAGCTAGGGTAGCGTCCGAGTTGGGTTGGGTAGCGCATATGTAGTTTAGGATAGTGCATCTAAGGATTTTAGCGTAGCGGGTTAACAGGCTAGCGCGTAGGGGGAAAGGGTAGCGCATAGGTGAGACCTAGCGCATACGGTCAACAGGGGTTTGTATGGGTAGAATAAGATAGTGCATAGGTAGCCCTAGTGCGTAAGGTTAGGGTTGTAGCGCAGGGGTAGATTAGGATAGCGCATAGATTAAGTTTAGTGCATAGGGTGATTTAGGTGGCGCAAGGATAGAATAGAATAGCGCATAGATGAAGTTTTAGCGCATAGGGTGAATGCGGTAGCGCATAGCTAGTAGCTTAGCGGAGAGAAAAAAAAATTTAGCGCGTAGATGGAAAATGTTAGAGAAAATAGGATTTTGTGAGGCATTTTGAGTGGAATGAAGATAGGTAGGTGTAGGTAGGTGTCTGCCAATTTTTCTGGGATGGGTGCGATAGTCAGTTTGTGTGCCTGTTGTGTGTTGTTTTGATAAATCGTCCGATATGAATTCTGATATGGTGTGTTGATATGGATTTTTGATAGATAACTTGATTTGATTTTCAATGTTTTCAAGTTGATATTGATCTTATGTTGATATGGATTTGATATGATGTGGATTTTGATATAGATGTTTGATATGAACTTGATTTGATTTTCAGTGTTTCAAGTTGATGTTGATGTGATGTTGATATGGATGTGAAACTTGAGTTGTTTTTCAAGTTGATATGGATGTGAAACTTGAATTATTTTTCAAGTTGATATGGATGTGATAGATAACTTGATTTGCGTTGTTTCAAGTTGATATGAAATTGATGTGAAACTTGATTTGTTTTTCAATGTTTCAAGTTGATATGAAATTGATGTGAAACTTGATTTGTTTTTCAATGTTTCAAGTTGATATGGATGTTGATATTGATATGAATTTTTGATTGCTGATATGAATGTTGATATGGAACTTGATTTGATTTTCAGTGTTTCAAGTTGATATGAATGTGAAACTTGATTGTGTTTTCAATGTTTCAAGTTGATATGGATTGGATAGATAACTTGATTTGATTTGCGTTGTTTCAAGTTGATATGAAATTGATGTTTTGATATGAATTTTTGATATGATAGTGGAACTGATATTGGACATGTTTTGCTTGTCACGGGAGCAGCTTGGGGTTGTGCAGTCACGAGAACGATTTTCGAGACCGTAGTCTTTGATTCCATGATTGACATAGGCAGACAGGGACATCATTGAGAGATGCAGACTCTCCTCTTTGTTAGAGATACCCCGGTATATCATTAATTGGGGTTTATTGATAGCTTTGGCAGAGAGGTGGCATAGTGATACCAACACCTTTCATTTGGCGACAGGTGAGATTACAGTGACACTAGAGGATTGCTATCAGATTTTATGGATTCATGTGGTAGGTGCACTTTTTCCATATGAGCTGACGGAGGAGGGAAGGATAGAGGCTCTTCGCCAGATCCTACAGGATGATATGATTTGTGGATATGAGATCCCCTAACAGGAGTTTATTGATTTGGATTATGCCCCTCTACCATCAATAGTGGCAGGTTTCATAGGTGGTTTCTTGTGTCCCGACCGTAGGTCGAAGGGACTGGCAGTGGGATGGGGGTTGGTCTTGGAGGATATGGTGACACAGGGTCACCGATTTGCATTGGGGTCAGCTATGTTGGCCCACCTATACAGAGATTTGCATCGGGTTGTATACTTGGGGTACGACAGCTTGTCGGCAGGGGTTACTTTGCTACAGGTGTGGGCGTGGGAGCACATTCCTGCAGCGAGACCACTTGCAGACAGGAATAGGCCAGTTAGACGGGCCTATGCATATGGATACACAGGGATAATTGTCCAACGTAAGCTGGGAAAACTAGAGCATTGGAGGAGGGTGCTTGATGATATAGATACAGTCGTCAAGAGACCGTATATGGAGTATGAGGAGTGGGCGGATGATGGGATGGAGATGCCCTATGTATATATGTCTTGATTTTTGATAGGGCAGACGCCCTTTATTATTGAGAGATTTCTGCACAACCGAGTTTTGTGGCAGTATGGACGACAACAGGGTATTCCACAGGGAGCATTCTTATATGCTCGACGAAGGCAGGATGTGCCAGAGTGGGGTCCGACCATTGATAGCATTGCAGCAATTGAGGAGTACATGCATCTAGTCGGCTCGATATAGGACTATGCCTATGGGATAGTGGATGCAGGGATGACTGAGGAGTTCGCAGTGCTTTTTGCGGCTCATGCTGTAGCCAAGATATCTGATCCAACGAAGATGATTCTTGCTTTTGATGAGGATGAGGATGAGAAGCCCAAGAGGCTAGGGAGAGGAGTTTGATGAGGGAGGTGGGGATGGTGGAGGAGGTGATGATGGATATAGTGGAGGAGGTGGTCAAGGTTAGCATGGAGATAGAGCAGGGAGAGGAGATCGAGTGAGGAGAGGAGATAGAGGTGTATTTGGTGGGGATAGAGGGATACGGGTTGAGAGAGTAGTGCGGCGGGCAGTGGAGGATAGAGGCAGGGGAGGTTTGGTGATTGGAGCTAGGGGTGGTAGGCGAGTAGGGGAGGTGATAGCAGTTGTGGGTGAGACAAATGATTTCAGATGACTGACGCAGAGGAGGTCAGATGTGTTACCCCCACTAGTACCGAGGACATGGAGAGGGATAGGGGGTACCACGACACAGGTACCCCTCTAGATTCAGATTCTTACTCACCGAGAGGATGCTCAGATTAGATCCTTACAGTTATCAGTGCAGCATCTGCAGACACAGTTACTGGCGCATCAACGTCAGATTACTCAGCTTACCGCAGAGTGGGACATAGAGAGAGAGTGTCGAGGTCGAGTAGAGGATCTTGCAGAGAGCAACAATAGGTACCCCGATGCGAGACACACTGAGGAAGATATGGCATACTACCATGGTGGTCGAGTACTATAGGCGGTTGTATGAGGACCTAGTCCCCAGAGAGTAGAGGGCCCCTAGCTTTAATGCTAGTTGGTCATCTCAGAGTCAGTCAGGGACAAAGAGTAGGGGTGTGTCTGGGCCACCTTGATATGATCCACTTGGAGATCCAGGTGCTGGGACATTTGCCGTGAGACCGTCACCCTCAGGAGATAGTCATACCTGAGAGACCTTGTCTCTATTGTATTTTGATCATTTGTTGTATTTGGAACAAACATGACATCTCTTTTGTATGCGATCATTTTTTAGATATATATATATATATATATATATATATATATATATATATATATATATATATATACGACACCGTTTTCTTTGATCCACATGTGATGTGTTTGATGGATGATGATTTCTATGATGATGTTGCAATGCTTAAATAGATGTATGCGATTTGATATTTGATGGATATGATGATGATATGATGTGAGATGTATCTTAAAAATGAGATGTATGATAATGATATGATGTGAGATGTATCTTGAAAATGAGATGTATGATAATTATATGCAACTAATTGTAAAATGATATGCAAACTAATTGTAAAATGATATGAAACTAATTGATCATGCTCATTCTTTCGTTTGTCATTCATGTATAGTCACATGTTGTTTGCGTTCTTTGTGTTTATCATCATTGATTTGTTTGAGATATGTTGAAAATTTATACAAGCATAATGGTATAATTGAACCATAATGACCTGAGAAAAATTTACATGATTTTTGATTTTGCAAGATGGAACAAATGTCGAGGTATAATTGAACTAAGATGACCTGAGTGTGGCTTGCATATAAATAGACAAGATTAAACCATTGGTATGCACAAAGTGGAACCATGTCTTCAGTGATATGCTTTGAATCACATCGCGAGACAAGTATTTGCACAATACAAGTGGTCGCTTCACAGACAAAAAACTAAAAAAATATTAGAATCCCAATTACTTTCTCTAGCTCGATGGATCATTGAGAAAATGTAAAGGATCCAATAATTCAAAAAAATTTAAGTGCAAAAATAGTCAAAACTTCATGCAAGATGCAAACATTTTATACTTCAGAAAATCATCCATCATGTGTTGTGAATTTGTTAAGTGATCAACATTTTGTTCTCTTGATTGTTGATTTGTTTGCTGGACATGATGCTCTTAGTCTACTACAAGTTTTGACTTAGGACGGAATGTTGATCAATGTTTCCTCTAGCTAAATTTACCTCCTGACGTGGATATGTACAATGATTACCAAGCCATGGTGGGATATGATGAAATGATATTCGGATAAACCAGGATAGTGAATACGCTAAGTATGTCCTGGATAATGCTATTTTGATAGTGTTGGGCAATGGTCAGTAGTGCTGGATTGTGGATATAAAAGTTCTTTAGTATATATACATAGAGGAGTTTTCCTCTCACAATAGTGCCTGTTGCCAGGTTTTCACCAATTTTTTTTATTGCACCTTTTTATTTGTCTTTTTCTAATTTTTTTTTTTGGATTTTTGGATTTTTGGATTTTTTTTTCTTTTTTGACTTTTCCGTGCATTAGACTGATCAAGTATAGTATTTCTTCAAATGGATGTTATTAGTTGGCTCGTCGAGCACATCTCCTTCTAAAGTTGTTAGTTGATAGGCGCCCGATCCATAGGTTGATATGATGACATAGGGACCCAACCAATTAGGTTCAAATTTCCCTTTCTTTTCTCAATCCTGTTGATTTATGGGATTTTATTTGAGTACTAGATCACCAATTTAAAAAATTTCTAGGGATGACCTTGTGGTTGTAGCTTCGGCACATGCATTGCTGATATTCTTTGAGGTGAGTATAGGCATGTTGGCGCTTTTCATCTAGAAGTTCTAGCTCTTGCAGTCGGTTTACTCGATACTCTTCATCTGGAATGAGGCCTTTCAAAGATACTTTGAGAGATGGGATTTCTACCTCCAGGGGTAAAATTGCTTCTGATCCATACACCAATGAATATGATGTAGCTCCTGTAGGTGTGCGGATGCTAGTTCTGTATGCCCAAAGTGTTGGATTGAGTTGCACATGCCAATCTTTTCCCGCATCATTCACAGTTTTCTTGAGTATTTTCAATATTGGTTTGTTGGATGCCTCTGCTTGACCATTCCCCTGCGGGTAGTAAGGTGTAGAGAAATGATGTTGGATTTTGAATTGTTCACATAGTTCTTGTACATCCTAGTTTTTGAAAGGTCATCCATTATCCGTGATGATGGAACTTGGAATGCCATATCTACAGATAAGATATTTAAGAATGAAAGAGGCAATTTGTTTTCCAGTGACTATGGTCATGGGGACCGCTTCAATCCATCTGGTAAAGTATTTTGTTGCAGTGATAATGAACTTGTGTCCATTTGAAGATGATGGGTGTATTTTACTGACTAAGTCTAGTCCCCACTGGCAAAAAGGCTTGGATGTTGTGAATGGTTGCAATTCTTGTACTAGTGCATGTATGAGATTGCCATGGATTTGGCATTTAGGACATTTCTTTGCAAATTGATAAGTGTCTTTTTCCATAATCGACCAGGTAATATCCCATTCTTAGAATTTTTTTAGCAAGAAAATGAGCCACTTGAATCTGTGCCACAGATACCTTCATGAAGCTCATGTAAAGTAGAGTCAGATTCATTACCATCAAGGCAACGAAGAAGAGTACCATCTAGACCTCGACGGTAAAGAGTATCAGCAGTTAGGGTGTAATGGGCGACTTGCTGGATAAAGTTGCATTTCTAGTTCCACGATAAGTCAACGGGTAGGGTATGATTTTAAGATACTCATATATTGTTCCATATAACAGAGAGTCTGAACCGGTTAAGGTATAGATGACTTGGGATGAAGAATTGTCATAGGCTACGGAAAACAGTTGCTCTACTAGAAACTCGTAATGACTCTATTATTCTAGAATTTGTAGTAGTGAAACAATAGTAGCCATTGCATTGGTTGCTCTATTGTCCAACTTAGGTATTTGGTCAAAGGTGATGTGTACAAAACATGTTTGAAATCATCCACCATTTGTTTGTATGGTAGCAGCTTGTCATCTTTCGTCTGATAGTCATTGTTGATCTGATTTATGACTAATTGTGAATCTCCACAAACTTTCAATTCTGTGATTCTCCATTTCACATCCATTTCAATCCTTGTGACCAGTGCCTCATACTCAACAATGTTATTTGTGCATGGAAACATGAGCATATATGATCTTGGTATGGTATCCATTAGGAGTGATGAACAGAATGCCAACACCTGAGCCATGTTGAGTGTAGGAACCATCAAAGTATAGGGTCCTTTGCTTGGTGGTAATAGTAAGAACATCTTGATTGGGAAATTCTATCTCTATTTGTTGTTTATCTAGCAGTGGTGCATCGGCTAATTGATCTGCAATTACTTGTCCTTTGATAGCTCGACGCTCTATGTAGTGGATATCAAATTCGCTGAGAATCATTACCCATTTAGCCAATCTTCCCATGAGAGCTGCTTTGCTGAGTAAGTATTTCAGAGGGTCAATTTTTTCTACTAGCTTGATTGTGCGAGCTAGCATATAGTGTCGAGACTTTTGAGAAGCAAATACTACTGTCAAACAAGCCTTCTCAATGAATGTATAATTGAGCTCATAACCATTCAAAGTTCTACTGATATAGTAGATAGCTCGTTCCTTGCCTTCTTGATTTTATTGTGCTAATAGTTCCCCCAATTATATGTTTGTTGTTGATATGTAGAGAATAAGTGGCTTCCCTGCTATTGGTGGTACCAGAACTGGTGGATTCATTAGATATTGCTTGATTTGATAGAATGATTCTGTACATTTGGCCTCCCATCTGAATGGTACATTCTTATGTAGCAAATGATTGAAAGGTAAGATTTTATCCTCTAGTTGACCAATGAATCACCTGATTGACTGGAGCCATCTCTGCAAGGATCTAAGTTGGCTAATGTTCTTAGGTGGTGGCATCTCTATGATGGCTTGTAACTTTGTTGGATCTACTTCAATGCCCTTTTCTGATACGATGTAGCCTAATAACTTTCCTGATGTTACCCTGAAGACACACTTCTTAGGGTTGAGCCTGACTTGAAATTTCTCCAACCTTTCAAAAAAATTCTCTAATATGCCTAGATGTTCTGCTCTGTTCTGCTCGGGTAAATGACTTAGCTAGTAAATCATCTACATAGTCTTCCATGAAGGTATGCATCATGTCATGAAAGATTGTTGTCATTGCCCATTGATAATTTGCCCCAACATTCTTTAAGCCAAAAGGCACGACATTCCAACAATACGTTCCCCAAGGATAGGTAAATGTTGTTTTATCTTGATCCTTTGGAGCTATCTTGATTTGATTACAGCCAGAAAAAACCATCCATTAGTGATAACATTGCATGGCCTGTTGTGAGGTCTACAATTATGTCGATACTGGGCAAAGGAAACTCATCCTTTGGACAAGCTTTGTTAACATCTCTAAAATCTGTGCATATCCTGATACTGCCATCTAGTTTTGAAACTAACACAATGTTGGAAATCCATTCAGCATAGTCGATAGGTCGAATAAATCCAACGTCTAATAGTTTCTTTAGCTCATCTTTGACCATGAGTGCTACATGTGGATTCAGTTTTCTTAATTTTTGCTTAACTGGCTTAGCTCTTGGACCAATGGATAAGTGGTGCATGATTAAGTATGGATCAATCCCGGGCATATCTGCATATGACCAAGAAAAATTGATTTGCTTTTCTTTAAAGAATTTGATAAACTCTTGTTTTTCTGCCTCTGTCAGAGATTTTGCTAGGTGTATGTTTTTGGCTAATTCTGTTGTACCAATGTTGATTGATTGAGTGGGCTCAATCAATATGGGTGATCGCTCCTAATAATGTTTAGGAAGAGTGTCAAGTATCCCATCTTTAGGTGCCTGAAAAAGGTTTTCACCTACAGATGCATCCTTTATTTTTACTTTTTTGTGATCTAGTGCTGCCATTGACTGGTTTTCAGCAGTAGATCCTTTATATCTTTCATTTTTGCGACTGAGAGACTTGGAACTTCCCTGACTGCATATGTCATTGCTTTTTTCACTGGTAGAGTCTATTTCCGAGTTGATGGTACATAAGTAATGGATAATGGAATCATCATTTGGGCAAATTGGTATGTCATTATTTTCAGGTTCATCCCAATCTATGAGGTCGGGAAAGATGAGTGGTAAAGAGTCATTGGGTGGGTTGAGTTCAGCTGTTGTAAGTGTTAGGATGGAGGTATCATCAAATTTGGCTGGGATATTAAATAAATTAATGATGTTGTCGAGGTCTTTGATGGTATCATCCTCCGCGTAAACTTGCTCGTAGTGTCGCTGCTCGTTTTTCTTAGCTTCGTAGATATTTTGTGGGCCAAATTCAAGTAGTCTAAGCTTTGTGCCTTGTTCTTCTTGAGAAAGGGGTGTATAAATGTAGTTTTCAACGATATCTTCAGTAACATTGGAACAGTTGCCCCATTCATATTCATTTGAATAAGTCTCAGAGGTATTATCCCAAATTCTTTCAGTGTTGTGAACTGGTATGTTGTAGAGTGAAAATAGGTCTTTGATAATTGATACCAGTCTAATAGTTTTCTCTGATTCTGTGTCAAATCCTGCTTCTATTCTTTGCATCTGTTCATATACTATTTCTCTTCGAGGAGTAATAATGTTACCAGGGGGTGATTTCTCTTTGTTTGAAACAAGTTCTTGAACATGATGTACTTCTACACAAGGTGCTTCTTCTTTTTGAATGGTTGACTCTTTTTGTTGTTTTTCTTTTTCTTGGTATTCACGTTCCTTTCATATTGTTTCTGTTGATTCAAATAGTACCTCCTGCCATGAATCCTCGCTGTACGTCTTCTTTGCTTTCCACTGAGGTTTTTGATATTTACTTGGTGTCTTCTTTGGGGGTAGAGTGTGTTCATAGCCCAATCCTGTTTTGTCTTTAGAAAACTGAGAAGGAGGATCTAATGGTTCTGTGACACCTTCCTGATGCTTGCCGATAGGTCCTTTTCCATTGTATCCCATTCATTGCATGATCAAGTAGCCTTTTCCATATAACTGTGTTGGTATAGCTACTTCCATAGTAGTTGCTCTATCTTCTTACTAATCCTTGTATAGCCAACTAAGGATGTCCTTTTCCTTTGATTCATGTGCTAGTGTGCCTAGTTGAATAAACTTGCCATCAAACTTGGCGATGGGTTGTGTTGCTTGGTGTGTTGATGCTGAAGGTAACCCATAAGATCTAGGTGATGTTGGTAAGTTGATTAAACACAAGGGTTCCAAAGAGTACTCTCCCATGCCTTGTTCTTTGATTTTTATTTTCTGTTTAAAATCCTTGGATAAAGATTTAATCTTTTCTTGCTGAAGATCTAGTGCCGAGGAAGTTTGTTTTTCTCTGTTATGTGGAACCAAACTATCTTGGGCTGCCCCCATAGCATTACAATTTTGAAAAGGGTTATAATTTGTTGATATAGAAATCTCTTGTCCGTTGTATGGGAACTTAACACATTGGTGGTAAGTTGAGGGTACTGCTTGCATTTCATGTATCCAGGTTGACCCAATAAAATATTGTATGTGAGGTCTATGTCTAAGACTTGGCACATAGTGTCCTTTTGTATCGGTCTCACTTGAATTGGCAACACCACTATTCCTTTGGATGATCTTTCTTCATCAACATATGCTTTGATAGTGATCTTTTTGCATGGATCAATGGGCTGCTCAGAGAAGCCTAATGCACGAATAAGTTTTAAGGTACAGATATTGAGTCTAGCTCCTCCATCTATTAATACTCTTTTGACTCGATGTTTGTAGACCAAGAATTCAATGTGGAGTGGAGTATTGTGTGGATGGCTCAATGAAATATTATCCTATTAAGAAAAGGTGAGATTATGAGGCCCTGTCATGTGAGCTGCCATGACTTGGAATTTGTCAATATCCAGATCCTGGGGTACATTTGTTTCCAATAGTGCTTTTCCAAGACGTCCTTATGTTTTGGTGAAAGTTTCAGCAACTCAAGTATAGATATTTGAGTGGGAGTTTTGCGCAGTTGACTAACCAGATCATATTGAATTTTAGGGATGATGTTTGTTGCTGATGTATGTCCCTTCAAGACATATTTTTGAGCTCTAGTGGTTACATTGATTGATTCATGTTTGTGTTTGTCCTTTATTATAATAACACTTACTTGATTGTCATCGGTTGATATATGATTGATGGTGTTATTGTATATGTGATTGATACGAGCTCCACGTGTATTGTTTGAGATCAAAACTCCATCCTTGTTGTAGTTTGGAAGAGGATTCTTAAAGGCACCATAGTCACCATTTGTCTTGAGACCATTGACTGTTAAATCGCCTCTATCAATCATGTCTTGAACAATGTTTTTCAGCCTCATGCAATCATTTGTTTGATGTCCTTTGTTTCGGTGAAAATCACAAAAGTTTGAGTCATTCCACCAGGGTGGTTTGACTTGTGGTTCAAAGTTGTTGATTACTGGTAAGGAGATAATTTTGTTTGCCAGGAGCTCTCTGAATGCGGACTCCAATGATTCTCCTAATGGTGTGTAGATGCGTTTTGGAAAGTTTTTGGTGCTACCTCTTGAGTTTGTATTAGGTTCCCGATTGGTGTTATTGTTTTGGGCATTGTTGGTGTTGTTTGTGTTAAGATGATCTTGATTGGTAGTTGGTGAATAAGTGTTAGTACCTTGGTTAGCACCCTTTTGATTCTTGGTAGCCTGAGGATTGCTTGATAAGGCCAACACTAGTTGTTTGGACTTTACATCATTAGCTTTGTTTCCTCCTTCATTTCCAGTAGTTTTGTTTTGGGTCCAGAACCTGGATTTGTCTAAGTTGTTGTTTTGGTTATTGTAATGAGAGTTGGATGAATTCGTTCCTTCTTTGAAAAATTTCAATGTTCCTTTCTTGACACATGCCTCCTCTACTTGGATACCATTTTCAATCAATTTGGCAAAAGATGGTATGCATTGGAGTTTGAGTATGTATCTCATCTTGCTATTCAAATAGTCGATGAAAATTTCTATTTTTTCCTTTTCGGGCACATCTCAAGGATATTTCGAAACCATTTGGCGTCAACATTGAAGGAACACCATGAATGTTTTGTTGTTCTTTTGTTTGGTATTGCAGACTGTAGCTAGGAAATTCGGAAATCATCAAAGCAAGTATCAATTAATATTAGTTCAATCACAAAAACTAAAATGCAGTGATAACAATCCTAAAAACATTCAATGAAAGCATGAAGACAAGACATTCTAAATGAAATCTAAGCAAACCAAATGCAGATGTCTCCTTCATGTGGCTCCATTGTCCTTCTTTCTTCTCCAAATAGTTTTGTTGTGGATCTCACCTACTAGTGCATGATCATGATATGAAAGCAAGTAGACAAGATGATTGCTCAAGAGTACTCGAAGCGTGATTTGACAAAGTGATTAGAAATTTGATAATCTGATTAGGGGATTAGATTGAAGAAATTCATCCAATTTATAGAGAAATTGGAGAAAAAGATCAAATTAGCATGATTCAATCCAAATAGAAATTGCAAATCAAAAATGTCAATTATGACAAATTATGACAAATTATGCACTTTCTATGCAAAATTTGATTGATTGATAATTCATGACAATTTATGACAAATTTCTATGTCAAGAATTGATTGATTGTCAATTATGACAAATTATGACAAACTTCTATGTCATTCCCATGAAATTAGGAGAAAAATAGGAGAGAATTGAAATTAGGAATTTAGAAAATTAGAAAATTAGAAAAAGAGGAAAATTAGGAATTAAGATAAATTAGGTGAATTAATTAATAATTTGTCATTTATTAATTAATTCACAAAAAGAGGAATAATTAGCCAATTAAATGAACATTTAATTGTGATGAGAAGACTTAGGATAAATAAATAATTTATTAATCCTAAAGGGAGAAATGACAAGCAAGGTTAAATGATTAAATCACGAAACCCTAGAAGATGAATTAGCATTGCAAAGATGACAATTAGGTCTTGATGAAAGATAATTGATGTTGATTCGATTATGATCATGATTCTGACTGACAAAGGACCAATGCTGATAAATGATTTGATTGATAAATGCGCCAATTGACGAGGAACAATGACTAATTGATCCAAATTGACATAATTGAGACAAACAATGATCGATGACAAATCGATCGCAAAATGACAAAACTGACAAGAGGACAAGAATCGATGACAAAATAGATTGCAAAACGACAAGATTGAAAATGACAACGATCAATGACAAATTGATCGCAAAATGACAAGATCGAACATAACAACGATCGATGAAGAAATCGATCGCCAGATGATAAGATTGATAAGAGGACAAAACCCTAATCAGGATTGACGATGTCCAAAATGATGACAAATGACTATGCACATTGATGCGACAAGATAAAATCGATCAAAATCATGATTGAAGATTGTTGTCGACAAGACTAAATTCAAAAGTGAGACGAATGAAGAATACAGAAGAAAGACTCGATGCTCGCAAATGATAAAAACCAAGTGCGTGACATAGGAGAAATGTTAATGCGACACAAAAACCTAAAATGAGGCAATGCGCAAATGTTAAAGTATGATCCCGCAAGCGTTGACCATTTTTAGGTGTCTACACAGACATCTAGCATGATGATGGCATGTTGAATGTTGTAGGAATATTGGGTGATAAATTTGTTGACTAATTCATCAAAGGATCTGACAGGAGGTGTGATTTTGGATAACCATTCCATTGTTTGTCCTCCCAAGCTTCTGGGGAATAAACTCACCAAGTCGGTGTCATCATGGGAAAATTATAGGCTCATGGTATAAAATTCCCAAACATGATCACGCGGATCACTTTTCCCATCATATTTGTCGAATTTGGGAATGTCTGAATTTGGGGGAAATGGTACCATGTTTAACCTTCTATCAAAAGGAAAAGGACAAATTTCATTCAAGGAATACTGTACTGGTTGATCCTTGTTGCATGTCTTGCATTTTTTTTTGCAGCATTTACATTTGTTGTGTAAGAGCAACCAAGGGTGCATCTGTTTGTCGAGGGAAGAGTTCTTCCTTCTCATTATTTCTAGTTTGGAATGGCGTGTGTAGCGGTATGTTTTGCTCGGGGATGTTTTGCTCGGGTATGTTTTATTCAGGGTCGCATGTGTCCTCTTCTCATTGTTGTTCTTGATAACTATAGAGTCGAGACCTTGTTCTGAAAGTGTTTGTATCAAAGTCTTTAGGAATTTTAACTCCTTTGCTTGCAAGCATGAGTAGGTATTTTTCTTTGTCAACCTCTATGAGGCATTCCATAAGCCTTTGAAATGAGACACTTTCTTGGAATTCCTAAAGGAGTTCTTCAGTGATCTCTGTGTCTTCTAGATTTGGATAGTTGAAGGGATTTGATAATCTTTGCCCCATACTAGACTCTGGTTGTGTTTCGCTTTGTTTGTTTCATTGAGAGTGAGTGATAGCAGGCATCTAATAGAAACTTTATGTGATGAAGGGAACAAATTCCTCTTCTGTGTTTTGTTCAGGAGTTGGCGACTCTACTCGAGGTCCATTGTAAGTAATGCAAATGTCTAGGAAGAAAGCCGAATTGATTTTTCCTCTGTGATTCAAGCTTTGGCTGAATGCCTCTTTTTGACAGAATGCCCTACTCCTCACTAGTTTCTTGTCAAATTTGTTTGTTTTGTCTTGAAGATACAAGCGCATATGATGGAGGAATATTCGATGAGATTTAAGGAGTTGGCGATTGATGTATAAAAACCTATTTCGTTTAGCAAGTTTTTGAGAACTAGGTTGTTGTTTCCTTAACTTGGTGTTATGATAAATACTCTTTCTTCTCAGAATATGAGGATTAGTCATGCATGGGTGATCAATGGTTTCCTTTGATTTGTTTTGGATTCAAGATATCTTGTTTGGAAACTTAAGTCCACTTTTATCAAATGAAGGTGTAGACACCTAAAATTGTCATGTCTAATTAAATAAATATTTTATTTATTTAATTATCTTAAGCCTAATTCTTCTATTAATTAAATAAATCTTTATTTATTTAATTAATTCATTTATCCTCTTCTAGCCTTATTTCTCATTTAAATAAATACATTTATTTATTTAAATTATCCTTTTCCTAAATTAAATAAATATCTTATTTATTTAATTGATCTCACTTCTTCTATTAATTAAATAAATCTTTATTTATTTAATTAATTCATTAACCTTTTCTACCCATGACACATGTCATTCATCTCTTAATTCATACACTACCTACCCCTTTCATTATTTTATTATTTTCTCTACCTACCCTCTAATCATAGCCGACCTCCTTTTACACCTCTCAATCTTATCCCTCCATTTCATATTATGTCTTCTATATAAGGAGATGCTTCCTTCATTATCAAACCCTAACTACTTGATCAATTGACTACTTGGCATATGCGATCCTACTTGCAACCACATTCTGTTCTTTGTTGAGCTCTTGTGCACATAAAATCTGAGAGCAAATACATCAAACAAGATCAATGGAGATAGGAAGAATGGAGATTCAAACCCTATTGGACATGTGATGGTATAATCTTTGTGATTTTGTTTGATTTGCATTGTCTTAGGTAATCTTCATATGTTATGGTGGATCTTTGTTGTTGTTAGGCTAGGGTTTTGTGGTTGAATTCATTTAGCCTTTCAATATCGTTATTATTGTTATCCATTTTCACCATATACATTTTGGCACGCCCGGTGGGACTCTTGTCCCTTTTGCATTTAACATTTTGTTGTAGATTTTGTGTTTGAAGTTGATGATCTGACATTTTCGACAATATCTCGACATTTTTGTGTCTGCACACTTTCGGGTCGCGTTTTTTATTTTCCACCTTGTCTATGACATCTAGAACCGCATCTACATCCTCGACAGTATTTTTTTTTTTTGCAGATTCTGAAAACCACGTTTGTGTTCCTCAGTCACGTCTGCGGTGTTTTTAGACGCGTCTGTGTCCAAAATTCATGTTTGGGTTCTCGAACCGCATCTGTGTCTTGTAGAAGCGCGTCTGCGTCAGAGAGTCGCATTTGTGTTTGGGGTAACTGCGTCTGTGTGCGTTGATTTCTTTTTTTGGGGAGTTTTATTGATTCAGTTTTTGGTCATTTAATATTTCAGATCCGGTTTATTTTGAGCTAACATCTTCAGATCTAGCTAACGAAATTGGTGCAGCTTGTCTTGAAAGCAAAATCGTTTGGTTGAAGGCCCCTATTTTCACAAATTCTTTTGGATTTAAAATTTACCTAACTTGTGTGCTTGCAGGAAGGGGTGATTATTTCAAATAATCCGAAACTACTAATAAATCTTTGTTGCAGGTCCTTGGCAATGGTGTTTGATTTTTTTATTGTGTGCTTTGTTTTCAATAGACTAGCAAACACTTCAATTGGTGCACTAAAATTGAACCATTGTCTTTTGTGTCTTGAGCAATAGGCTCTTTTTGTTTAATCTTTAGAGGCCCAGTCTCCTCATGTGGTCATTAGGACTACTAGTGAGGAGAGAACGACCCAAGTGGTAGCAAAAAAAAAGCCATCTTCTTCCAAACCACTATAAATAACTATATTCATGGTGAAAACTATGAATAACGTGTGTTGATTAGTTCATACCGACACTATGTCTCCCCATAAACCCGTTTGATCAAATTTATTTGATCATTTGTAGGGCGTAACCCCTACCGGCTGAGAGCTTTCTGTATTTACAGAGCTGAAAGTGCCACATGTATGGTAACACGAGCGGATGCCCTTACTATTACCTTTTTTTTTTAGAAGCCCAAATCCTTCTAGTTGTTGGGGAAGGAGGTCGGACCTCTGGTAGTGGCCCACACACATACGGTTCTTAGTAGAGATACAAAGTTCACCACGGGGAGTTTTCGTGGGGACTGATGCTTGGCTGACCCAAGAAGTGAGTGCCAAGGGTGGAGCCAGTGAGGTCAAGCATCTAAGTATCTGCTCTGAATAGCGTAGCCTCGAGGGTAAAACCCCATGTGGGATCAACAACTATTGTCTTGGCCAGCCATAAGAATTGTGCTTGACTTATTTTAAACATTCAAACATTCAAGACCAAACAACAAAACATTGTGTCTTTTGTGTCTTCAAGTGTATGCAAAACAATTTTACATCAAACAACACACTTTTCTTGGAGTCATTTTGAGTCTAAACACTTGCAAACATTGAGTCTTCATCAACATTGTGTCCTCTTGTCACGAAAAACAGTCAAACAGTCAGATTTGGTCACAACAAAACAACTTCACAGATTGGAAAAAATTGCACAAATTTTGCAGAAACACGTATGTGTCTGACATAATAGCGCATGTGTTGTATAACCGCGTCTGTGAAGGGTAGAAACGCATCTGTGTTTACAGAATCAACATTGCAATTTACAAAAAAATCTCAGAAACGCATCTGTGTTACACAGAACCACGTCTGTGTTAGGAAATCGCGTCTGTGAAGTATACAAGCACTTCTGTGTTCAGAATTGAAAAGCTTTTACAGTCCAGCAAACAAACACAGTCAGTTTCGAAATTCTTGAGCTTCCTAGGTTGTTTCTCCAGGTTTTCATCTAGCATTCAACCTGTCTTTGGGTCTCACAAAGCCCATCATTGCTTTACATCTTGCATTAAATTTACATTTGTCTAAACTTGAGTCAAAAGGTCACTTGCTTGTCCTCATCATACTTTGTCAACACACTACATACAACAACATTTTGCTAAGTGGTCCCTGATCAAGGTCTATCACCTTTGGGTCTCATTTGATTTTACTTAGAGTCAAGGTCAACTTACCTCATCAAAAGAAACTATCCTCTCTTTGGAAGTCACACCTACTCTACTACATACATACTTAGTCTTACACTTTGGACATTGCAAGTACACTTCAGATTCATTTACATTCCATCCAACCCTTGGTTTTCCATACTTTTTCCATTTTCATCTAGTCTCACACATCTCGGTGAATACCTAGTTCATGGTTGAAACCCGTCTTCAAAAATCTAGGAGAGAAGCTACAGAGGCTCAAGAGTCCGCAAACATGAGTTCTTATGAGTATGACAATGATATCTTTTTCAATTCTGATCATACTACATTACCTGACATGGATGCCTATAGAAACATTCCAAATGTTGAGAACATGGACACTACAAACAACAATGATACACACAATGATGATATGGACAACTTTTCAGTACATTCAGCAGATGTGGAAGAATCCATTATGGATCCCCGTTTCAATCGATTGGTTGAGGAAATAATGAGGAGGGATAGACAATACTTCTTACAAATGATGGCACAAAGTGGAGACAAGATCCCTCATGATTTTGACATGTCTCAGATAATGGAACATAGACCTTTGTAACAACCTCACTCCAACATGGATCAAAGGAGGCCTAATAGTGGAGGCAATAGAGGACCACATCTTGTGCCTGAATCACCATCATCTTTGTTTCAAAAACCAGAGGTCCCATACACACATGGTCAAGCATATGATACTCACCTTCGTAGAACATTATGGAAGTCTTATGCAGAGAAATATGCTCAATCACATATCAATGCTAAGGATCAACCACCAAAGCAATTGGATATTCAAAGGCATGCTCAAAATTTGGACACAAGGAAACCCCGTGTCAAATTTGGGGGCAACACATTAGAACGTGACATGCCTGTAGAGTATGGTATACATGGACAAAATAGATATTTTGTTCCTCAACATGAATCTATACCAAGTGGTCCATATATGCAGCATCACTATAGAACTCCTCCATATGAACATGTGTATGATCAATATCATCCATATATGCAACATGCTCCTCCTCCAATTGGTGCCTCAAGCATAGGGTATGGTCCAAGAAGTCGATCTCCACCTAAGAACAATTTGGAGCAACAAATCAGGGACTTACAAAAGAAAATGGAGGACATAAATACACCAAAGCCAACATACACAATGAGAGACATATGTCCTTATCCATTTGACAAGAGCATTCCAATGCCTCCTTTTCCTACACACTTTGTGACACCTAAGTTTGATAAGTATAGAGGAAAAGGGGATCCTAAGGCACACATAAGACAGTTTTTCACAACTTGCATTGAGATAGCAGCAGAAGAGACATATTTGATGAGATTATTCCCACAGAGCCTAGGCGATCAAGCTATGGAATGGTTCTCCCAACTTCCACCTGGAATTAAGTCATGGGGTGACTTAGCAGAGGCATTTATTCAACATTTCTCCTACAACATAGAGATAGACATATCAGTCACTACTTTTTGCAACACCAAGCAAAAAGAGGGAGAGTCTGTTGCATCATTTTTACAAAGACGGAGAAATCTAGCTAGTAGATGCTCTTGTGAAATTCCACAAAAACAAATGGTAGAAATGTTCACCCAGAATGTTAACAAAGACATTGGCTATGATTTAAGAAAAGCTTGTTTGTCCACCTTTAAAGGCATCATTGAAAAAGTCTTAGCGACATAAAAGGTCCTAATTGAACAAGGAGTAATTAAGATATTCAAGGAAAACAAAGATGACTTTAAAGGAAAAGACAAGCCAAGATTTTGGAATAAAAACAAGAACACAGTCAATGATGGTGTTGTTGATGCCAATGCAGTGTGACCCAAATTCATTTTTTCTGGATCAAATCAAGTGAATACTCAAACAACTTCTAAATCATGAAGGAAGTATACTCCATTGGGAGAACCACTTGAGTCAGTCTTCAAGAAGCTAGTGGCAAACAAAGTAATCACTATTCCAGATTTTCCTCCATATGAACCAAAGGTTAAACCAAATTGGTGGAATGATGATGAATATTGTAAATTTCATAAGAGCAAGGGTCATAAGACAGGAAATTGTCATCGACTGAAGAACATCATACAAGATCTCATTGATAGAGGTGACATTGAAATTGAAGGACACTCATCCAGAACATGAAATGTTTAAGGAACCATTCCCAAAGCATGACAAGGGAAAAGCTAAAGCCATAGATGACCAAACCAACTATACCAGAGCAACCTATAACTATGATTCAACTATCAATCATATTTCAATGGAGAATTACATCTCTACCATTATCATCAAGGACAGAAACCCTGAGAATTCTACCCAGAGACCCAAGATTGTCCTAAAAGGTGTTGGATCTTCTTCGGAACCTACCTTTGAATGTCATGTCACAACTCGTCGAGGTAAAATCACTTTGCAAGGTGCTCCAACTAAAAACACCGCTTCTTCATCAACCAAACCTGAGTACGACCTTGTAGAATAGTTAGGGAAGACATCTGCGCTCATCTCCATCCTTGAGCTCTTATGCATATCCCCCACACATAAAGCTATTCTTGACAAAATCTTGAGAGACACTGCCATTCCTATTGATCTGAACATGGACCAGTTTCAAGCCATGGTGGGATACCTTTCCGTTCCACACTGGCTTACATTCATAGAAGCCGACGACGCCTCCGTGAGCCAACCACATAATGCACCACTACACATTGAAGCCTTCATACACAAACATCAAATAAAACGAGTCCTAATAAATGGAGGAGCTGGTCTAAACATTTGTACATTAAGCACAATTAAACAATTGGGATATTCTGATAAAGCTGTGAATTCTACAAACAAAATCACCATCAAGGCATATGATGATGAAGAGCATTCATCCAAGGGCATAGTCACCTTACCTCTCAGAGTTGGGCTAGTTACGAAGGATGTGGTTTGTCAAGTCCTAGACCTAGATCTCACTTACAACATATTGCTAGGGCATCCTTGGATTCATGAAATGAGGGCAGTCCCATCTACATATCACCAATGCATTAAGTTTCCTCACAATGGAGTTGAGGTAACAGTTAACGGTGATCCTAATCCGTTCATACACTGCAATAACCTGAGATCAAAAACTGAGACCATCATTCCCAGTAATCGCGAAGCTATTCCTTCTTCGGCATACATTGATCCTGAGTCATTAAAACCTTCGACATCAAAACAAGGCGAGCTTAAAGGCAAATTTCAGGACAAGGGCATGGGCGAATACACTTTAAATCAGACCATGTACTTACAACAAGTCATGAGTTCACCAAAAGAATATGGAAGACCACATCCTAACAAGCAAGTATCCATCATTGTACTCAAATGGGACCCTACTACCTTTCAAAGATGGGGCAAATTGGAAGAGGAAGACTTATACAAAATTCTTTACAAAGACCTTAAAGATGATACACAAGATCACATCAGTCTACCATGTGAGAAATATGGCAAAGGTTTCAAGATCCTACAAAAATTCGGGTATGATGGAAAAAGCCCTCTTGGGTTACGAAAGGAAGGCATCATCGAACCTTTACAACCTAAATTGACATTCAAAAAGGAACGCTCGAAGGGACTTGGTTTCCTGACTTCCAAGGTCCACACTCAAAGGACAGAAGAAGCCTTACAAATCAAAGCTGCCAAAATTCAACAAGAGGATCGCTATTCCATAGACTCCAACAAATGGGAATGGGGTTCAGACAAATCCTCTAGTGACTACAAGCTCACTAAGACATTCAGAGAGCCAGATGAACCCACAAAAGAAGAGGAATTTTATAAAAGATTCAAAGTTGGTCAAGAAACAACCCATGAGGATTCCACACAGTCCTTGTCTCAAGGTCCTAGGTTGAAATCACATAGGATGAGAACACCTATCCCAGAATGCGCTACTAGTGATGATAATTTGGATTCGTTCACAATCGAGACTGATGAGGAGAGTGCCATCGATGACCTCGATAATTACCTTGACATACGCGAATATAACTGCATCTTCACTCTTAGCCCCGCTAACTTCGAAGACATTAAAGGCCTTCCCCTCGTTCACCACCAACTCATTGACTAGGATCATGAAGGACCTGCACAGTTTGACACATTCCAAAATGATGAAGCTTTTATTGACTATCTTGGCATACGAGATGATCTTCCCCCCGGGGACCATAAAGCAGGATACACTATAGAACTCAATAGCGTGGCATATTTTGGTGAGGGCGTCGAACCTTCCAGTCGCAAAAATGTGAAAATAAGAACAAACCAAGGGTCTTATGGTGAAAACCACACTGTGGCATCGTCTGACCCCAAAAAAGTAAAAAGAAAGGATGTATCTGAGGGCAAAAACCTCTCTGAGGCACCCGAAGATGGAAGGCTTGACATTCTCCCAACATCATATGAGGAAAAGTCATCCATGTTGGTAGAGGAGACTATCAAAACAAACATTGGTACAGAAGAGGTTCCACACAACATATTCCTAGCTCAATTGTTGACGGAGTCAGAAAGGTCAAAATTCATAAGTTTCTTCAAAGAACGACAAATCAACTTTGCATGGTCATACGCTGATATGCCTAGATTAGATCCGGATTTAGTAATGCATCATTTGACAGTTAAACCGGGGGCAAAACCAGTGAAACAGAAATTAAGAAAGATGCATCCACAAGTCGCATTATTGGTCAAAGCAGAGCTTGAGAAATTATTGGACGTCAGATTCATACGCCCAATTGATTATCCTGAATGGATCTCCAACTTAGTGCCTGTCAGTAAACCAGATCGTAGCATCAGAATATGTACAGATTTCAGAGACATCAACAAAGCTTGTCCTAAGGATGACTTCCCTTTACCAAACATAGATTTTATTGTAGATCTTACAACAGGTCATGAAATGTTATCGTTGATGGATGGATTCTTTGGTTATAATAAAATAAAGATCGCGTCTGAAGATCAACACAAAACATCATTCACTTGTCCTTGGGGAACTTTCTGTTGGAATGTCATGCCCTTTGGGCTAAAAAATGTAGGCGCTACATATCAAAGAGCCATGACTACTATCTTTCACGATCTCATGCACATAACTGTGGAAGATTATGTCAACGACCTCTTGGGCAAATCAATAGACAGAAATACACATTTGGACATACTTTCAGTCATCTTTGATCGGTTGGAAAAATACAAAGTAAGATTAAATCCCAAGAAATGTGTCTTTGGAGTAACCTCCGGGAAGCTCCTAGGATTCATTGTATCAAAAAGAGGAATCGAAGTTGATCCAGCAAAAGTCAAGGCCATCCTGGAGATGCAACCACCAAAAAATATCAGTCAACTTCAGTCTTTACAAGGGAGACTCTAGTCCATACGAAGATTCATAGCGCAACTTGCAGATAAGTGTAATCCTTTTCAGCCCCTGCTACATAAAAATATCAAATTCAAATGGGATGATAACTGTCAACAGGCTTTCCAGAAACTCAAAGATTATCTTCTAAATCTGCCAGTTCTGATGCCACTAGTTCTAGATCAGCCTCTATTACTATACATATCAGCTACTCCAATAGCACTGGGGGCACTCTTAGCACAACAAATTGCCGAGGGCAAAGAAAAAGCAGTATACTATATCAGTCGCACATTGGTGGGATATGAGCTAAACTACACACCAATTGAGCGTGCATGTCTCACCGTGGTCTTCGCTTCGCAGAAATTACGACATTACATGCTAACTCATAAGACTAAGTTGGTTGCGAGGATCGATCCATTGAAATACCTTCTCAATAAAGCAACACTTACTGGGCAACTAGCCAAATGGGTAATGATCTTGAGTGAATTCGACATCGAGTATGTGGACAGAAAAGCAATAAAAGGACAAGCTATCGTAGATCAGTTAGCAGATGCTCCCATGCTCGATGATGTTCCTCTAAGTTCAGAATTTCCAGATGAATCTATTTTAACAATGTCACATGCAGAGCCATGGCAACTGTACTTCAACGGCTCATACACACAGCATGGGGCAGGAGCTGGCATCCTCTTTATAACTCCTCAAGGGGATTCTATACCAAAATCATACCGCTTATCATTTCATTGCACTAATAATACAGCCGAATATGAGGCATTGATAACTGGATTACGGATTGCAGTTCAGTGGAAGATCCAGGAACTTTGTGTTTTTGGGGACTCTCAACTTGTAATCCGTCAAGCAACTGATGATTACCAAACAAATGATGAAAAATTAATGCCTTACAAAAAAATGGTAGATGACCTGAAACAACATTTCACAAAGATAGACTTTGAGCAAATACCAAGAGAGTAGAATCGAGCCGCAAATGCCATGGCTACAATTGCTTCACTGATCGATCTACCTCCGAATGAGACCCGCTATGAGTTCTTGGTGGATAACCTATTGGTTCCTTCATATGAAATCACTCCTACTGAGATGATTTGTGTTGTCGGTCCTGAGTCCTAGTTATATGGTTCCATTTTCACATACCTTCGTGACAATACCCTACCTCCTGATCTATCCAATAACCAACATCACACTTTCATTTGCCAATCTTCTCGATACGTCATTTTAGCTGATATCCTATACCGGTGAGGTTTAGATGGCACTCTTCTTAGATGTTTAGAAAGAGACGAAGCTCAGATTGCGTTACGTGAGGTACATGAAGGGATATGTGGTCCACATTCTAGTGGTTCTACCTTAGCCAAGAAACTCATCAGGACTGGATATTACTGGCCCAATATGGAAAAAGACTCATATCAGTTTGTCAAGAAATGTAAGCAATGTCAAATTCATGGAGACTTCATCCATGTGCCAGCACAAGAACTCCAACCAATTGCATCTCCTTGGCCCTTTTGTCAGTGGGGACTCGATCTCATAGGCAAGATTCACCCTCCTTCTTCCAATGGTCATAAATTCATTATCACTACCACAGAGTATTTCATAAAATGGATTGAAGTCATGCCTCTTACACAAGTCACTGGAAAATAGATTGCTACGTTCATCCTCAACTATCATTTGTCGATACGGTATTCCTGTTTCCATTATCACTGATAACGGGCGTCCCTTCAAAAATCAGGATGTTCGTGAACTCTGTGACCGCTTCCATATTTCCCATCATTTCTCCATGCCATATTACCCCCAAGGTAACAGTCAAGCTGAGGCGTCTAATAAGACAATCCTTAAAATCCTAAAAAAGACAGTCGACGACGTTGGCCGTAATTGGCATATCCAACTTAATCTTGCACTTTGGGCATACCGCACAAGTGTCCGCACACCTACAGGAGCTACACCCTATTCACTTGTCTACGATGTTGAAGCCATCTTGCCTATTGAAGTCAAGCTACCCTCTTTACGAATCTCTTTGCAAAACATTATCAGTGATGAAGAATATAGGGTTTCTCACTTACAAGAACTTGAACTACTGGATGAACGAAGACAAACTGCTTTTAATCATCTCAAGGCTTACCAACAATGAATGAGTCGTAGCTACAATCACAAAGTCAAGCCTCACACATTTGAGGTAGGGGACTTAGTTCTCAGAGAAAATCCCAAAAATCAGCAAGACAGAGAGAAGAAGGGCAAGTTTGAACCAAACTGGCTTGGTCCTTACATCATTAAAACAACATATGGATCTGGGGCTTATCAGCTCTCAACTAAAGAAGGTGAACCTTTGGAGGATCCTATCAACAACATGCACCTTCGCAGGTTTTACACATAGCTCTTCAGAGTATCCTAATTCAAAAATACAAAAAAATAAAAAAAATTCAAAAATACAAAAAAAATTATAAAACAAAAAAAATAGTTACTTGGTGAAAACCTGGCAAATAGGTGCCTTGTGACACAAAAAAATTGAAAAATCGAAAAAAGTAAAGAGAAATAATTTCGTCTAATGGTGAAAACCACTTCGGTGGCACTCCAGGCAAGTACCATGGTGAAAACTGGGTCATCAGCGCCATGTGTAGAGACATTGCTCCTTCCTCCTTCAGGATTCTCTTTCATCACTTCACTTTGCACACACTCACGACCAATTCATCCATAATAAACTTACACATTCTCATCATGGCTTGTTATTGATCTACCCAAGATTGGTTCGCCATTCATAATAAACCTCCCTTTCCATCCATAATAAATCAAATCCTATCTATGGCTAAGGCAAATCTTACATCTAGTGATGGCTATGGAACTGAGAACATCACATGTTTCGAGGAGTATAGTTTCTTCCAGCTTCCTTCAGTCTATTCGTGCACAATCCATAATAAAACAACATCTGCATCGCCGGTCCACAATAAAGTTTCATCTTCTCCGCAATAAAGTATCAGTTTCATGGATTCAGTCAGTTTCAGATGAGACACAACAACGACAATGGGCTTCAACAAATCAAATCTTTCAACAAACTTAGACAACATATGGTTCAATGCTATCTATCCTTTCTGTGAAAGTAAACATTGTGACCACAATCAAATAAGACTTATACAAGTGACAAGAGACACTAAATTTGAGGACTACAGTGGATGTTGGTGTCGAGTCTTGGTTTTCTTTTGATTTTCTGGTGACATGTCTTTTAGCTTTTCTGGGATGTCTCTGACTAGAGATTCTATCTCCAGGATGTCTTTGACTAGAAAGGCGAGGATGGGGTATCGTCACCTATTTGTATTTGCTATCTGTGGATTGTCTTTTAGTAATGCTATGACTTGTCCAAGGATATGAGGACACTGTGAGTCTAGTATGAACTGGGGCATTCCTTGTTTGCGACTGTCTTATCTCCATGCAAACGGGTACAATGACTTTCTGGGTCGAACATATGCCTCAATTGTCATAACCTATCTTGCCATAATAAAGCTCAATGATGATAACGCACAAGAAGCTCTTTCACTTTCATATCTTCTATCTTCCATCCCCCTTTCTTGATTGACTTCCATCGTCCTTCTCGAGTCCACGTAGCCTACTATCACATGACTGAGTATAATGACACACCAAAAAATATTTGCATTTCATGTAGTTGCACCTGCATTCTCACATATTAAGCATTTCATACATACATATAGATATCACAATTGCATCACATCCTGCACACAACACCTGTTAGCACAATTTACATTCGCATTATCATATTCATCTGCATTACATACATTCACATTTGCATCATGCATACACATATAAAAACATAAAAGAACAAAAAATATATATATTGCATTTCCTCATGTACATATTTGCATCCATATCATAACCATCACATAGAAACATACATCATGAAACATCTCATCACATAGGTACACATGCATATAGCTGCAGCAAAGAAGAATCATCTCATATATATAAATCAAAAGTGTCATGATACAATGATGTCAAAATCATATGGCTACAATCACCCACAGGTGTCTACATCATCATACAAAATGGTACAATACTGATACATAGGGAGCCCTCTACGGCTATGATGAACTCCCTCCCTCGGAGCCACCTGGCCTCAACAGAATCTGAGCCCTCGAAGGACTTGCCCCAGGATCATCCCTCCTGTCCCCTCTATCTAGTGGTGGTGGAGGACCCATAACCCCACCGCTAGACGCCTGTCTCCTCTGGATCCCTCCCGTAGCTGTCGCTATCCGCAATGATCTGCGGAAGCTCCTCGCCCGTTGATCAGCTGGCACTACACCATAATAGAGATCCTGCCAGTAGGCAATCTCCTCCCCTACCCGCAAGACATAGGCATATCCAGCTCCTGTGTCCTCTGGTGCGTGCCTCCCAACCCTCAATGCTGTCTCAGCCTCCATGTAGCACTGAATGGCCTGGTCCCCCTCTCGCTCAGTATCTCTGAGCTGTCTCCTCAGTCGATCCCTCTCCCTCTCTAGCTCCTGGATCTCATCTGCCTGTCCCTAGCAAATCTCTCTCAGCTCAACCAGCTCATCCTCCTCTGCCTCGGCCCCCTGTGCCTCTACCTATGGCTCCCCCTGTATGGGTGCCTGCCCCTGTGCTTGTGCCTATACTAGTGGTTGTACCTATACCTGTACCTGCCTTTGTACCTGTCCCTGCACCTGTAGCGGTAAGCCACCGCGACCCCTCCCAATCCAAACCTGTCTGTCCTCTCCACCCTCCCTCCGCGGTGCCACCCTCCTCTCTCCAACTGCACCCCGCCTCCTCCGTCGGCCTCTACCCCCATCATCTCCATAATCATCACCACCATCCCCACCACCATCTCCATCTAGCGGCTCTCCTAGATCTGTCAGGCATGGGAATGGATGCTCGACCCAATATGCTATGTACCCTGCATCTATGTCGGCATCCTCAATCTCTAGCCATATATCCCAGGGTTGGGGCATCATCTCCACTAGTTGTGTAATAGCCTGATCATATGATAGCAGTGGCCCAAACTGCACCTAATCCCTGACAGTCCGCATGTACATTCCTGAACCCCGTAGCATCTGCTGGATCCTGCCAAACTGCTGCCCACCCTATCAACTAGCTGCCTCTCTAGTACATAGGGCATCCGCCCAATCAGATACTTACTCCAGAAAGTGTAGGGTAGCTCTACTGCATCATCCTCCCACTGCTCGCATCCTAGGTACGACCTCCATATAACCATATCAATCTCATCTATAGCCCACTGTCAGTACTCCAACCTGCCAATCTGTGGCTGCGAGGTGATCATATCATATAAATGCATGAAACTACGTCTGTGACCTCTGCCCCTGAAATGTATAGGTCGTGTCACCGGTAGATGCTCATAGGCCCACACCTGTAACAATGTGACCCCGCAGCCCAATCCCACTAATCCATGGTACACAAACTGATGAAGCTCATAATATAGGTGTGCCAGGACGCATAGTCCCCAGGCATAACTGGTGTGCTGTGTCACCAGTGTCTCCAATTTGCTCCCCCAGCCCATAGCCAACCCTCGTGTCGCTCTATCCGGACACAAGAACCCACTGATCGCTCCTCCTACCACTACCGGTAGTGCCAATCCTATCTGTGTCATGGTATCCCATGCCACATGCCCTACCCTCATCTCCAGTCCTGGGTCCCGAAACACTCATCTCAGGGCCTCCCTGTCTCCATCTCGATCGTAGGGTATCAGCTCCCCATCAATCAGTATCCTTAGAATCCGGTATACATCCTCCAGGGTGACTGTCATCTCCCCCATCGGCAAATGGAACGTGCACGTCTCAAAGTGCCATCTCTCCACCAGTGCAGTCAACAATCCCATGTTCACCCAAAACTCAGGTACATATAGAATATGTCTCAGACCCATAGCCTCAATAGAAACTCTATCCTCGAATGTCAGCTCAGGTCGCAACCTCTGAGTCGATGGGAATCTCTCCCGTGACTCCAGCATAGGCAAATACTCCTGCAGTCAAGCAAATCAATCACGTCAGTCATAGTGGCATTCACTGTTCATCACAAAATGCTACTTTTTATCTAAGTGCATATGGTACTCTATCCTAGTGACACTCACTGTTCATCACACAGTGTTGCTTCTATCCTAGTGGTACTCCCTATTCATCACAAAGTACTATGTGTTTTGCACTCCCTGTTCATCACAAAGTGTTGCTCACATTTGCACTCACTGTTCATCACAAAGTGCTGCTCATATTTTAGTACTCCCTGTTCATCACAAAGTACTATGTCTTGGTACTCATTGTTCATCACAAAGTGCCTTGATCTATCCTATCCTAGGGCCTCTGCTTGAGTGAATCCTCTTGAGTAGTTTCCTAATTGACAACGTATGTTCTATCACAGCATTGTCAATCCTCGCCCTATTTGCAATTCTAGTCTTCCCTAGAGGACCTGTTTGAGTGTATCCTCTCAGCAGCTTATCCAATCGACAGTGTATGTTCATCACAGAACTGTCGATTTGACCTTGAAGACATAAACGCGCCTTCATGACAAAAACGCGCTTAGAGACTGCATAAACGTGCCTATTTTACATAGACGCGCCTGAAACACACAGACGTGCCTATGCTCTGCATAGATGCGCCTTGAAGACACAAACGTGTCTGCCTAGCACAGACGTGACCGCATTCTGCACAGATGTCTTTTCCCGCACAGACACGCCTGGCACAAACACAGACGCGCCTAGCGAGCATAGACGCGCCTGGCACCAACGCAGATGCGCCTGGACATTTTTGACATTTTTTGGACCCTATTCTAAGCACATTTATTACCCTATCTAGCATGCATTAATGACAACAATAAATGCATCAAAGTACGAGGAGGTTTTGTGGTACTTACCGACTCTCCTGCCTCTGCTGGCCTCTGATATCGGCGAACGCTATCGAATCTGTGAATCAAAGTCATCGCTGCTGACTGCTACTGCTCTATTTCACTCTGCACTCTACTCTCGTGGATGTGTGGATGACAATGAAGATGTATTTTCCATCATGGTCTATCTTATAGACTACCCTAGCCCTAGCCCTCGTCTCCCGAGTCAGTCTTCTTTATCCCGTGACTCTGTCACTTTATCCGGTCAGTCCATTCTATCCCATCTTTCTTATCGAGAGATTGTCTGCGATCTTTTCACGCATTTTCATCCAATCTCTCAAGGGGGCATATCATTCCCATCTTGGGGCAACTCTCTATCAGTTCATCTTATCTTCTTTGAAACAACGCAACAAGCCGCATTGTCTCAAAGAGGGGCAAAATGTAGACACACTAAAATTGTCATGTCTAAGCCTAATTCTTCTCTTAATTAAATAAATCTTTATTTATTTAATTCATTCATTTATCCTCTTCTAACCTTATTTCTCATTTAAATAAATACATTTATTTATTTAAATTATCCTTTTCCTAAATTAAATAAATATCTTATTTATTTAATTGATCTCACTTCTTCTATTAATTAAATAAATCTTTATTTATTTAATTAATTCATTAACCTTTTCTACCCATGACACATGTCATTCATCTCTTAATTCATACACTACCTACCCCTTTCATTATTTTATTATTTTCTCTACCTACCCTCTAATCATAACCGACCTCCTTTTACACCTTTCAATCTTATCCCTCCATTTCATATTATGTCTTCTATATAAGGAGATGCTTCCTTCATTATCAAACCCTAACTACTTGATCAATTGACTACTAGGCATATGCGATCCTACTTGCAACCACATTTCGTTCTTTGTTGAGCTCTTGTGCACATAAAATCTGAGAGCAAATACATCAAACAAGATCAATGGAGATAGGAAGAATGGAAATTCAAACCCTATTGGACATGTGATGGTATAATCTTTGTGATTTTGTTTGATTTGCATTGTCTTAGGTAATCTTCATATGTTATGGTGGATCTTTGTTGTTGTTAGGCTAGGGTTTTATGGTTGAATTCATTTAGTCTTTCAATATCGTTATTATTGTTATCCATTTTCACCATATACTGAAGGTTTAGATGCCCCATCATGACAAAGTGTGTCAAATGTTATGGAATAAGAGCTTTCCCAATATGGAAACTCGATTTGACAACTTTAGTTTGAAACAAGTATGTTTTTGGAATAAAATTCATTTGATTGGAGGATCTTTCGATACGTGTGATGGTGTTACCTGATTTTGATAGGAAAATGTGTTAATCCTTTGACTAGTTTTTGGCTTTTGACAACTTTGTTATAAGGAAATCTTGCTTTTGGAATAGTTTTGATACTCTGATTTTGAATTTCTATTTGATGGAGTCCCAGTGAGGGAAAATGGCTTCCTAAACTGTTTTTTAGAATTCAAAAAAAAAAATGTTTCTATTGTGCTCTCTGCTTTCTTAGTTTCGGCTATGCACTAAGCCAGAAACCCAATGCACTATCAAATATCTCCAATGCGCTAGATAATGATCTCAATGTGCTAAGATGCCCTTTTTACGTGCTAACTCGAATTGTTTGATTTTGATTTAGTTTTGAAAGTTATGCGCTAATGTGTGCTACCAACATGCTAACTATTGACCTTAATGCGCTAAGTTGTTACTCCAAAGTGCTGGGATGTTTTTAATTGGCGCTAAGTTTGAACTGTTGAATGTTGGGATTGTTTATGTGGTAAAATTTAGAACTGATGTGCTATGTTGAAGCTTGTACACACTAAAAGATGGTTTCAAAGTGCTAAGATGTTGCTCTTATGCGCTAAACTGCCCTAGTTGTTTTGGTTTGTTGGTTTTTCTGTGATTTTTAACATTTTCTCAATTTTGTTGGATGATCTTATGAAGTATGAAATGAAAACACAATGAAAGAGATAACCATTTCTCCTAGTCTAAACAAAGAGTGTATATTCTGCGAGGATTTGTTCAAATCCCCAATGTTTTAACAGGTTTGGATAGAGAAAATACAATTCAATCAGACGCTGTATTCAAAGGTCATAAGTAATATCATAGCCCACTAGTCTCGATACTCTGTCAATTCAAACAACCTTGTCACCCCCTAGGGGGCGCCTATTTTTTTGCCTTTTGCCAGAAATTAACCCAAAGTGAATTGCTTCACAATTGAGTAGCTATCTTGGGAGATATATGGTGAGCGATCTTGTGGGTGGATTCTTCCCCACCCTTGCACTATGATATTACAAATGTTTGGATATTGACTTAGGTCAAAGTTTCTATTTTTAAGGTTCGTAATCAAGCTTCATGTTCAGCCTTCAGTGATAAACTCCCTCGAAAGGCTTCCCAACCTTTAGAACAAAGGCTTTACGTATCTCAAGGATACTGAGGGAAGACTAATCGCTGAGCAAAACCATTGAAGGGGCTTTTGTCAACCTCCACTTTTGATTATAGTGGGTTGGAAAACTTGGCATTAAAGTCGTTCCTCACTTAGGTCATTACCCTCACACAGGCCAAAGAATGGCTTTAAGAGTTTTTAAGCTCCTCAAGAGGGCGGGCCTACTAAAAGATTTAAAAATGCATTTAAAACACTGAAAGCGTAAGAGTGGTTTAGCTTTTTGATCACCCAGTTAAGGGGAGAGCATATACCTTCCACTTTCAAAGCAAAGCACACAAGTGTTCTTTTTATCCCTTTATCGCAATGGTTTGTTAAAGTCTATGTGGAGATATTGCTCCACAAAAGCATGGTGTTTATTTTATTTCCCCAAATCAGTAATTTTCTAATCTAGTGAAAAGAAACCTGGTCAACAAAGCAAATAGTTCGACTTGGTCAACAAAAATGAATCGATAAAGGGGAAGAATTTCCCTCTTTTACTTTGAATAAAATTTGACAAGTGAGGTTCTTTTACTTTGCAAAAATTAAAATTGATCCTTGTAAACACCAAAGGATGGCGAGGTTCTTTTTAAAGCTTTTTGCATAAATAAAAGTTGTTGGTTCCTTTTAGATGCCCAAAATGAAAATTTTCTCCTAAGAAAGCAAAAAATATTCTATGTTGTTGTTCTTTTTAGGTATCCAAAGTAAAAGGTGAGTTCAGTTTTAGTTAAACAAGAAATGAAAGAAATTTTAATTTTTAACTAACTTAGCAAAGTTAGTAAAAAAAATTAAACTACTTTAATCCTTAAGTAAAAATAAACCTCCCAGCCTGCAATCAAATGGTTAGTCACCTGCAGAAAACCAGTTAATCAGTTAGTAAAAAGATGGTTTTGCGGACTTCCACAAGTCTAATTTGAGGTTTCTGTTACAAAATATTTCCTGCTTTATGTTTGTGATGCGCTACATAATGCACTAGATGCACTACAAAAAACCTGCGATGCGCTATAGAAAAGACCCGACGCACTAAATTGTTTGCCAGATGCACTGAAAGCTACAGGAAATATTTAAAAATTCTATGTGCTAAAGGTGGGTTCCTACGCACTAAGAGATAAGTCCAACGCGCTAAACACTAGACCGAATGCACTGAAGTATTAAATTGGATGCACTATGAAATGTTCTCTACGCGTCGATTCACGTTTCCCGCGTATTTGCAAAGTTAGTCATATTCAAAAACCGATCTGATAAATGGGGTTATGCCCCACAGTGGGCGCCAGAAATGTATGCGGAAAAGCGGCTCAATGAAACGAAAATTACAAGAATTCATTGACTTTCCCACACACCAATGAGACTCTTGATGCAAGTTATGGAGCTATGAGGAATATCTCAACTTCCCAAGGGGTGTTCCATTGTTCTCTATCTCACAAGACCCCTCAAGCCAATGCCTTTGCTCTCAGATCACTGAGCAAAGTGACTTAGGGATGACAATTGTAAGAATGAGGGATACTTTTGATCAAATTTAGTATGAATGCATCCTATCTATGCATGATTCTTAACAAATGAACTAAACTAGATGATAAGATGACAAGATTAGTGAAATACTATCCTAACATGATATACTAGTTATATGATTTAACTAAGATGATAGAAATGCTTCTAAAATGATTATTAGATTTATTTCTATTCCAAAGAGAGGCTAAATGCTTTGCTAAAAATGAGTATAAGTATGATGCTAAAGACTTGGATCCTTTTGAAGAAGGGAATGAGCTCTATTTATAGGGAAAATAGGGCAATGGATGGTCAATATTGGATGATCTTATCAAAGGCCAGGATTGAAAGTTATCAATCCATGTTTACAATTTTAACCAATGAAATGGTGACAATTGTCAACATAAGACTGCTTGATTGGGGATGTAAGAAGCATTAAATGCTTGAGAATACCTCATGGTTACCTTAGGAGGTAAGGGTTAAGGTTATCCATTGGATAAAGTTTTTATCCAAGGGGTAAACTCTTGTGCAAGGGTTAAAGGAATAACCATGGTCAAAGCAATGAATGCTTGATGAGACCCCTGGGTTAGATGAGGGATGAGTTAGGCAAAAAATCTCTAACCATGTCACAAAGGGTTAGTTAACCATTAATGGTTTGAAAGACTTTGGGGACAAATTTGTAAGAGTCCTTCCAAATTTGGGGGTATTCAATAAGTTAGCTTGTTGAAGGCATAAAGACTTTAATGCCTTTGGAAGACTTTACTCCAAATTTGACAAGTGACCTCCTCAAATTTAGGGAAAGGGGATAATTAACGGTTTAGGATAATTGATTAGGATTAGATAGGTTCTAGAAGAATTTAGAAAGGGGGTTTAGGAGGCAAGTGGGAGATGTAGGAAAATGTAAGTGGGTGAGGGATAATAGAATTTAATTAAAATAAATTGCTTTATTTCAATTATGGTTGCAAGTGGAGGATTAAATAAATTAGATTTATTTATTTGGGGTGAACTATTTAATTAAATATAAATTTAATTAAAAGTAGAGATAAGGGATTTAATTAAATAAAATGATTTATTCAATTAAATGATGTGAAAGGTTTAAGTGAATTTATTTAATCAGATAGAGGAATGTGGATAATTTAATTAAATTAGATTTAACTAAATAGAGGAATGAATAAAATGAACATTAAATATTCATTTAGGAATGTGGTCATTTTTATACGTCTACAGTCATAAATTTAAATATTTTTCATTAAGTTATTTAAAAAATGTCTATTTTCATTTTTATAGTTATTTTATTAAACTAATTATAATTAATATTACATAAATCTAAAAGATAATATAATATTATACTACACATTAGTAATTATATTTGAGATTAATTTAATTATTATAATTATAATTATATAATTTTTTAAATTAAATTAGCATTATGCTCTTAACAAAAATATATATTTTTGTATTAAGTATCATAAAATATCATTAGGAAATTCAACAAACTAGGCTAGACACACAGCCAACTAGCAGATAGATCTCATAGTGACAAAAAAACCATGGCAGGAAGGTCAACGAGCCATATCATGTGAGCATTATACACAGGTTGTGGCTGAATCACAAAATTATAGAGTTGGATGTCCCATATACAAAATATATCATAGAGGAAACATATTGTCAACTAAATAAAGAGGAAGGAGGAGTTAGGATCAATATTATCTCCCAAGGGGGGAGCCACGCAATCCATCCTAACTCTCCCTCGCACCACACCAATACATTTCCTTCAGTGGACTGGTCTCTATATGGGTGGGTAGGCAGTCCTTCCAGTTCCATCTCAATGAAATCCTCTCTCTGTTGTCTTGCCTCCATCTCCTGCATAAATCTCATTAGTGCCTGCTCAAAGTGTGACTTGTTGCTTCCCATTCGGTCCCAAGTGAACCCATGGGACGGTTCTTAGATGAAGATATGTGTTGTTCCATTATTCAACCATCTATCAAATTTGTCCTCATCAAGTCATAGAACCACAGTGACCTGCATAGCAATAAGGTAACACAAATGAGTCCTAAGAGACTTAGTGAGGTATCTACCCTTTCAAATAAACACATTATCATTCCTAGATTTCCAAATGATCCAAAGAATTTCCAAAGAGAGAAAAGAACAAAAGAGATTAGCACATTTCTTACCACCTTTAATATAACCAAGTACCACCTCATCAATAGAAAGACATTTATTATCAACTAAAAAACCAAACAATTTCCACACCTCTTTGGTGAAATGACATTAAAAAAAAAAATGTAGCACAGACTCAGGGAGATGACACAATTTAGACAATAGAGGGTTACCATTATTGTCCTTAAGAGGGAGCTTGTGAAGCAAAAGTTTCTAGGAAAAGAACTTTTTTGGTTCAGTTGGAGCAGACCAGAATCTCAAGAGATTAGAGTGTCACATTTTAGAATCCCAGGTGAGGTTCCTGATATTGTTGAGATGGGTTAGGATATCTTCAGAGTTAGTAAGGGCATAGTAGATTAGTTTGGCCTTCATTAGAGGGAGGGGAGAGCCATCACCCCAATAGAGGGAGGAGATTGGGGAGAATGAAGAAGGGGTAGGTGAGGAGAGGATGGGTTCGAGTGCAATCTTGAGGACATTGTAGGTTCTGGCTTGGGAAACGAGAAGGTTGAATTTTGAGCTAAGGGCATCCCAATAGATTAGAGAACCATCTTTCAAGATGTGTTCAAAAGTAACCAGTCCTAAGTTGTGCCACTTCAAGGCAAGACATCCTTGAAGGCAAGCCAGCTACTTTCCATTATGTAAAGTATTCCACCATATAGATCTACCCAAGTTGAGAGAACCCTTATTATCAACAATGCCCCTATTACTGATGAATTGTATGACATGGTTCCAAGCCCTCCATATGGACTTGGAGACTTCTGATCCCACAGGAGAGATCTCAAAATTACCAGCAATCAGGTCCCACATGGGCAAGTTCTTCCAATTCTTTGCCTTTTTAGGGGTGGAGCATTGTATATTATGTCTGATCAGAACTTTCCAAGGTTCATTGCCATCAAGGGCTTTAAAAATCCACTTTGAAGCCAGGGAAATGCCCTAAATTTTGATGTATTTGAGGCCCATACCCCCTGCATCTTAGATCTAACACACCACTCCCATTGTATAACATGCTACTTCCTATTCCCCTTCCCATCTGACCATAGAAATTTCCTGATTTGTTTTTGAAGATAATTGAACTGGTAATTATTGAATAGCCAGACTAAGGAGCAATAGATGTTATATGACGACAAGATTTTTTGATAGACCTGAAACTGACTTGCCAGGGAGAGGAAGTTCCTGTTCCATTTGGTGAGTTTTTTATCCACCTTATTCCTGAACCACTCCCACATTTATTTCATATTCAGGGAGATAGAGAAAGGAATACCCAGATATCTAGTGATCATGTTTGGTCCTCCCCATTTCAAGTCAAATTTTGTCATCCAGTTAGGAGGGGAATCGGTCCATCTTAGCAAGATAGATTTATGGAGAGCAATTTTGTTGCCTGAGGCCTTACAAAAGATTTCAATATTGTACAACAAAGAGGATAAATTCTCCTCTTCCAAGGTTAACAAAATAGTTATATCATGAGAAAACTGAACATTGATGATTTCCTCTTTATTAGGGAGAGAGATGCCTTTGACCTTGGGGGTTATATTGCAATCCTTAAGAATATAGTGCATAACATCAACAACCAACACAAATAAGGCCTGGGCAAGTGGACAACCCTGTCTTATTGACCTGGAAAGAACAATATTACCAGATCTGTTTCCATTTACATCAACAACAACATTGGCCTCACAGAGTAATGTTTGAACTATCCTACAGAATGTCTATAGAAAGCCCAAACTTACTAACATCTGAATTATGAAGCTCCACTCTATCCTATCATATGCCTTTTCAAAGCCAATCAATAGAATGGCCCCATTCTATCCCGAGTCCTTAGCCCACTCGAGAGATTCCCAGTAGGTTACCAAATTTTCTAGGATATATCTGCCTTTAATAAATCCTGTTCGGGTGGGGCTGATTATCTTTGGAAGAATTTTAATCAGCCTAGTAGCCACCACTTTGGCCAATATCTTATAGGCGACATTTAGTAGCGTGATAGGCCTCCAATTCTTTAGCAATGTTGTGTCCCCCTCCTTAGGGATGAGCTTGATGACCCCTTGGTTGATTTCTTTTCCCAAGGTCCCTTTATTAATAACTTCCATATATAGGTTGTGGAGGTCACCAACAATCCACCTAATGTTCTTCTTGTAAAATTCCTCCAGAAAGTTGTCCGATCCAAGGGATCTCTCATTGCCCATTGAGGAGATGGCCTTTTCAATTTCCTCTTTTGAGATGGGTTTCCCTACCAACTCATAATCCTCCGCATTAAGCTTAGGTGGGATCAATTCCTTAATGAGCACCTTGGCAGCCCTAAAATATATTTTCACTATAAAATTTGTATTATATAATAATTATTATGTTGAAGCATTCTCTATATGAAGTGAACCACCTACTTATTGAAATTGATGGTTTAAAATTAGGGAGAAGAATGAAGACTATAGAATTAATCACTTAAATTTTATTAATTTTCAAAAAGAGATCTTTTATATTAAAAAATTAAATATTTAAATTTTAATATTATTTATTAGGAGTTAATTTTTCATTAAGTACCTAGGACCTTAAGTCCAGTCAATAATTGATACTAAAATTGTACATCATTTATTGCATTACATATTTTCCTTCACAATCCCTTGACTCAAAGTGAAAAAGGCCCATCAAGGGTAATTTCTATAATCTTCCTTGTAAAAAATTGCCTCCTTTATCATAGTTCACTGCCTTCTGACTCACTTTGTCACCTGCAAGACAGATTCACAACACAACCCTGCTGCAAACCACTTCATGAAGTGTTGGTGCAAAAAAGAAAGAACTACTATTATCTCAACAAGCTTATGTTATACTTTCCACTATTGTTAATGCAACCTAAGCTTCGTTTATATTGAGTCAGCACAGGGATCATACTGTTGACTATAATATGAAAAATTACCTTGGTTACAATAACATTTGTGAAAGGTATCCCAACATATAACCAAAATTCCCATCTGTCATGTTATCCATGTTAGTACCTTAATATTCTAATCACGGAAGTCTCTTAATGTAAATGATATAGTGAAAATTAAGCCAAATATGCAAAAGTTACGAAGATACTTCCTGCCTCTACACCCTGAAGATAGATATATCCGAGTGGCCACAAAACATTCCTGTTTAATCATGTTTGAGATGCTAATATAAGAAAACTAACATTAGAATATATGCCTTACTGAAATATATATCCTGATTATAATCTACACTACTTCAGTATATATATGTCTGTAAATAAAACAATATCAGTGTCCTTGCCCTTATTTAACTATATTATAATAGAGACATACGTTTCTGAGTATTAGCTATCTCAATCAACCCTTTTGTCAAAATGCATTCATAATCAGTCTTATGTGTGAAGTTTACTATCTATAGATCCTTCATCCCTAAGTATCAGAGTAACTATATCTGAAGATAGAGAAAACTATGTTATGGAGATATCCTTATTCAACATTATCATCTACGAATTTCGTGGTAGAAGCCTATGCCTCCTCAGTCCCTATGTCGATGGGGTTTTCAGCTTGTAATGAGGTCCAACCCTCATCGATCATATAGTTTACCCACCAATCACCTTTTGATTCTTTTACCACACCAAGCCATTGTTTGAGGAATGAAATATTCCTTGTTATATCTGGTTGTCATTGCAGAAAGGATTTATGATCCTTGATGATAAGAATGGGCCTCTTGAAATCTATTTTGAGTGATTCACCTTTGTCTATGGCCTTTGAAGCTCTGACATAATCTTCCAGATAGGGGATACAAAGATTATCATCAACACATTTAATAGCCAGCTCTAGATTTACCAAGTATTCATTATTGAATATTAACATGCACAATGAGGCTATATCTGCCTTGTCCACTCCCATTGTGAGTAATATGGCTGCAAACCCCACAAGGATGTCACTATTGACACATTTCCTATGCTTTGTATTCATAAGCTCCTTTCTTAGAATCCTCTTGATCGCATGAATGACCAAATAATCCTCCAACCTTAGAATAACTGATCAACGTTTCTTAGATATCTCTCCCACAAAGGACATCTCACTCTTTTCTGGACACAAGCAGATGCCAGAATCCATTGTTTATGACACAGTTAAATTGTAAGTGTTACCACTAGATATATTGGTTTTTCTAACCGACTCTATTGGTGGGTTAAGCTTCAACCCCAGTTGAGAGATAAACTATTATGTAATGAGTGACTACTCACCTTATGGTATGCGGGTATGATTATTATCGGATAGGTTTGACAGGTCTCCATCCCCAAAATGCCTTGTTGGTTCGAATCTAAAGATGTTGATTACTTATTAATGATTGTCTGTCAACTCATCACTCTAGCATTTCCAATGCATGATTGCTTCAAGCAATTGAGCGAAACTTGTATGGGATGGCCTAACATGTGATGATTGAAACTCAGATTGTATAAACATATGTATATATAGACACACACACACACACATATGTGTGTGTATGTGTGTATGTGTGTCTCTCTCTCTATGTATATATATACATATAAATATGTCTATATAGGTATATATATATATATATACACATATATGTGTATATATATATATACATATATATGTGTGTATATATATATATACATATATATGTGTGTATGTGTGTGTGTGTGTGTGTGTGTGTGTGTGTGTGTGTGTGTGTGTGTGTAAAGTCCTGATGTCAATAGCTAACAAGATGAGAGGGGGGGGGAGTGAATCATACAAACTTAATCTTCCATAAAATCAACAGATTCAACCTCAGTAACTTATACTTCAGCAATATAACCAAAAACTACTAAACATGCTAACTCATAAACACATAATCATCATAACAAATATACCACTAGATTTAACGTGGAAACCCAAATAGGGAAAAACCACTGTGGGATTTCAGACCCACTAAGAAATATACTCTTCTAGAGTATGCTCAGTTAAAAGAAAATCCTGTTAAAGATTACAAACACATTGCTAGATGTGACCCAGTTAAGGGATTTCCCTCAGATATGTTAGGATCTTCACTTTGTTAGAAGTGACCTTGTCAAAGGATTTCAAACACTCAATTAGAATGTTACCTTGCTAGAGGGATTACAAATAAGACTGTTAGGTCCACTCGGTTAAGAGATTTTTTGTCACTTACAAAATAACAGTAATAAAAATATATCTGCAACTTCACATCTAAAATGCTAAAGCAGATTCTATTTGCTCAAAACAATCTTGTCATAGGACTTATCTTGTCCCTCTACTGGGCTCCCTACTCTGTTATTCAAACAAGTCTTCAAGCTTCTGTGCTTGGTAATCACCATGTAGCATCCCTGTGCTTACACTTGCCCGCATACATTGTTTATCAACAATTTCTTGTTTATAAACAATTTGCTAACCGCTTAATCTCCTTGATCACATTTCCCATGATCAATCATAGCCAGCAGATCTTCAATCTTGACTAGGTTCAATGTATCCTTCGATTTGAAAAATGTTTTACCTCGCCTTGGAACTTGCATTCCTTCCTAGGAACTTGTGCTAGGTTATTGTGGTTCAATCTGTGTTGTAGATCTTCCTCTTGTATTTTCCATTGCCGTAGATCTTTAACAAACTTCATGCGCGGCATACCAATCATTTATTCAACTCCTACTCATCAACATCCTTCATTAAATAATGCTTTTATCCATCCAATGCGATCTATTATAACTCAGTTGTTACTTGATTAATACTGGACTTTACTTGGTAGACATTCTGCCTTCTTTAACCGATATCGATAACCTTAGGGTTTACCAACTAGGTTCTTTGCTCGGTGACATAGTATAGTATTAAACTTATAATCAACAACACATGTAGGATATCAAAACAATCAAAACATCATGATCTCATCATTGTCTAACTCGGTAATAGTTGCCCATTGAATAACTTATTTCTCCCCTTATTATCACATCCTTTCTGTGTCACTTACCGACCTCTTAATACTCATCAATACATACTTCTCAAGATATGGCAACATCATACTGAATCAAAAAATCAATTTCTTGACATCAATGACAAAATAATGTTATAAAGATAGTTATCATCCTTCTTTAGTTATATCAATAATCTTCAACAACCTTCTCAATAGCCTTAATGAATACCAACAATCTCCTTCTATTGAAATGCCAACAATCTCCCCCTTTGGCATTGATGGCAATACAAACTTTTAAATGGAAATACCAACTTGATTTATTCCAACTGATTCGGATTCAGATTGCTATTAGACTTCTTTTGTTATCCTTGAGCTGTTAAAATCTTTTGAAGTCTTCTCCCCCTGTCATTAGTCTTCTGTTATTTTCTCCATTTAGTCTATCTTTTCCATTTAGTCTTCTCCCCCTTTGACAACAATGCCAAACAGTAAAAGAACTAAATCATGAACTCTTCTGTTGTGAAGTGATTTGCCTTGCTGTGTTACACATGTATCATCTCAGTCTCGGTCAGAGCAACTTGTCTCTATTCACTATTTCCTACACACCTTTAGAAAACCTCCTAAAGTGCGTAAATCAGCATCAATCCACAACTAATATTCGATAGAGTCATCGAATTGATGCTTTCACCGAACTTTGTCAATGAGTAGAAGATAGGGGTAGGACCCCTAACTTGCTTCTGAGATACTCAAAAGTATCCCTTGGCAGTGGCTTTGTGACGATGTCTGCTATTTTCTCCTTTGAACTGATATATTCCAGCACAACTTTCTTCTCTTGAGCTTCTTCTCTGAGATAATGATACTTTATAGAAATATGTTTTGTCTTAGAGTGCATTACCGAATTCTTTGAAATGGTAATGGCACGCGTATTATCACAGAATATAGTTGCTAGCTCGGTAACCTTTTCATTTATACCTTCCAACAGTTGTTTTATCCATGCTATATTAGTGCAATTCAATGTTGCAATGGCATATTCAGCTTCAGTTGTTGACTGTGAAATACATCCGTGTTTCTTGCTAAGCCAACTCACTAGTCTATCACCCAGAAAGAAAGCTCCACCACTTGTGCTTTTCCTGTCATCAATGTTTCCTACCCAATTAGCATCAGTATAAACTTTTAAATCAAAATCATTCCTCTTTTCATATACTAAGCCATAATCTTTAGTGCCTCTCAGGTATCTGAAAATTCTCTTAATTGTTGTCATATGGGTTTCTTTGGGATCTGCAGAGAATCTTGCAACAATACCTACTGCATGTGCTATATCTGGTCTACTGTGCACAACATATTGCAACTTTCTAATCATAGATTGGTAAAGTGTCTCATCAACAAATGCAAATTCATCATTCTTTGATAATTTACAGTTGGTAGTCATAGGAGTACTTGCAGGTTTAGAATCCTCCATTCCAAATTTCTTCAAGATTTCCTCTATGTACTTGGATTGAGTAATGAAAAACTCATCTTTCATTTGCAGTATCTGTAAACCTATAAAATACTTGATCTCACCGATTAATGACATCTCAAATTCTTTGCACATTTCATTTCCAAAGATCTTGCATAAGGAGTCATTACCACAAAAAATTTTATCATCAACAAATATGGCTGAGATCAATATTCCATTGTCCTCATCATTCTTCATGTACATATTGTTGTTTTCACTTGTTCTTATAAAACCAATCTTAATCAAATAAGAGTGCAGTCTTTCATACCATGCTCTAGGTGCTTGTTTCATACCATATAAAGCTTTGTTTAATTTACATACCTGATCTTTACTCTTGTCGTCAACAAATCCTTCAGGTTGTTCAATATAAACTTCTTCTTCTAGTATACCATTCAAAAATGCAGATTTAACATCCATTTGATATACCTTGAAATTTTTGAAAGCAGCATATGCCAACAATGTTCTTACTCCCTCAAGTCTAGCCACATGTGCAAAAGTCTCACCATAATCTATTCCTTCTTCTTGAGCATAACCTTTGCAAACTAGTCTTGCTTTATTTCGAATGACCTCACCTTTTTCATTTAGCTTGTTTCTGAAAATCCACTTTGTACCGATTACATTTTTGTCCTTTGGTCTTGAGACCAGTGTCCATGTTTCATTCTTCTTGATTTGATCAATCTCTTCTGTTATAGCATTTACCCAATCCTCATTGTTAAATGCCTCTTTTACTATTCTTGGTTCAAATTCAGATATCAGACATGTGTTCTGTCTCAGTTTGTTCCTTGTCATCACTGGATCATCCTTATCTCCTATAATCTGACTTGACGCATGAAGTCTTCTGACATATTTGGCTAATATAGGCTCGGTAGGCTCTGTATGATCTTCTTCATCACTCGATAACTGGACATTCTCTTCATTTTCTTCAGTAACTCTCTCAGTAGGATTTCTCAGTTGAACATAAACAAATTCTTCATAATCTTCTGGTTCTTTGGAATTTCCTTCATCATTTCTTTCTGCAAATTCATCAATTTTCACATTTGCACTTTCTACTATTTTGTTAGATGATTTGATCAGACATTTAAATGCTTTGCTTCTAGAAGAATAACCAAGAAATGTTCCTTCCTCGCTTTTCTGATCAAACTTTCCATTTCTGTCATCTTTGTGAACATAACATCTACTTCCAAAGATTTTAAAATAACTTACATTAGGTTTCTTGTCATACCATATTTCATATGGTGTCTTCATAGTTCCTTTCTTCAGTTGTACTCGGTTCAAGGTGTAAACTGCAGTGTTGATTCCTTCTCTCCAAAATGTTTGAGGTACCCTCTTTTCTATCATCAGGGTTCTAGCACAATCTACAATTGATCTGTTTCTTCTCTCAGCTGTCCCATTTTGCTGAGGTGTTCTCGATGTAGACACTTGCCTTTTTATACCATGATCATTGCAGAATAAGTTAAATTCATCAGAAGTGAACTCTCCACCTCTATCAAATCTAAGACATTTCAGCTGTCTTCCTGTTTCATTTTCAACTCTTGACTTGTACCATTTAAACATTTGAAAAGCTTCTGATTTTTCTTTTAAAAACATAACTGACATCATCCTTGAGTAATCATCCACAAATAATATGAAATATTTATCACCATAATAACTTTGAACTTTCATGTGACCACTGAGATCAGTATGCACTAGATCTAAAATTCCTTTAGAAGTGTAGGACTTACTTGTAAAGCTTGTTCTTGTCATCTTACCCATCTGGCATCCTTGGCACATATCATTCTTAGGTTTTTCTAGGCTCGGTAGACCTCTTACTCGATGCTTCTTACTTATTTTGATCAGATTATCAAAATTTACATGACAAAACCTTTTATGCCATAACCAGGTATCATCTATCTTTGCATAAAGACACTTGTTCCGAGTTGAGTCAAGATGAAATGTATTACCTTTTGTTTGTGTCCTGGTAGCAATCAACTTTCCATGTTTGTCATGAACTTTGACACATCCTTTCTGAAATTCTATTCGGTATCCTGTATTGTTTAGCTATGCTACACTCAACAAATTATATTTCAAACCTTCAACCCAGTAGACATCATCACATTTAGCATTGTCAAGAAGTGTTATAGATCCTTTACCTTTCATTGGACATGCTGCATCATTACCAAATCTTACATAACCTCCATCACAGTCTTCTAATTTAACAAACTTGTGTTTATCACCTGTCATGTGATGTGAGCATCCACTATCTATGATCCAAGAATCATTATTATTTATGTGAGATATTAAGGCTTTTTCTTCATACCTTTCTTCATCCGATCCATCTTTAATAGCCACATAAACAACTTCCTTTGTATCAGTTTCATCAGATTTATCATCGTTGGATTCCTCATCAGCTACTAGGCATGTCTTTCTGTCTCTCCTTATAAAATCTCGGTATCCTCTGTAGTGATTGTCTTTATGTCTGTCATCTCAGTATTCTCTCTTTTCACTAGATTCTTTCTCAAGGCAGTTAGAAGCCATATGTCCTATTTTATCACATTTAAAACATTTTAAAGGTAGCTTTCCTTTATACTTACCTTTTCCTCTCGGTAACTTTTTGGCTAATAATGCTTCAAACTCTTCTTGCTTTTTGATTTCCTCATATAGTTTGTGCACTTCTTCCATGTTCTTATGAAATCTTTCACTTGCTCCACTGTGATTCCCTTCAAAATACTTACTCATTCTATCATTGTAATCATTAGATTCACAAATATGAAAAGAACTGAATGCAGACTCAACTTTATTTACCGAAGACCCACTGTTATCAAAATTACTTAACTCAAATGCATGTAGCTTACCAATAGTAGCATCCAAAGAAACTAGCATATTTGGTACAGACCTTAGTTCATTGATTGCAGAGACTCGAATGGCATAAGCAGGTAGAAGGGTTCTCAATAACTTACTTGTGACATCCTTTTCTTCAATAGTTCCTCCTGCTCCTTTGATTTGATTGATAATATCCTTTAGTCTTGTACTGTATTGGGTTATGTTCTCTCCTTCATTCATTCTCATGGATTCAAGTTGTCCTCTTAGACTATCTACTTTTTCTCTTTGTACATGTTCATCACCGCCATACACAGATATGAGCTTGGTCCACATTGCTTTTGCATCATTACAGCCTTCTAGATCATTAAACTCTGAGTCGGTCAATGCTGATGTTATTTCAATCATAGCTTGAATATGTTCTTGCTTTGCCTTTATCTCTTCCAAGGTCATCGCGTTGGTGCTTGGTGGTATATAATCATTCTCCAAATAATATGTTGCATATTCTCTAATTCCTGATAAATGCATCTTCATCCTTTTCTGCCATGTGGAGAAACTTGACTTGTTCAACTTTGGTGCATCCCTTTTATACATCTTTGGATCTTTGCCTCAAGTACCTTTAAACTTTTCTTCTAGAGTCCAAAGCTCTGATACCAATTGTAAAGTCCTGATGTCAATAGCTAACAAGATGAGAAGGGGGGGTGAATCATACAAACTTAATCTTCCATAAAATCAACAGATTCAACCTCGGTAACTTATACTTCAACAATATAACCAAAAACTACTAAACATGCTAACTCATAAACACATAATCATCATAACACATATAACACCAAATTTAACGTGGAAACCCAAATAGGGAAAAACCACTGTGGGATTTCGGACCCACTAAGAAATATATTCTTCTAGAGTATGCTCGGTTAAAAGCAAATCCTGTTAAAGATTACAAACACATTGCTAGATGTGACCCGGTTAAGGGATTTCCCTCAGATCTGTTAGGATCTTCACTTTGTTAGAAGTGACCTTGTCAAAGGATTTCAAACACTCAATTAGAATGTTACCTTGCTAGAGGGTTTACAAATAAGACTGTTAGGTCCACTTGGTTAAGAGATTTTTTGTCACTTACAAAATAACAGTAATAAAAATATATCTGCAACTTCACATCTAAAATGCTAAAGCAGATTCTATTTGCTCAAAACAATCTTGTCATAGGACTTATCATGTCCCTCTGCTGGGCTCCCTACTCTGTTATTCAAGCAGGTCTTCAAGCTTTTGTGCTCGATAATCACTATGTAGCATCCCTGTGCTTACACTTGCCCGCATACATTGTTTATCAACAATTTCTTATTTATAAACAATTTGCTAACCGCTTAATCTCCTTGATCACATTTCTCATGATCAATCATAGCCATCAGATCTTCAATCTTGACTAGGTTCAATGTATCCTTCGATCTGAAAAACATTTTACCTCACCTTGGAACTTGCATTCCTTCCTAGGAACTTGTGCTAGGTTATTGCAGTTCAATCTAGGTTGTAGATCTTCCTCCTGTATTTTCCATTGCCATAGATCTTTAACAAACTTCATGCGCGGTATACCAATCATTTATTCAACTCCAGCTCATCAACATCCTTCATTAAATAATGCTTTTATCCATCTAATACGATCTATTATAACTCGGTTGTTACTCTGTTAATACTAGACTTTATTGAGTAGACATTCTGCCTTCTTTAACCGATATCGATAACCTTAGGGTTTACCGACTAGGTTCCTTAGGGTTTACCGACTAGGTTCTTTGCTCGGTGACATAGTATAGTATTAAACTTATAATCAACAACATATGTAGTATATCAAAACAATCAAAACATCATGATCTCATCATTGTCTAACTCGGTAATAGTTGCCCATTGAATAACTTATTTCTCCCCTTATTATCACATCCTTTCTATGTCACTTACCGACCTCTTAATACTCATCAATACATACTTCTCAAGATATGGCAACATCATACTGAATCAGAAAATCAATTTCTTGACATCAATGACAAAATAATGTTATAAAGATAGTTATCATCCTTCTTTAGTTATATCAATAATCTTCAACAACCTTCTCAATAGCCTTAATGAATACCAACAATCTCCTTCTATTGAAATGCCAACAATCTCCCCCTTTGGCATTGATGGCAATACCAACACATGCCATCCCTGGATTACCTCTGGAAGCTCCATCGAAGTTGAGTTTAAACCATCCAATCTCTGGGGACACCCATTTGCAAGCTTTCCTTGCTTCAATTTTATCTATGCCATCCTTCCCAGTAAAGGGAGGAATTTTAATCCCCTTCCACTGCCTTCTGACAAAGTTATCCCAGTCTATGAATTTCTTATCATGTTGTGGGATGGTTGCATTCTTGCTATTGGAGATTTTCATGAGGGAGGCTTCTATTTTTGCTATAAGATTATCTACCTTCATTTTTGTTTCCTGAAAAATTCTCCTATTCCTCTCCTTCCATATTTCCCAGATTACTATTGTTGGACTGCATATCCATAAGTTGTGAAAGATACTATTCCTTCTTATGATCAGCCAACCTTTGAACCATTCCATTAGGGATGGGCTAAGAGCGCCTGACCAACCTAGTTGAGCCATCAGCCAGTACCATCATTTTTGTGTGTAGTTGGAGGTTGTGAAGATATTTTCATTTGTCTCCTCGTCATCCTTGCATAAGAAGCAGATTGAAGGCCCTTCATAGCCCCTGAGTTTAAATTGTTCTGTAGTTAGGACCCTCCCCTGAATTGCAGCCCAGGCAAAGAAACCAGCTTTTGGGAGACATAATTTGGCCCAACATAGTTTATTTGGGATGTAGTCCTTATCCATGTTTGCCTCATCATATATGGTTCTAAAACCATCTTTACAGTTGTACTTCCCATCCTTTGATCTAGACCATATTAGCTCATTTGACCCAAGTCAAAATATTATAATTCTGCCTCTAAGAATTTACTGTAGTTCATGGAATTTATTGTCTGCCATGAATGGATGCATGTCTTTCCATTTCCATCCAATTGTTAATTATGGTTCCATTGTTATATAGTCCCTTACATGATTACCCCATAAAGTTTTCAATTGGTCCTTTATACCAATAGTATCCATGAGCTTGTATATCAAGGGGTATCCCCCCCAAGAATCTTCCCAGAACAAGGCAGATTTACCATCGTGAATATCCCGAGACAAATGATTAGATATGAGTATGCGGCATTCTTTTATAAAGTTCCAGATTCTAGAACCCTTGGGTGGGTCTATATCCCTAAATATTGCTTCTCTCTGATTACACGATATATATTTGTTCCTAAGGATTCTGGCCCATTTGGCTTCTAAGGATGTATACATTCTCCATGCTAGTTTTTCCCCTAAGGCTTTATTCTGCCATAGTAGTTTCCTAATACTTGTTCCTCCATCACTCCTATCTCAACATATCTTATTCCATGATATCAGTTTAATTTTTCTCTTATCCTCTGTCTCGTGCCAATAGAAATCTCTGATTGTTTGACTTAATTTATTATAGGCCCCTATCGGGAGTGGTATACATGATAGTAGGTAGATACGCATTGATGCCAAGACTGTCTTTATGAGGGTTAGTCTTCCTGCCCCTGTCAGCCATAAGCCTTTCCAGGATGACAACTTTTTCCTAACCCTCTCAATCAGGGGATCCCAAATTTTATTGATACTGATGCCTTTGTCCAAAGGCATTCCTAAATATGAGAATGGTAAATGGCCAATTGTATACCCTAGATATGATGCTATTCTATATTCCTCTTGTGCTTTCATGTGGAAAAAGAATATCTCCGATTTTTTCTTATTGATCATTTCCCCGGATACTAGCCCATAATATTGTAAGATCCTCTTGATCTCCTTGGCTTCATTCAACCAACCTTTACCCAAAATCATCATATCATCAGAAAACTGTTGATGTGTGCACAAGTCTACACCTCCTGTGATATGAATCCCTACTAGTCTTCCAACTCTACACGATGCATCCAAGCTTCTTCCGAGGGCTTCAGACATGATAATGAATAAGAAAGGGGATAGAGGGTCTCCTTGTTCGAGTCCCCTAGTTGCTCCAAAGAAACCTTTTGGTTCCCATTTAGTAAGATTGAGAACCTTGGGTTTGATATATAAAAGTGGACCCGATTTACCCATTGTTTGTTAAAGCCAAAGGCTTTCATGCAACTACAAAGGAAATACCAATCCACTTTATCATAAGCCTTTTTAATGTCTAATTTTATCAGCATATTAGGTTGTCCTTGGAACTGACTAGAATGGATAGCTTCCTGGACTATGACTATCCCATCCAAAATTGATCTATTGGGTACAAAACTAGTTTGTTCTTTTGATATTATGGCTGGCAGTAGTTTTTTAATCCTCTTAGCCATGACTTTTGCTAGTAGTTTGTAAATCATGTTGCATAAAGAAATGGGTCTAAATTCTTCCCACTTTGAGGGGTTCTCCTTCTTCGGGAGTAGGGCTAGAAATGTGTTATTGATTTCTTTCAGGAACTTCTTTGCATTTCAGGCAGATTCTAGGGCATTAATGACCTCGTCACCTAAGATGTGCCAGCACTTCTGGAAAAAACCAGAGGGGAAGCCATCTGGCCCAAGGGCCTTATCACCTTGGAATTGTGAAAAAGCAGTTTTAACTTCTTCATGCATGATTTTGGAGTTCAACATTTGATTATCATCCTTCATTATTAATTTGAGTATGTTTTTTAATAGGGCCATATTGTTAAGAAGGTTTGAGTGCTCCCAGTTATTGAGAATATTTTTAAAATACTTGGTAGCATCTTCTACGATAAGATTTTGTTCTGTAATGATTTGATCCCTGCCATTGTGATCTTAGTAATTATATTTACTGACATTTTTATTTTGACACTGTTGTGAAAAAATTTAGTATTTCTGTCTCCATCTTCTAGCCACGTCTCTCGAGATTTCTGTTTCCAGTATATCTCTTCCCTGGCCAAAATATCCTCATATTCACATAGAAGCTTTTTTTTCACCTCGTATGTTTCTAGGGTCATCCCATGTTGCATAACAACATTATTCACCATTTCCAGCTCCTTTTCAATTCTTGTCTTCTCCTCAAAGATGTTTTCAAATTTATTTTTGTTCTGATCTAACAGTTTGTGTTTAATCTCTTTTAGCTTAGAGACAAGACAGTACATTTTAGATCCTACAAAAACACCTTCATTCCACCATTTATGTATGTTAGGGAGGAAGTCTTCATGTTTAAACCACATCAGTTTGAACTTGAAAGGGTGCCCACTTTGCTTTGCTTCCCCCATTAGTTCTAATAGCACTAGGTAGTGGTCAAAGCCTGACCATGGCAATACAATAGTTTTTAATTCAGTTTTGAAGCCAGTCAACTGTCAAGTCTCCTTTGAAAAAAAATATGTCAAGTGTTTCTGGAATGTTGGAGAAAACCTTTCTTCTATTATTCCATGTGTGAAAACCCATCTCAGTCCTGATTTCCAAGAGGTTGTTGTTATTTATCCAGTTTGTGAAGTCTCTTTGTGGTTGTCTCATGGTTTTTATCCCTCCACTTTTATCAGATGTGTACAAGATGGTGTTGAAGTCACCACCTATGATGATGTGTTTCTCATCCTGACTATTTAAAAAATGTTTTATTTCCTGCCAAACTAATCTCTTCTTATCTGTTGAGATTGGACCATATACATTTAAGACAATAAACTCAAGGTTTAGGCTAAGGGCTCTTACTTTACCAACCGTCCAGTTTTGCATTTTGGTATGACATGTAAATGCAATTGAGTTATTTTTTCACATTATTCCCAGTCCACCCGATGCCCCTATAGACTCCACCATTTCCATCTACCATTGGGAGAATTTTCTAGTAAAATTGGCCATCTCAGTCTTACCCAATTTCGTTTCTTGCAACATTACTAGGTCCATAGCAGATTTCAGTATGCTACGCTTAATTAAGCATTGTTTGTTAGGAGCCCCCATACCCCTAACATTCCATGTTAGTATATTTATTCCTTTACGGGGGGAGGGGGGCACTTTCCCGGACACAAGAAGGTTGTGATTTTGGCCTACCCCTCCGCTTCCCCGTCCAATTTCCTCTTGTCTAAAAAAGACTTCCAACCTCTTTTGTTGATAGTGGATTTGCCACAATCTGGAGTCAGTTTAACGCCTCCCATCTGGAGGATGCCTCTGTTATGCGGATTGATTTGGTTTTGTCTAATAGCATACTATTTTCCCCTACCTGCATACTGGTCAGTTATTTTATAATGAATTCTCTCTCCTCATCTTCATTCAACCCTTCCACAACAAGGGAATATTGCTCCATGTTGGGAGAAACTGCAATGTTTTCATCATGAACATTTTCACTTGAGTTAATGCTCAAAGATTGAATCCTAAGGGGGGTTCGTTCACATTCTAAATTGTGAGTGTTATCATTGTTTGCAACATCTGTCAAAGCATCTTTGTACACCTCTTCTAGAAATTCTTCTGCTAATTTCCCCATTAAATTGTCGATAATGTTGTTTAATTCTGTTTGAATTTGTTCCTCATGAGCATAAACAGGGGGCTCATTGTTATATTCTATTTTGTCTGAAATGTTGCCTCTATGTAGGACCAAGGAAGGAGGGGGGGTTACATTGTTATCAGACTCTTGACAACCAGTGTTTATGATGAAACTACCCCTCTCATTATTAAATTGTATATCTACTCTGTTGTTCGGTTCTCTATACTTATCTATTTTCTTAGCATGAGGCTTCTGTATGCTAGGATTAGACCTTTTGTAAAATGCTAAATTTTCAGAGACCGGGCCATTATACCATACTAGCTTTAAGATGTAATTACCATCTACTGTATCTAGGGTTATGTTCTTTAAATTTTTCATGCCCTTATTTACTTCTATAAAAATTTTGATATCGGATTTTTTCGACCAATTCTCTTATACGGCTATGAATTTGCCCAATTTATCCTCAATTTCCATGAGAATTTTGGCATGCATTAATTTAACAGGAACATTATGAATTTCAACCCATTTCAAGGCTGATTTGAATTTAAATTTATTAGCATCGAATTTGGGTTGCCATTCAATAAAATTGAAATTAACACCTTTGTAAAAAAACATGCTCTTCATGCAATAGCTTAGATTTCAGAGACTTCTTGTGACATTCAATATACAAAAAATTATTAGCTAGGGTAGTGATACTTACCTGTCCGTGGAATGTTTCTTTCCACCATTTAACTATTCCTGTGAGGGGTTGATCATTACCTCTCCACTTTGCAAAGAGCCTGTGCTCTTTGCAGTAATTCCTCAATTCCGTTGCATCCCTAGGAGTCAAGATATTAATATGATCCGAGTTGGGAATTACCAATTTTAGGGCACATTCACTCTATGTTGCCTCGAGAGCATCATTGTTCCCATGGTTGAGTGAGTTCCCCATCCTCGAAGCAGGCTCAAAGTTGTTTAAAGTATAGCATCGATATGGATTTGTCTTTCCTCCATCCTCGACAAATTTTATGAAACCCTCCACCTGATAGGTGTGTAGCTAAGAGGTCCGCAGAGGCTTTGACCATGGCCAGATGTAAACGGTTGAAATCCTAGGGGTATACAGTTTCCTTTAGTGGCGCAACCTGGAATTCGCGAGGTAATGGGGACCACCCACACATTTGACAGCTCTAATGGAGCCCTAGCCTCCCTTCTTTCCGCCCTAGCAACTTGCCTCCTTTTCACCAGTTGCCATGGTTGGTGTTGTGGAGGGGGAGCCCTATCGGAAGATGGAGGTTTTCTAACATTATTGAAACCCTTGCCCCGATAAACACGTTGATCACCGAAATGCAGAGCCATTTCATTCCCCAGATAGTATAGAAATTATTTTAATTATTTATGTATTTTTATAATAATTAAAAATTATTAGAATTTAATCTATAATTATTTTTCTTATTAAATTTTTTATTAAGGTGGAATAATTATATTTTGAATTAAAATATTTATTTTAATACTATTTTCTTTTAATATTATCTTCTTTTATTACATATTCTATTATTTTTTAATTTATTCTAATTTTTTCACTTCTTCTTTTAAGGGTTGATTTTTTATTAACTTAAAATTGTATTTTAATTATTTGTTCTTTTTAATAGAATTACAAATAATAATTAAAAGATATTAGAATGTATACATTGTCTTATTTAAATTTAATTTATTATAGAATAATTATATTTGAATTTTATTCTAATTTACATAATAAAATAAATTTCAACGTAACACCTAAATTTAATGTTTAGAGTGAGAGAAAGAAAGAGTAACTAGTCTTTTGATCTCTCATTTCATACCAATAATTTAAGGATATCATATTGTCTATGGTAGCATGACATTTGATTGTTATCTCCATCTCCATCTCTCCCCTTTATATATATCTCATTACATCTCCCTATATCTTTCTCTTTTCCCCTTCTATCCTTCCCACTCTATCTAGCTCTTTATCTCTCCCTCTCTATCCATCTTTATTTCTTTCTCACTCCCTCTTTTTATATCTCTCTACTTCTATATCATCTCTCTTCCTCTCCCCGCTCTATTTTTTGTATATCTTTCTTCCTCTTTATATCTATCTCTATATATCTTTTACTCACACACATTTTGTCTTTCTCCCTCCTTATCTTTATATCTATATGATGTGGGAGCATTGGTCTAGTTCTTATCAGTTGGACAATTTTCAGTGGAATTGCTTGAGAGCGTGGCATTTCTTCTGGTTTGAGTGTTTAGTGTTGTGGTTTTGGGTTTATTTCTTTGTGTTCGTGGTCTTTATCATTTTTAAGTTTCAAAGCATTTGGGTTTGTTTCCGGTGAGTTATCGATTCCAATATTGGCTCGGTTGATATGTTCTTACTGGTTAGTCTAGCAGTGTGTTGAGCGAAGTTGGATCAGGTTGCGGTTGACCTTCGTGACTTGTAGATCATTGGAGATGTTGCGTTGGGCCTTGGCCATTATTCCCAGAGGTCCGCACATCATTTTATTTTTTTGTGTTTGTTCTTAGTGATTTGAGTCGACATGTTATCGTTGCACGTTTCATGAACTGGTTGGTCTTTGGGATGACTTGATTGAGTTGTAATTATTTATGGACAATATAAATGGAAGCTGGTGAATCATTTGAGAAGACAGAAATTAGAAGATAGAAGACAAATTTTAGAGATCGAGCGAAGATGTAGACCCAACGAGATTCTGATCCGGTTGGATTGAGGCCGGAAGGCTGAGGTCCGGATTAGGGTAGAACCGGTAGACTATTTATGGAGGTCGATTTGATATGTGGATGATCTGTGGATCTTATAATTGTGTTGTAAGCATCTTTTGCATCTTGGACTGTGATCCAACATGTGGCATGTGTAATCCTTTAGACTGTAATAAGATTTATTCATACTGTTTATCGGTTATGTGTTATGTGTTGTTACTGGTTGTTCTTTCTTCTGTTTCTGGTATCTTGTTACTAGTTACTAGTATATTTTGTATGCTTTATATATTAATTTGCAAGGATGGGTTGTCCTTCATTGGATCTCCCTACCTTGACTACATCAAATGGTACTAGAGCTGGTTTATGAACCTATTGTTGGATAGAGTACTGCTTGTGCATCGGTTGGTTAGAGAGAAAGTTGAGGCAACTTGTGGACTTGTTCAAATCATCGAACGTGAGGCAAAGAAAGGTTTGCAGGTAGACTATCGATCCTAGAGCTTGAGCTTGAGGTAGTTAGTGGGTGGAGATTTGAACAGATTGTTGATTGAGGCAAACCGCAGTTTGGACCAGTAGATCACCGTGGAGAGGACACTAGAAGCTATAGTTAGATCGTCGAACCCCTTGAGGTAGTTGCAAGTACCGACTGACAGATCGCCGAACCAGATCAAGTGATGGGACTCACTTTTCAATTAACCTCGAGAGTCTGATGCAGGAGCACCGGTCTAGTTCTTACGGGTTGGACAATTTTTAGTGGAATTGCTTGAGAGTGTGGCATTTCTTCTGGTTTGAGTGTTTAGCATTGTGGTTTTGGGTTTATTCCCTTATGTTCGTGGTCTTTATTGTGTTCGAGTTTCATAGTGTTTGGATTTAATTCTGGTGAGTTATCAATTTTGGTATTGGACCGGTTGATATGTTCTTACCGGTTAGTCAGGCAGCGTGTTGAGCAAAGTTGGATCGGGTTGCGGTTGACCTTCGTGACTTGCGGATCGTTGGAGATTTTGCTTTGGGCCTTGATTGGTATTCCTAGAGGTTCGCGCATTATTTTATGTTTTTGTGTTTGTTCTTAGTGATTTGAGTCGAAATGTTATCATTGCACATTTCATGAACCGGTTGATCTTTGGGCTGACTTGATTGAGTTGTAATTATTTGTGAACGGTATAAATGGAAACTGCTGAATCATTTGAGAAGACAAAAATAACAAGATAGAAGACAAAGTTTAGAGATCGAGCAAAGATGTAGAACTGGCAAGATTCTGATCCGGTTGGGCTGAGGCTAGAAGGCTGAGGTGCGGATTAGGGTAGAACCAACAAACTGTTTTTGAAGGCTGATTTGATATGTGGATGATCTACGGATCTTATATTTGTGTTGTAAGCATCTTTTGTATCTTGGATTGCAATCCAACATGTGGCATGTGTAATCCTTCAGATTGTAATAAGATTTATTCATATTGTTTACCGGTTATGTGTTATGTGTTGTTACTAGTAGTTCTTTCTTTTGTTTCTAGCATCTTATTACCAGTTACCGGTATGTTTTGCATGGTTTATGTGTTAAGCTGCAAGGATGGGTTGTCCTTCATTGGATCTCCCTACCTTGATTGCGTCACTATATCTCTCCCACTCACACAAATACACACTCCAATCTATTTCTCCCTCCTTATCTCTATTTTATCTCACTATCTCTAGATATTATGCACTCATCTTCATCTCTCTCACTCTCTCCATTCTACCTCTCCACATATCACTTCCTACATCTTTATCTTTCTATCTCTCTATCTCCCCCTCTCTAATTCTCACCATCTTTCTATCTCTATTTCTTCCTCTCCCCCTTTTTCTCTCCTTCCATCACTCCCTCTTGCTCACCCCCTCTATATTTTACAAGTTATATTTACTCTCTAGATCATTTCTATCCCTATATCAATCTCTTTATATCCTTATATATCGCTTCTCTCCCTCTTTCTATCTTATCTCTCCATATCTCCCCATAGCTCCCTCTTTTTATATTTATCTACTTCTTCTCTCTAATTTATATACACACCATGTTTCTCCCTCTCTCTCTCCATCTCTTTGTTTCCCCCTCTTTATCTCTCTCCCTCTCTCTAAAGTCTAAAATCTTATCTCTCTATTACCTGTCTTTATCAACTCCTTTCTCTCACTCTTGCCCCCACTCTCTCTCATTTTCTCCATATCTCTTACACAATATCTCTTTTTCTATATTTCTCTCCATCTCTTTTCAGATCATCTATCTATCTCTTTCTATACATATATCTCTATCTCTTTCTCTATCCCTCTCTATCTATCTATATCAATTTCTGCCACTCTCTCTGGACCATCCCTCTCTTTATCTTACCCTCCTCTCTATTTCTCCCCATCTCTCCCTCCCTCATCCCCTAACTATCCCCCTATTTATCTCTTTATCTCTACCTCTCTCCCTTTTTCTTCATGTACATCTCTATATCTCTCTCTTTCTCTTCAAATATATATCTATGTCATGTATTTCTCTCACCCTCTCTCCATATCTATTTGTCCATTTATTTCTCTCTCTCTCTCTCTCTCTCTCTCTCTATATATATATATATATATATATATATATATATATATCCTCTCTTTCTATCTTTATCTCCCCCTGTCCCTTGCTCTATCTTTTTTCCCTCCTCTTTTTCTCTATCTTCATCTCTCCCCCTAATCTCTAGACATACTTCTTTCTATCCATCTGCTCTTTGTTGGGTATCATTGGCATATGATGAACCAACATGTTGATATGATGATAATGTATGTTGTCATTGATGTCAATAAGTTCAAGTGAATCGGTATGAAGAGGTACGAGGAGATTCAGTGAACCGGTATGCAGATTGAAGAGATGTAGTGAACCGGTGTCGAGGTTTCACTAAGTGCAACTACCTGTTGATAGTCTCAACCCTATGATAATCAGTTTGGCGATCCATCTTGTGCGATGAAACCGATGATACTCTATGATGAGTTAGCTAAGAGATGTGAACAAAATCGAGGTGCCACGTCAGCCTTGTGCGCATTAAGGATTGAGGCATGAGAAGATTGACTGTGTTTGAAGTCTACCTCAGGAATGATCATTCTTCTTAGTGGAATGAGAAGAGAGAGTGATGGGTTACTGATTCCCATGTGCGGTGATGAATGGACGATGCAGATTGTCTTGTGATCTGTTTGAAATTGTAATATTCTTTATGCAATATGTTTGGACGGTCAGGATTGGACCGCTTGTGTTGTAAACCTAAGAATCTTAGGGTTTAGGGTTTATGCTACCGACCTAACTGTTGTCTATAAGGTCGATAATGTTTGTTATTGTAAATTTTTTGGCAAATTTTGCGTGTGTGTGTCTGAGTGAAGAGATACTTGATACTTGCCAGACCAGTAAGAGGGAAACTGCAAAGTGTGATTGCAGAGTAGAGGATATGAAAAGGATCTGCCTTGGCATGTAGTGCTATTTTCAAATCAGAGTTTTACCTGTTGTCTTCTAATCATTTCAGTAGTTGGAAAATCCCTTTATTGGGTAGCTTTAATAGGCTTATTGTAAAACCTGTAACCAAGTGACTCAAGATCATTGAGCTCTTTAAATCCTCTAGCGAGGTAACCTTTAACAGGGTTTCAACCTTTAATAGGGTATATAGCCATCCCTTTAACCAGGTGATCTCTAACATGATCAGTTCCTAGCAGAACTTATTGTACAATCTTTAACCAGAATAGGCTCCTAACAGGGCGAGCTTCAAAAGAGTTCAAAAACAAGCTTGTGGGTATTCATCCCCACCATGGTTTTTCCCATTTGGGTTTCCACATGAAAAATATGTGTGTTATGTGTTATGCATTTTTTATGTGATGTTTATGAAGTATTTGGTTGAAATACTATGCATGCAGAGTTAATAGGTTATGATATTACTAGCATACCACATGCATATGTTTATGGGTGAAATTGATGTCGAGTATTGATCGTATTTAAAGTATTCAGACTTATCAGTTTATGGTGTCTGGTGTCTTACTGTGTTTAACTGGTATTGCCATGGTTAAGTTCAGTAATGGTGATAATCAATTGGTTTTTCTTTAGCTAGATAAGTTGTTAAGAGAGTTTTTACCTGTACTGATTCACCCCCCCTCTCAGTACCAGTTGGGGTATTTTGTTCATCATTATTCATCACTCTCTCATTCTCCCTCTTTTTGGACCTCTATATCCATATCTCTTTTCCTCTCTATATCTATCTCTCCCTATCACTTCTTTCATCTATCCCTTTATATGTATCTCTCTCTACCACCACTATATCTCTCCCTCTCACTCTCTCTCTATATCACTTCTTATCTATATCTTTATCTTTCTATATCTTCATCTCCAACTATTTATTTTTCTCTTTCATATCTATATATTCCTCTCCCCTCTCTCTTTATCTCTCTCATATCTCTCTCCTTCTCCCCATTCTCCACCTCTCTCTCTCTCTCTCTCTCTCTCTCTCTCTCTCTCTCTCTCTCTCTCTCTCTCTCTCTCTCTCTCTCTCTCTCTCTCTCTCTCTCTCTCTCTCTCTTGCTATATATATATATATCTTTTCTAATCTCTCTCTCATTCTTACCCCTCTATATATCCCTCTTTCTAGCCTTCTCTCAACCTTAGTCTTGCGCTCACCCTATTGCAAATATAATATGAGCATGTTGCTAATAAAAATTGATTATCTTCTCAATTCAAAGGTTTCAATTCAGTTACAATTGAACACTTGTAAGTGGATGCATTGTTTATTTTAAGCTATCACCTCTCGATTAAGTCCTTTGTTGTACAAATAGCATCATGGCCACAAATTGACATTCCACACCTCTTTGGCATACCCATTGCACACCAAAGTGCAATTGCTAGTTTATATTAATTTATTAAAATAAGAGTTGTAGGTAATATTACATAAATATTATTATTCTAATATAATTTTAAAATAACAATGATTCAAAATTATAATAATTAAAAAATTAAATATTTTTATTACAATTCAAAATTATATTGATTAAAAATTAGAACAAATATTTTTATTAGAATACTATGATGGCAATTACTCGCCACTACATGGCACTTGTTTTAATTATATTTTTGTAATATTAACCATAACTCTTACTGCAATAAAATAATATTAATAATTATGATATAGTATAAATATTATAGTGAAAATATACATTATTTAACCGATCAACCAAAAAAATACATTTTTTAAGAATATAATCTTAATTTAATTATACAATCTATATAATTATAATTATAATAATAAAATTAATTGCAAACTTATTTATTAATTATTAGTTTAAGATTATATATTTATGTAATATTAATTATAATTGATCCTAATAAAATTATTACTAATTATAAAATTGTATAATATAAATAATAAAGTGAAAATAGGTTATTGTTTTTTTAATTAAATAGTTGGAAGGGGCAACACCCATTATATTAAAATAGAAATATAAAAGTTTAACAAAGTCCAAGATGTTAGGAAGAAGCCATGAGCTATGATAAACCTTGGAAAATATTGAAATCTAACAACAAAAAACAAAGGTGTCCAAGTTAAAAAGATCCCATGAAACTTGTAGTGAAATTAAGTATTTTTTAATGATTAAATAAAAAATATTTAAGTAGACATATGAAGATTTCTTATAGACATTTGAGATGGAAAATAATGATTTATTGTGTTATTTCTAGACCTTTAGTGATAGTCTTTATGGTCCACAGTTGTAATTCAGTTGTTAGTCAAATCTTTGGTTCAAATTGTTGCGGATATGTTTCAGATGATCATGAGATTGTAGTATGATACTTATGAATATATATGCTTATCATATTTTAGATTTCATATGCTCATGTGTTTTATAGTTGAATATATTTAGGTTTGAGTTCTGGTTGGTTTAGTGACAAAGTAATAGTGTGCAGGATTGTATTGCATTTGTCTACCTTCAGTTGGTTAGAGTGATGTGGTTCATTGTTTTGGGTTAATTGATGTTTTGTGTATCTATTTTGGTCATCTGTGAGTATGTTTGGTAGTCCACATTGAAGATTGAATTAGTTATACTAGTGTGCATTAACATAGTTATTATTTAAGGTCGACTTATGGTATTTTGGTATGTGTGGTAGCATGTGGTTGCATAAGAGCTATTTTGGAAGTGTCTAGAAGGTGTGCCAACATGGTGTGATCCCTCGAGAGTTTCATTTGTCCTTTGTATTTTCATGGAGATTGGTTTTTGGTCTGACCATTTTTCATGTACACATTACACTTGTTTTGCCCAACCTAGTTGATAATATTGTGGTTGTAGATGGTATATAAAGGATGGAATGATTAAGTAGATAAAAGAATGAATTTTGTATATTGTGTGAATCAAATGTGAAGTTGTATAGAAGTTTGTATGTATAGAAGAGAAGTGATGAAGGAAGTTTGAGACGTATTTTGAACAGTGAAATGTGATCAACATTTCAATGAATGTGGTTCTCTGCAGTGCAACATTTTTGATGTTTTTGTATCAAAACTCATGTATCTTACCCAGAAGAAGTAATATTCGATATTTGCAAGTCCTTATTTTATCTTGACCTAAGGTTGTGTGCCTTAGATTTGCAATTCCACTTAGGGGTAGTGAGCTCCTTGGCTTCTAGCGTAAGCATTGAAATCAGTTTATTATATTGTAAGTGTGATTCTTGTTGTAGTTTTTCTCATGATATGATAATATGAATCTTAATAATTTTTTTGTTTTAGTCAAGAGTTTATTAAAAATATAATAATAAGATCTTTCAAAAAAAATATAATAATAAGAATATATTAACACATAATAACATAATCATATCTTATAATATCTTTATTAATTATAATATAATAATATAATAATTAGTGGAATAATGATCAAATATGATATATTTGGTTTACTTTACCTACATTCCTCTAAAGATAGGTATGCTAGTAGAAATATTTGTTGTATAATGCTTGTAATGAAATAATTTAAGTATTTATTTAATTTTTATTTTATTTAACTTAAAATAGTTTGAATCAAATTCCTATAAAATAGTTAATTAATTTTATCTCCTATGTTTTCAACAATAAATAATATAAAAAAAATTAAATATATTTATATAGAAAAATCACTTTATTTACAAGATTATCAATAAAAAATGAATTAAAAATTATTTAAAATATACATTTATTTTTTAAATATAAAGAAATCTTAAAAAAGCCTATAAAATCTATCATTCTTATAAATTTGCTCTTATAGCACCAAATTTTTTAATCTAGTCATATTGTAGATAAATAATTTCTAATTTAAAAATATTGTGAGATTATACTTGAAGCAACCAAGATCAAAGAAACCAAAAGATAGCACAATTAAGATAGAATAAAATATGTGACAATAATAAATTGTATTCCTATCAAGATGCAAAAGAGATCAACTGGATCATCAAAAATTATATACAATGTATGATAAGCCTGCTTAGAAAAGCAAGGCTAAGAGACAAGAGAGCACACAATGATGACATATGGATCAATGACATGAAAGGATAGGTAGGAGAAATAGTAAAATATTTCATGTGAGGTGGATCACCCACCGAAGGTGGAATTATTATCCCACAATAAGTGGATATGATAAAGTAACAACAATATCACACCACAAAAAGGTGGAAATTATCCTACATACACACTCCCAATGTATGCACATCTCCCTAAGTATCTCATATGAAAACTACAATGTTATGCATGTACCTAAGTAAAGTAAAGTGTAATTATATCCAAGATGAATAAATAATTACACCAACACCCCCCCTTAAGTGCAACTTAGGGGAATGCACTTAAGTCTGCAATGCAACTAAGTAATGCAAGATGGGTCTCGGCTACAAGGCCATGTTAGGTACCCATGTACAAATGCAAATGCAATCTCCCATAAAGCGAGGAAAGAGAGAAAAACCCAATGGAACCACCCCCCCCCCCCAACCAAAAAAAAAACAGAGAGAGAGAGAGATGAAAACAATACAAAGAACTCTCAAAGAAGTATGCAAGGGACAAAACCCCATGTGAGAAAAAAGTCCCCCCCCCCCCCCTATATGAGAGAATAAGAAGAAGAAAGACTAAGTAGCCCCTCTCAATGTAGAATCTGCACCAATGGTGGAAGGTCGAAAATGAATGAAGAAACTGCTCTATGATCGTCAAACAACATTCCTCCCCTTAGGAAGAAACACAACCAAAGGTGTATCTATGAAGTCGCCCCAATCATGAAGGGAAGAGGTAGGGAAAAAAACTTGTGATTAATGAAGTCTCTAAAAAAATGCTCAAGTGTCCCCATGTTGATGCTAAAATTTACCCCTTTGAAAGGTGGTGTACTGATCCACACTGCTGAAAAAGTGATGCAGAGGGATGGGGATGTTCTATCACTTTCTTTGGTTCTTGCTCAATAAGGGTCTCCACTTGGTGTCACCCAATGGACCAATGTCCCTAACCTTCTCAAGGTTACTAGAGCCTGCCCTAGATCCTTCCCAAGGATCTCTTCACTTAGGACAACTCACAACTGATAAGGAGTCTCCTACCCCTTAGGTTCCAACCCTTCAACCAAAGACACCTAACAACCCCAGACCCTAAGCAACAAGATATTTACTCACAAGGTGGAATTTGGCCTATGTGAATGTTTACACATGTGTTATATGGAATTTTCATATATCTTGACCCCTTAGATGGTTGTTTACTAGCCCTTTGTGACTTTTCCTGTTTGAGGCCTAGGAAATAGGGCTACAAGCAATTAGCCCTCCATTCGGACTTTTATTGTTTTTTATCACAATATACTTGAAAAACCCCATGAATAAATTTTATATTTGGATACCCTTTTGGGCATTATACAAGATTCCAAACTTCTACATCTATGTTTTGAGTACGAATGGTCAAACCCTACTGACCCTATTTAGTCTCTACTAGTCGGTATTGGGGTTTAAGCTCTCAAAAGCTTCACCAGTCACCAAGGAATGAAATAATGACACTTTTAAAGGGTCTGAACTTTCCCAAGGGTCCTTCTCATTCCTATTTTGACCATCCACCAATCTGTTGTTCAGGGTTTCTACCTTCTTTTCCTACTGCACAGGCTTGCGACATGACTGATGTCAAGCCTAGGGCATCATCTTAGGAAAGATAAATGACACTTAATGTCTCCAAAAACACAAAGAAAATATAATATACATTCCAATTCAACATACTCCCAGGTTTCAGATCGATCCCATAGAGAGATGTTGATTTGTGCCTCTGTTTGCATCCAAACCCTGGTTTTGAGGGTTTTGTTAGGCTAGTGGGATGAGAAAATTCTCTTTCTTTCAAACCCGAAGGTTTCAAGACCTCAGATAAAATCCAAATGGTCCTTTAACCTCTTATAAAACTTTCCAAATTCTTAATTCATGCCCACCATTCACAAGGAATCATGCAAGAACAAAAAAACTCAAGGGAAATGCAGAAAATCTCAGTAACCGTTTTGTTTGAAGACAAGAATTTCATTCAAAATCATCTCTACCCAAAAGTAGGCATCATTAATCTAGGATTATATCATTCCAAGGAACTCCTCCAACTACCTCCAACACATACAAGCAACCAACAAATCATTGGAGTAACCATATTTCAAAATGTTGCAAGAAAAATTGCTTAAGACAACAATTGCAACTTTGCAACTTTTGACAGTGTTTTACAAGTTGATCTTACCTTCACACCAAAGGTCAAGAATGAACATACGACACATTGCAAATACCTAAACATTAAAAATACCTATAAAATTCCCATACAAGGCCTTTGACCAAGATGACACACCTTGGAGCCTCAGAGCTTATTACATTGCCTAGGCCTAATCAATAGGCCTTCAAACACACACATTGCAGATTTTATTCCTAACATAACCATGAATCAAAATGATGCAGACACATGCAAAATTTAGTAGACACATGTCCTAGTGCTCCCACACCAAAAAGGAACTCCAAGATCTAGTGGAGATGAATGTAGAACAAGTTCCAAAGACTCACATGTCTCCTCTAAGGATAAAGAGACCTCCTCCAAATGTTGTACATAAAAATGCACAATCATGCCAACCTCAAAAGAATGATCATGTAGAGAATGAAAAAGAGGGTCAGAGTGTTCCCTTGCAACAACCAAAGAAGGATCATATTTATCAGAGAGAAGATGAATATCATCAATGATGGCTCACAAATCTGCAGTGTAGGAGTCCACAAACAAACCTGCAATGTCTGTCAAGTAGTCATCCCAAGAAACAAAAAGTGGAAAACAACATATCCTTAGAATTCTTCTTCATCCTGATGATGAATCATAGAGTGTTATTTGAAATGTTGATGATAAAAAATTTATCACCCAATCAAATCCAGAAGCAACAAATGAGTAATGTAATGGATTGTGGAAATCTCATAGCTTTAAAAGATATATCATATTGCACTGAATCACAAGGCAAAATTGATGCATAATCAAGTGCAATAGGTGAGGTGATATCAAGAGGAGGAGATGAAATGCAAGGCTCAAGAACGGGGTCACATGTGAGAATCCCCAAGTTCAAGTACCCAAAGTTCTCCTCAAAATCTAAATCATCATAAGAAGTGTGATCATCATATGCAAAATCATCCTCATCAATAGGAACAAAATTTGAAAAGGAATATAACTGAGATGCATGATCCACCACCCCAGTCGCAATAATAGCTCTACTCTCCAAGTCTCTAATGATAACTAACTCAGGTGTGAACTCCACAGTTTTCTTTGTTGTCATATGTGTGATTTGATATATGGAAAGAAGATTGTTTGTCAAATGGGGTACACACAACACATCATTGAAGGAGTTATCCCCAATGGAAATAGATCATTTCCAAATCACATCCAAGTATGTATGATTACCCATCAAAATTTGTGGCATGGTGCAAGGCTCAAATGAAGAGAACATAGAGTATGCAGATGCCATATAATGAGAAGCCCCTGAATCTAGAAGCCATCTCCCTGAATCATGACTTGTAGTAGCACAAAGCACAAAGAGATTTTCATTTTCTTATCCCAAAGGAGTGAGTATTCCCACTTGTTTCTGCCATAAATTCTTGTCCTTTCCCCTTTGATTTGTGAGGAAGTGGAAGGTGATGAATCCTCCTTCTTGTAGGCATTAGGCAAATCGATGTTGATCTTTTTAAGGATATGTATGAGCTCATAAATCTTCTTAGAATGACAATGACGCTCCTTATGACCAACCTTTTTACAATAGGCATAAGTTGGTCTCTCCTTCTTTGGTGAATTCTCCTTCTTGGAAGAGGATGAATCTCCTTTTTGTGGAGAAGGTGGTGCTTTTTCCTTAGGCTTTGATTGCCATTTCTTATTGTTTGAGTTGTCCTTTCCTTGATTTCCTTTGTTCCCTTGAGTTGCCACATATGCTTGAGACTTAGAAGTCTTAAGAATGCCCATGCTTATCAACTTAGTTTGTTCCATCATTGACATATCTATGAAAGCATTAAATGTAGGTATTTTGTAGCTTGAACCCATTGTCATCCTATGGGTTTGGAAAATAGAAACAAATGTTGCATATTCTTATTGAAGCTTTCCCATCAAATTGTAGATCAATTCAGTATCCTTCTTATCAATGACACAATCTTTGAGTTGTGCCCTCAACTCATTTACTTTAGTGACATAATATTGTATTGTATCAAAGTTCTTGGGATCTAACATGGTGAGATCACTTTCAATTTGATATCCCCTAATCTCATCAACGTGACCATAAAAGTCTTGAAACTTTTGCCAAGCATCCTTAATTAAATTACATTTTTCAATATGAAAGATGAGATCTTTTGATACATACTTTCTTAAGGTACCAACTTCCATGATGTTCTTAGTGAGCCAATCCAAGTGACCATAAGGATCAGTGGGAGCAACAATAGTTCCATCAATGTTATGAGTTAATCCTTTTTCCATTAACAATTTTCCAAGTAGCATAATTATATGGAGTTAAAAGAGGAAACTTAGGAGAACCCATAGCAACAAAATGAAAGAACACGAGAGACACCCCCCCAAATTTACTCAATCAAAGTACACCCCCCCCCACAAAATGATGATTTTGGCACTTTATATGTAGTGCATGTACAATAGGCCACTTGCCAACCATGGAAAGGTGGTTTTGTCATTGATTTCAACACCTACTAAATACACCCACTTTGGAGATCCAGCAACATTCACCGGCAAGCAGTAATCTGTGCAACAGTTACTGGTATATGATTAACCGGCAGGATATAATGTTCACCGGTACCTGGAATGACATGAAAGACACTTGGTAATGTCAAAGACATCATGTGGACACTTTATTTTGAAGCAATAATCATTGGTATATTCATATTTGCATATTTTCTTTTACCGGCAAATAGGTCCAGGTTATCTAGGGTTACACCAACAGGTTTATCTTTTCCAGATCAGCATTGCATGCTATGGAGATGATTTATTATTGTTGTAAATGCATTAAGCCGACATGATTAATCGGTTATTGCATCGGATATTATATTATTTGTAAAATGTTTTTATTGTAATATCTTGTAGAGCTGACCTACTAAAATTGGTCTTAGGGTATGGTATAAATGTAAGATCTTATTTGTAAGATCAAGTGTGGAATGCGAAAAAGATTTGAGTGAAGGTATATGCGAGATAAAGCAGAGGCATACACGAAGACATCATTTGAAGGAGAAGTTAGGTTTTTGCAGAAGCATATCAGCATTACACCGGTACTGAATTCAACATATGAAGATGTGATTTTGTGCAGTACATTCTTATTGGATTTAACCATCCAACTGTAGTCAGTGTGACTCCCATTTGTGATTGAGCAGTGAGCTCTAGGCTGTTGGCCTTTCTGCATGTGCAGACCCCTTTTTGTACACTTACTATCTGTAGTAGTATCATCTGATTGTGGGTAAGGTTTCCCACCGTGGTTTTTCCCCTTACAAGGTTTCCACGTACAAATATTGGTGTCATGTGTTGTGGATGACTTTGTGTTTATGTTTCATGCATTAATTCTTACCGGTATAGCAATTTACTATTAACACTGTCTACCGGCATACTAAACTGGTTTACCGGTATTAAGTATTAAGTTGGTTAATAAGTTTTTGATTTGAATTTATTAGACAACTGATTCACGCCCCCCCCCCCCCCCTCTTAGTTGTCTTCGGGACCTAACAATTGGTATCAGAGCCTAGTCCTCTTTTTGCAGAAGTTTAACAACTTGAGGAGATCCAATGTCTACTAATTATTTCAGGAAGGATAGTCCTAAACTTGATGGAACCAACTATGGGATATGGAAGATCAAAATGGAGACACATCTGAATTGCATCGGTAAAGACATCTGGGAAGTTACTAAGAATGGTTATACTGCTGTTGTAGCTGGTCAGACTACTCCAACTACTTTAGCCAAAGATGAAGAAAATGATTGTAAAGCAAGAGAAGCACTCTTGAGCGCATTATCAGATCAACAAATCATGGGATTATCAGATAGGTCTACTTCTAAAGCTATTTGGGATCATTTGGAAACACTGAATGAAGGAGATTCCATAGTCAAAATTGCAAAACTTGAAAGCTTCCGAGTTAGGTATGAACATCTGAAAATGGAAGAAGATGAAAGGATTTCTGCTTTTATGGAAAGAGAAAATGAAATTGTTTTGGGTATCAAATGTTGTGGAGGAACCTTGAGTGAGGATGAGATTGTTTCAAAAATATTAAGAGGTTTGCCACCGGCATATAAAATGAAGGTTACTGCTATAAATAAGTTAAGAACAATGCCTAATACATCAGTAACTAGGGATACATTGATTGGAAAACTTTCAGCTTTTGAAATTGAGGATTTTGGTCCTATTGCTACTATAAAGACTGATTTGGCCTTCAAAGCATCAACATCATCTGCTCCATATTTTGACAAATCAAACTGGAGAGCCTTTTATGCAAGAGAACTTGAAGAAACTAGGAAGGAGAATGAAGAGCTTGAAGAACTTGAAGCACTATTTGCAAGAAAAATGCCAAAAGGTCCAATTGGAAGCAAGTATGAAGGTAAAGCACCTTTTAAATGTTTTAACTGTAATAAGATTGGTCATATGGCTTCAAGATGCCCTGATAGACATGCTAGACTAAGAGAAGAAGCTAGAAGAACATACAAACCTAATCCTAAATATCAGAGATACATATTTAAGAAAAACAAAGATAAATCTTGTTACATTGCTGATGAGGATCCAACAGACAATGGATGGGTTTTTGTTGCTATAACAGAAGATCAACTGGCACCTACTACTCAACCAGTAGAACAAGCCCTAGCAGCTAAAGTTGAATCAAAGGATGAATGGATTATTGACTCAGGATGCTCACATCATATGACTGGAGACAAAGGTAAATTCTTGAACTTTCAAGAATACAATGGAGGTTTAGTAAGATTTGGAGATGACAAAGCCTGTTCAATCAAAGGTAAGGGTTCAATATCTCTTGATGGTAAACATAACATTGACAATGTCTACTATGTTGAAGGATTAAAGCATAATCTTTTAAGTGTTGGTCAATTAGTTGAGAAAGTTTTTCAGTTACAATTTAAAAATGGAAAATGCAAAATCATGAATAGAACTGGTTTGGAAATTGCAACCGGTAATCATACTAGAGGTAATATCTTTCATTTGAATAACAGTGAAAAGGCATGCTTAATTGCACATATAGATGAAAGTTGGTTATGGCATAAAAGACTATGTCATGTAAATTTTGATTGCATGGTAAAAATCAGTACTTCTAAGGTAGTTAGAGATCTACCTAAAATTATGAAACCTCATAATACAATTTGCAAGGAATGTCAATTTGGAAAACAAGTTAGAGCTAGTTTTAAAAGTATTCCAGAAAAATCCAATAATGCTCTTGATTTAATTCACACTGATTTATGTGGTCCAGCTAGAACTAAAAGCTTACAAGGTGATAGATATTTCATGCTAATTATTGATGATTACTCTAGAATGTGTTGGGTTACTTTTCTCAGAGAAAAATCAGAAGCACTTGGGAAGTTCAAACTATTCAAAGCAATGGTTGAAAATGAAACCAGTAAGAAAATCAAATGTTTAAGATCAAATCAAGGAGGATAATTCACATCTAAAGATTTTAATACATTCTGTGAAGTGAATGGAATCAAAAGACAGTTATCAGCACCTTGGACACCACAACAGAATGGAGTTGTTGAAAGGAAAAATAGAACTATCTTGGATGCAACAAGAAGTATGTTATCAGAAGCAAATCTACCACATGTGTACTGGAGAGAGGCAGTAAGCACTACTGCCTATACATTCAACAAAGTTCACATCAAAGGTGAAACCAGTAAGACCCCTCATGAACTATGGTTTGGTAATATTCCTACTCTTAAGTATTTCAGAATTTTTGGAAGTAAATGTTATATTAGAAGAGATGAGTGTATTGGCAAATTTGATCCTAGAAGTGATGAAGGAATATTTATTGGTTATTCATCTAAGAGTAAGGCATATAGATGCTTTAATAAAAGATTACAAAAAATTGTTGAGAGTACAAATGTAAAGATTGATGAACAATTCAGAGGAACTTCAAGATATATAGACTCTGAACCGGAAACAGAAATTATGACAAATGAACCTACAATGAATCCACCAGTACAGAATGATGATCCAGTTACTCCGGTATCATCAGAGGATTCCACAGTAATTGAAGAACAACAATAGACTAAGACACCCCAGTATGTAAAACTGAATCATTTTGAAGATCAGATAATTGGAAGCAAATTTAAAGGAGTTATGACAAGAGGAAGATTGGCAAATGAAGAGGTATGTCTTATTTCTCAAATTGAACCATTATCTATCAATGAGGCATGTGAAGATAAATTTTGGATAAAAGCTATGGAAGAAGAATTAGGACAAATTGAGAAGAATAATACTTGGACATTAGTTCCCCGGCCTAAAAATAAAAATGTAATTGGAACCAAATGGGTATTTAGAAACAAACTTAATGAAGATGGTAAGGTTGTCAGAAATAAAGCAAGACTAGTGTGTAAGGGATACTCTCAGAAAGAAGGAGTTGATTACAATGAAACCTTTGCACCGGTAGCTAGAATTGAGGCAGTTAGATTATTCTTGGCTTTTGCAGCTCACAAGGATTACAAAGTTTATCAAATGGATATTAAATGTGCATTTTTGAATGGAGATCTTGAAGAGGAAGTCTATATTGAACAACCTGATGGATTTTATTTGACATATGACAATGATATGGTTTGCAGATTAAGAAAAGCTCTGTATGGATTAAAACAAGCCCCAAGAGCTTGGTATGCAAGATTGGATAAGTATCTTTTAAAAATTGGTTTTACTAAAGGAAATGCAGATAGCAATTTATATTACAAAGTAACAAATGATGACATCTTGATTATTGAAGTATTTGTTGATGATATAATCTTTGGAGGAGAAGATGAATTATGTAAAGAATTTTCTCTTGAAATGCAGCAAGAATTTGAAATGTCTATGATTGGAGAAATAAAATTCTTTTTAGGATTGCAGATCTTAAAGATTGGTAAAGGTATATTCTTGAGTCAATCTAAGTACTTGAAAGAACTACTAAAGAAATTTGGGATGGAAAACTCTAAACCGGTAAGCACGCCTATGACTACAAATGACAAATTATCTCAAAGGGATCAATCTACACCTGTTAATCCAACTAGATACAAATCTATGATAGGAGGTTTACTATATTTGACACAAACCAGACCTGATATTATGAATGCAGTATGTATAGTTTCTAGATTTCAGAGTAATCCTAGGGAAAATCATGAATCAACAGTGAAAAGGATTTTTCGGTACTTACAAGGCACAACAAATCTTGGATTATGGTATCCTAAAAATGAAAATTTTGATCTATGTGCATATACAGATGCAAATTGGGCAGGAGATGTGGATGATAGGAAAAGAACCACTAGAGGAGCATTCTTTCTTGGAAAAAGATTAGTCTCTTGGTTAAGTAAGAAACAGAGTTGTACATCTTTATCAACAGCAGAATCAGAATATGTTGCAGTAGCAATAAATTATACACAAGTACTTTGGCTTAAATAAATGTTGAAAGACATAAAGGTAAAATGCAAAGAACCTATTACTATATATTGTGATAACACTGCAGCAATTGATATATCTAAAAATCCGGTATTACATTCTAAAACAAAACATGTTTCTATCAAACTGAATTTTCTAAGGGAAAAAGTTGAAGAAAAAGAGATAAAGCTGGTTTAAGTGAATACTAAAGAACAACTTGCAGATATTTTCACAAAACCTTTGCCTAAGGAAACTTTTGAGTATCTCAGAGATCAGCTCAGAGTCATACCACCACTGGTAGAGACTTAGACAATTGATGATTGTCATCAACCGACAGAATTAGATGAACAAATCTTTATTCCGGTATTTGATGAGGAAGCTACTTCAAAGGGGGAGTAGTTGGTATATTGAATTGGTTGGTATTTTGTATGAACTTAACCTTTTCTGACTTTGGCATTTGATGTCAAAGGGGGAGAGATATCTATGGAAAAACACATTATCTTTTTGGTAAAAGAGATTTTAGGGGAGAGATTTTGAAAAACACATTTAAGAAGAAATTGGTATGGAAGATTGTTACTGCCAGGGGGAGATATGGAGATGGTTAGTTTTTGGCATTTATGTTTTGGCACTGTGATGGTTTTTCCATCTTGTGTTGCCATCAATGCCAAAGGGGGAGATTGTTGGTATTTTGGTATGGTTTTGTCATTGATGTCAACACCTACTAAATACACCCACTTTGGAGATCCAGCAACATTCACCGGCAAGCAGTAATATGTGCAACAGTTACTGGTATATGATTAACTGGCAGGATATAATGTTCACCGGTACCTGGAATGACATGAAAGACACTTGGTAATGTCAAAGACATCATGTGGACACTTTATTTTGAAGCAATAATCACTGGTATATTCATATTTGCATATTTGCTTTTACCGGCAAATAGGTCGAAGTTATCTAGGGTTACACCAGTAGGTTTATCTTTTCCAGATTAGCATGGCACGCTATGGAGATGATTTAATATTGTTGTAAATGCATTAATCCGACATGATTAATTGGTTATTGCATCGAATATTATATTATTTGTAAAATGTTTTTATTGTAATATCTTGTAGAGCTGACCTACTAAAATTGGTCTTAGGGTATGGTATAAATGTAAGATCTTATTTGTAAGATCAAGTGTGGAATGCGAAAAAGATTTGAGTGAAGGTATATGCGAGATAAAGCAGAGGCATACATGAAGACATCATTTGAAGGAGAAGTTATCTTTTTTCAGAAGCATATCAGCATTACACCGGTACTGAATTCAGCATATGAAGATGCGATTTTGTGCAGTACATTCTTATTGGATTTAACCATCCAACTATAGTCAGTGTGACTCCCATTTGTGATTGAGCAGTGAGCTCTAGGCTGTTGGCCTTTCTGCATGTGCAGACCCCTTTTTGTACACTTACTATCTGCAGTAGTATCATCTAATTGTGGGTAAGGTTTGCCACCATGGTTTTTCCCCTTACAGGGTTTCCATGTACAAATATTGGTGTCATGTGTTGTGGATGACTTTGTGTTTATGTTTCATGCATTAATTCTTACCAATATAGCAATTTACTATTAACATTGTCTACCGGCATACTAAACTGGTTTACCGGTATTAAGTATTAAGTTGGTTAATAAGTTTTTGATTTGAATTTATTAGACAACTGATTCACCCCCCCTCTCAGTTGTCTTCGGGACCTAACAACCCATAGAAACAAAATGAAAGAACACGAGAGACACCCCCCCAAATTTACTCAATCAAAGTACCCCCCCCCCCCCCCCACACAAAATGATGATTTTGGCACTTTATATGTAGTGCATGTACAATAGGCCACTTGCCAACCATGGTAAGGTGGAATTTTGATTTTCTTTTACAACTACCCCATTAGGCTAAGAACTACAATGCAAAAGACCAAAAGTGTAGATCTATGCAATACAAGTGCCAAATTGGTCAAAAAGGACCATATATTGATAGTAAAATTTCTACTCAAAATCACTACAAACTGATAGTATATTATGAAAGTAAATGAAAAATCATTCACTTTCAAAAAAAACGGTACCTAAAAAGGAGTTCGTATGAGCCCAAACGGAGTCCTATAAGTTGCAAAAATGAGGATTGGATAGGTACAGTCAACAAAAACTAGATTTTATGAAAAATATGTCCACCCAAATCACAAAATAAAACCACCATGTGAACATACACAAAAAAATAGCCTAAATGAAAAAATGCACTAAAAAAGGAGCCAAAATGAGCAAGATATTGGCTTTCAAAGTTGGGCTAAAAATCAAAATTGCTCAATGGAGAGGGGTTTGAATTTTTTTGAAAAATGATGACGTTAGAAAAATGCAAGCTTAAATTTGATGATCGTATGACTATCACCAAAACTTTAGCCCTTGTCTGCTTGGTTGTCCATTTAGTACAAACTTGCTGACATGGACTGATCGGGTGATGGCATGTGGCATCCATACGATGAGATGTCAATACTGAAAATCTATGTGGCAGATGATCTGGCATTCTGCTAGATTGGCCATACTGTTGACTAGGCACCTGAGTGGTGGTATGACAGATGACGTTTCGCTGATGTGGGCTATCAGATAGATGTTAACTAAGTAGATACAACTAATGGAACTATGCCACGCATCGTCTAAGTGGCAACCTATGGGAAATGTTGTTCTGCCACATTGAAGTTGTTTGGTAGAGTGATTGGGCATGTGGACGAGTTTGTGGGTGTCGCGTGGCACTGAAAGGTGCGAGACCTGTTGGCATTTGATGTTTCAGTGATGCTTCGATGAAGATTGGTAGTCTCTGATGATTGTAAATGCTTAGAAGTTGTCATTGATGGCAACTCAACCTGTTGATTTGATCCGATATGAAGTTCTGGTTAACCGATAATCTAGAATATGTCTTTTGTGGTTAGTTTGCCCGGTGAAGCTCAATGTACATGTTTGAGAGCACTTTTCAGTTTTGGTGAAGCAGATTTTGGTTTTTATGATCAGAGTTGTTTGGTTTAGTATCATAAGTCTGTTATCATGCAAATCTACCCTCTGATATTGATTGTGTCAGTTGTTTGAATATCCGATATCCGGTTGTGTAGCGAAGTAGAGTATTCTTCATGTTTGATGATGTAGTGTGTGTCTGGATTGTTTAAGTTAATTTCGGTGGTTGGAATTGTGTTTGGAAGCTATGTGAGACCTATAAGAAGCATGTGATAATGTGTTTTGGGTCTAGTACATAGTCTTTGAAAAGATTGAAGCCGACTTGCAACTACACATTTCATGTTGCATGTTATGCCATTTTTGGAAGTCGACCTGTGGGAGATTAATCTTGCTAATTGGATATGTATAAGACCAATTTGGATGATGTATTATGAGCATAGTGTGATGTGATAGGCCACTTTGGAGTGATTGAGCATGGTTTCTTGTGGGCATTTTGATCTTGGTTGATGTAGTGAACAATTGCACAACAGAACATAGCAGTTTAATAGAACAATGCAGCAGATCATTTTGTGCCTAACTGAAACTGATATTTGGCATTTTTAGATGCTATTTTCCAATTCTTCACTTATTGTAAGCATTTTGTAATATCTTGTATGGCAGTGAGCCTTCCTCTGGGGTTATAGCCCTGTCTTGTAACTTGAGGAGTGAACTTTAGGCAGTGTGCCTAAATGCAAGTGTATTCCTCTCATGTAATATTGTTTTGCTACTGACCATAGTGGAATAATATTGTGGGTTCAAATCTCACCGTGGTTTTTCCCATTTAGATTTCCACGTAAAAATTCTGGTATTGTGATATTGTGGTTGATTGTCTTGTGTTTCTACATTGTACTTTCTTGCATATGCTTTTGGTGGTTTGAGATGAAGTCAAAAAAATTGTTTGTTGGTAGATCACTAATTCACCCCCCCTCTCAGTGATCCTTGACTCCAACAGACCCGATGGGGACTGACGAAGCAGCAGCCAAAGTGGGGAAGTTGCAGGCCACCAGAGGATGTACAAGGGCGATCAGGAAATTGAATCAACTTTCGGAAGCATCAGCTAAGGGTTGTTGAGCACCAACGGGAGCACACAGAGCACCATAATGTAGTCGGGAGTGTTGTCAGCAGAAGGCTTGGGCATGGCTCGAAAAAATCTTTGCAAAAAAATTAATATGCAGTACGATGGCCGAGGGGGGGTCAAACCCCCCATAAAACAAATGATTTTTTTATGTTTTTTTTTGAAGATTCAATAAAACTTAAAAATTATGAATTAAAACATATGAAATAATACAAATTCGCAGAAAAAAAATTTGAAAAATTTGTACCGTACCGCCCAAATTGGGCAAAAATTTTCCTCCAAGCCCCAAGATTGACTTTCACCATAATAGGCCAAATTTATAGTCAAATTTATGGAAATGACCACCCGGATGTAATGGTGAGGTTGGATCTGGTCTAGGATGCCTCTAAAAGATGTTTCTCCTCAAATCTATCTCTTGACCTCCTTCAAAGACGCAATAAAATCTCTTTAAAGGCTATGCAAAGGTGCTCCAACCACTTTGATACCATGTGAGATTATGCTTGAAGCAACCAAGACCAAAGAGACCAAAAGATAGCATAATTAAGAGAAAATAAAATATGTGACAAGAATAAATTGTATTCCTATCAAGATGCAAAAGAGATCAACTGGATCATCAAAAATTACATACAATGTATGACAAGCCTGCTTATAAAGGCAAGACTAAGAGACAAGAGAGAACAAAATGATGACATGTGGCTCAATGAGATGCAAGGGTAGGTAAGGGTAGGTAGGAGAAATAGTAAAATATTCCACATGAGGTGGATCACTCATCAAAGGTGGAATTACCACCCCACAATAAGTGGATATGATAAAGTACCAACAATATCACACCATAAAAGGTGGAAATTATCCTATATACACACTCCCAATGTATGCACATCTCCCTAAGTGTCTCATATGCAAACTACAATGTTATGCATGTACCTAAGTAAACTTAAGTAAAGTGTAATTATATCCAAGATGAATAAATAATTGCACCAACAAATATAAATCTCAACTTTATAAATATCAATTTTATTTTGAAATTAGAAATAATAATCACTTTTGATTGGTGCAAGAAATCGATTAGTTAGGCTTAAGTGAATGCAATAGTATTGCCTACACCAAGTACTAATAATATAAAAAATTGATGATAAAACAATATGATTAATATAATAATAAAAATAATATAATATATAGAATAATAATATTTTAGTTATTATAATATTAACATTTTAATATTAATAATAATATACAAATCCCCGTTAAGTCATTATGCTCCCAGGGTTGGTACTTTCGTTGGGTTACCGATCAAAAATAAATAAATTCAATAATAACAATAATATAATATTGTGGTAAGTAAAATAATATAATAATATAAAAATAATTATAATGTTATAATAATAAGAATAATATAATAATTTTAAGATTAATAATATAATACTAATATTTTAAGTAATATATTACAAAAATAACATAATAATAATAAATATATAAAATTTATGCTATAATATTATAATATATTAATAATATAATAATAAAAATAATACAATATATTAAATAATAATATTTAGTAATTAGAATATTAAAATTTTAATATTAATAATAATATACAAATCCCTGTTGGGTCATTATGCTCCCATGCTTGGTACTTTCGTTGGGTTACCGATAAAAAATAAATAAATTCAATAATATTAATAATATAATTTTGTGGTAAGTAAAATAATATAATAATATCAAAATAATTATAATGTTATAATAATAAGAATAATATAATAATTTTAAGATTAATAATATAGTACTAATATTTTAAGTAATATATTAAAAAATAACATAATAATAATAAATATATAAAGTTTATACTATAATATTATAATATAATTATAATATATTAATAATATAATAATAATTTAATAAATATCTTTGATATGTAGAAAAATGGAGAGTATCATAGGCCCGACTGTATTTATTTATTTTTTTAAATGATTTAGAGCAAGATATAAGCCTTTAACCTTCTTGGAGCTTTTGGCAAAAATGAGAAAGGCAACCTTCTCTTTGAGATACTAAGGATGCATTTAGAGTTGAACACAACCAAAATATTCTCAAATATTTGAAACAAGTAATCTAAAATTGAAATGTTCATAAAAAAATACATTAAGTATTTTTTTCAAAATCTTTTCCACTTACTATTCAACTAAAAATAATTAGACTAAACTCTTGGCAAAGACCATTGATGGAGGCACCAATATAAATTGATTATAGTTAAACATAATAATGGCCTATAATAATTAGTATGGAATAATCTCGACTTGGCAAACCATCTATAAATAGAATCCATTATTCTCATCAAGGTCAAAACCTATGTAATTCTCATCAGCATAGTCATGTGTATGATTTTCGAGATATCGGAGTAGAGATAGAGTGTCACTCAAAATGAGGAAAGGTTTAGAAAAGGAAAAAGAATGACAAAATCCCATTCTAAGATAGAAATCTAATAGTCCAATAACCATGGGTATCAAAAAAAAAAGTCGACAACCACATCACAACTTGTGATATCGAGTATTTGATAGGTCTCATTGAGCTTGTGAAACTCCACAATGTATTTTCTCTTTTATAGCCTTGTAATGAAAGTAACAATGAATCAATTTTTGCATAGATAAGTAATCATCAAATAATAATGAATGAGCTTTGCACTTAGCAAAGCCAAAGAGCATAGAATCTCTTATCCCTCGTAGTCAAGAAAGCACTAAAAATTTAAAAGAGAGAAGCAGTTTAGTGTTTATTTATAGGAGAAGAAAACTTAAGAATATATATACTTATGTTGTCAAATAATAAGACATTGCCTCACTTAGCGTATCAAAAAGGAAAGCAACAAAGATGGAGTAATAAGAAACATTGCTTGCAAAGCCTAAACAAACTCACAAATTGGTAGTTGACTATAATATTCAACTTTCAACGATATGTGAATGTACGCATTCAAATATGCTAAAGAATGACAAACTAAACCACACAAGTCTCAGTATTCCCAATTCAGTAGTGTTTCATTATACAACAAAGATTTCAGAACTCTGGCTCTTTCTTGCTCATTTCACCTCAAAGCATAGGCATTTTGAATAGTAACACGCAATAACTGAATTTTATCTATAAATGTGTGATAATCATTTGTTATATTAGAATAAGTTGAGTCTACCACTAAATTTACTTCAGCTACTATTACCACCATTATAGTAATGGTAGCACATTAATTTTTCATATCAAGTATATTGTTTCAACCAATGAAATAATAAAATAATAATTTTTGAAATACATTTTCTAAAAAAATTTGCATCTAAATTTTAGTGAGAACAAATATTTTTTGCATATGAAAAATATATGCGACACGATTGGTTAAAAAGGTAAATATTAATAGCGTGTTAAGTATAGCCCATTGCCTATAGTTCTAGGTAGGAACTAAAAAATGATATAATAATCAAAATACAATAATATACAATCCTAATGTTTATCTGTATGACAATAACCCTATCCTAACCTTAAATCTAACCATATCTCCAATTGAACCTTAACATGACCATAAACTAAAGTTTTAACCTAAGCCTAACCCAACACCGACTTTAAATATAACCCTAACTTAACGATTATCCTATCTCTAATTGAACTATAAACTTAATTATAATGATATATTAAACAAATGTAAAGGATTAAATTTAATCTAAATCTTTGTAAAAATTTACAAGATTAATATTAAATGTTAAATGATGTTTGAAATAATATTAATGCCAAAAGATGGTGTGAAATTTTGAAAGAGCGCCTTTGGATTTAAGAAGGCATTATGAAAGTGGGAGACAATGATGGACAAGTGATAGTTTATGAAGTTTAGGTTAGAAGGTGAGTAACAAATGGAATCTGAAGTTATATTTTGGCATGCAAGCATCTTTCCCTTCATGGGTGTGGGTATTGGGCACCCAAATTGATGTTTAAATGTTTTATCATTCATTTCGGTTTTTGTCTTGCATTTGGATTCATTATATATCTTTCCATTTCAACAAGTCAATGATGTTTCCTTCAGAGGCTAATAAACCAATTAAGGTGAAATCTAAAGGCTGACAAACCAAGGATATTGAGGCTCAAGGATAGTGGTTCTAAGGGCCTCTAAAGGCAATCTCGTTTAGAGATTGTATTTGTGTTGAATGATGGGGCAAAAAAATGCCATTTTTAATTTCATGTTTTATTTTGATATTTTGATGATATTTGGCACATGAAACTAATATTTTTTTATAACTCCTTTTACTTATTATAATTATGAAATAATTTAGAAATAACATTCTAACAGAAATGTTTACTTTTTGAATAATTATCTTGATAATCAACATTTTATTTTCAATGTATCTCTACATTCAACGTTTGTTGCATTTAAATGGTGACAATATTTATTTTATCTCATGAGGAATCTCAATTTGAATTGATCGTTTATGATCAAAGCTCAGTGGATTGCTAAGGAATCGGTTACCATTCCAAGTTGTTGAGTATATGCACAGTATCATTATTTTTTATGATTAGAAGAACCTCTATTTTGACTATCCATTTCAAATGTCCCTATAATTTCTGTGAATGTCTCCAAGTGCATTTATGTTGTGCAAGTTATATTTTTAATTCATAAGAATTAGTTCTGTTTTACTTGTTCAATGATTAAGAATCTTAAGTTTTGGTTTACCTCATTGGAATTCAAATGAATGTTGAGAAAAATGGAGTTTAGTTTTTTTTGTGTGTGTTTTGTTTTCCGCATAATTAGTTTAGAGTTTCCTTTCCAGCAAGTATAGTTAAAAAAATTCACTTCTACAAGCGTAATAGTTTCAATTTCTACAATCTTAGATTAAAGTTTATTTTTTGCAAATAGATTAGATTTTGACTTTTCGATAAATTAGCAAAACTCCATTGTTTTAAGTGTGCACTTTGATTTAAAGAAGGGTAATCAACTGAAGGATTAATTTTATTTAACATTATTTTAGTTAAAATATAATAGAATTGATAGTTAATCTACATGTTTGTTTAAACGCTAGTTTTAAGAATCACTTCAAGCAACATCAAGCCAAGAACTCTAAAAAGGAAAACCATTTGAATACTCCTTACCCACCCCCCTCAAAAAAAACAAAAAACTTTCTTATCGTAGATAGCCTTGGACACACCCTAGATCAATAATTAATTTAAATGATGTAGAAATTGTGACATGCAGTGAACTTGTCCATCATTTTTGGCGTTATTGTCAGGAAAAACATCCAACAAAGTAGAATATCACAACCCTTAAGTGACAGTAAGAAATTTGTAAGGAAACTTGATGAGAGGAGCTAGAGGCATTCATGGTAGGTCTATCAGAGTAAACCAATAAGAAGAATTTTTTTAAGAACACTCTAAGTTATCTATATCATTAATGATGCAGGAGCATCCCCGATCGATGGGCAATCTTGCATCAGCCAAAAATATTTCCTTTCAGTTTTGTTCTTTGTGTAGTTTTTTGTGTTCTTGTTGGTTGGCACCAGTAGTTGCTTGTTCTTCATGGCAGATCTTGTTTTCGGTTTCCTAGCGGTTTCATGTGGTTGATTCCATATTTCTAGCTCATTTGGGTTATTTTCCGGTCAGTTATCACTTCCGGTTGCCTATTTTTGGATTCCCGAGGCAATTCTTGTGCTTATCAATTGGTTTTCCTTCATTACTGGTGCGATTCTTGGTGTATGGATCCATTTTGGGTCTTGTTCGATGTTCTTTTGCGTGTGGCCGACCTTCTTGCTGAACCGCATCACTTGGTTATTATTTTCTGGAAAGATTTATCTAATTCTTAAGGCCAACCTAATTACATGTTTCATTTTCCTGCATTGGTGAATGTAATTTTATGAGGCCGACCCGGATGTGTTTCGATGGGTATAGATATGATGTTAGCTAATCATTTGTAAGGGAAGAGGAAGTAGAACTTATAATAAGGATTGAGATTCGCATGTTGTGATCCGGTTGATTCTTAGAGTCTCAGTTGGATAGTATCTGGTTTGAAGCCTGCATGTAACCGGTTAATTACTGGATGTTCTCTGATGATAATATAATGTTTTCCAGAAATTCTATGGCTTTAATATGATATGTTTATGTGAATTTGTTATGTTTTCTTGTTGTTTTCGTCGTTTCTCCCTCGTTGCATAAGTCGGTTGACTCTTTTGAGGGTTTTTATCAGTTATGGCTGCATCTGTAATGCCCCGCCAGGAACCCTAAAGGATAGCAACACAATAAGGCAACTAAAAGGCGCAATAAATTTTTTTTTTAAAGATTAAGGGAAATAATCATAACCTTGCTCAATAATTAACATAAGCGGAAGACTAACATTACATCCTAAAGGGTTACCAACGAAGATTACTTCAAAATAAAAACCACCTCACAATATTAATCCAATCTTCCATTTAAATTAAGGAAAGCCAATAACGATAAAATAATTCATATTCATAAATTGATCTTCAAAAGATAGGCTTACAGAATTACAACATACATACTTCCAAAGATTCATTTATACAAATAGGAAAGATAACTGAAACAATATACATCCCATGACTTAAATTACAATATTCCATAAAATTACATGGCTTCCATAGAACAATAAATTACAATTTTACAAGTTGTTGATACAATGACCATACGGCCTCAAAGTACAAAATCAAGAATATAAGTGCTACAAGAAGCACGAACCAAGATGCACCGGCGAAGCCAATCCTCGCGTGAAGGTAGGAACAAGGCATCCGATGGGAAGTGGCACTACCACCCGACCATGTGATCCCAAAATGGAACCACCCCACCGTGCTAGGAGATAGCAGACGACCCTCAAGCAAGCAAGAAAAGAACAACAGTACACATGACTCCGCAGTACACAAGTGACTCGACTCACAAAACACTAGCGACCCTAGAGAGAGAGTGTCATCACATGGCTTAACATGGTTACCCTAGGAAGGTCTCCATAGGTCCCGGCCCCCATCATGGGTTATCCTGGTAACCTCTCCCGAACCCCCGGCTCCATCTAAGCATCATGCGGACCCTACCATCCTTTCGTGAAGACAAGGTGGTAGGTTTGCCATTCCAGGCCTTCCCAAACACCTTGAGCCTATACAAGCACTCAACCGTGTACGGGGTGTATTATCTTAATTAAATTAATAACTACCCACCCCCTAAACAATTATTAGGTTATCACTTAATAGCTGACTTTCGAGGGGTTATCCTGCCATCCACTTTGGGTGCGGCCCCCGCCCGAAAGCCACTCTCTCTACTAGGTCACTAACTGGATAAGGCTATCTATGAGAACTCTATGGTGGACTACAACCATAAATTATCCAGACATGACGCAGGTGTAGGACTCACAGTCACAAACCCAGAGTTAACCATAAGGGACATATCACATAAAAGCCCACTTCCTCAAGGTTTGAACAACGACACCTGACCAAGGGCAAACATCGACAACATAATGACCATTTTAAACATAATGCGACGACATTAAAACGACTAGACTGCAATGATAAAAACACTACAAACAATCTTTCTTTGAGCAGTCAACATTTAAATCAAATTGAACCAATGTATACAAGCTATTATAAAATAATTCCAAAACAACATCTATTTGACGAATACAGTCCTCATACAACTATTTTATAATACTTGGATAACAAACACCAATATTAAATTTAGTCCGACTTTCCTTAATATCAACATTACTACTAACCTCTAAATCATTTGATTTATTATTCACGATACCAAGCAATTAATTCCCATTACTAAATCAAAAGAATTACTCATTAATCTTAACATCATCGTAAACTATATTTAACACATTATTATTATTTAATATTAAATAATAACATATTGTTATTATTGTTAAAATAACAATATATTATTGCTTAATACTAAAACGAATAACGCGCATAGAATTTATTAAAAACCTTTAACATATTGTTGTTATTTAATATTACATGGTAACATATTATTATTTTTTTTTATAAAATAACAATATGTTATCATATAATATTAAATCTACCATAACACTAACCATATTACCTACCACTAACTTAACTTTTTATCATTTTCGTTTTTTTTAAAACTAACAAAAAAAAACATTAAAAAAAGTAATGTTTAAAGCCCCGTGGGCCCCCACGAACCCACAGGCAGCAAGCGCTGCCTTTCCCAAACTGGGAAATGCAGCGAGCTGCATTCCCAGCTTGGGGAAAGCAGCGCTGCTGCCTTTTCCCACGCTGGGGATAGCAGCTAGCACAGCTAAAGGGAAGGGAAAGGGGGGTGCGTGGCTGGGTCGAGCCCAGCTCCCCGCCACCGCCCCCAACACAATTTAAATTTAAATTTAACAAATTAAATTTTGTTTAATTTAACAGTTAAAAAAAAACTTTACAAATAAAAATGACAGAGGATTAAATAGAGCAGAAATTCAAGACACAGACAGAGGTGAAAACCTCTGTCAAACACAATAAATAAATTAAACTCCCAGCCATCAAGTTTATCAACATACAAACAAACAAAATTAACTTAAAGAGGAGTCATAATTTTACCAGCAATCACCAATTTTCTGAGACAAAACAGGGGCATTAATATTTCATTCAAATTTGCCCAATTTGCTTTAAAAGTTTAATTAAATGGGAATAGACTAAATCCCCAAACCCCAATTGAAACTATTTGTTTCAAATCAAGCATAAACAAGGAATTTTAACTCATAACTATCATTTCTAAAACTGGAAATATTTAGGGAGAGATATTTTATGAATGCTTGGCAAAATTTTGCCAGCATAACACTACCAAAATCCATCAAAATTCCTAATTACATACAGCATGATAAACCAAGAAATTTCTTGCATAGCAAAGATGAAACATTAAGAATTCAGTTAAGGAAACTTCATGGGAGAAATTAAGTTTAAATTTGATAACCAAGATAGTTGAATTCTTCCTCCATAACCCATAACAAACAACCACTTCAAGATTTTAAAACAATTAACAGCAAGAGGAAGGAAAGCAATGATTTTTTTGTTGCAATAAGCAAGGATTCAACCAACCTTTTGATTTCCAAGCAAGAATCCCAACTGGTTCACACCCAAATCCTCCCTTCAAGCCAATTTTCCAAAATTCCTTTCTCCTCCTCCAAAATAAGCATAACCCCCAAAATCTCCTCCAAAATGGCTTAGAAGAAAAATCTCTTAACCTAATTTTCTAGGTTGCCCAAAATTTCTATTAAAAAAAATATTAAAATTCCCCATTGACTTTCTTTTCTTTTTTCTATTTTTCCTTTTTCAAATTTCTCAAAACAATAAATGAAAAATTCTCTTTTTTGAAAATTACATTTTCATAAGTATCAATTTAATCCATTTTTTTCTACTAAATAGGAAAGCAATGAGTTAACTTAATTGAATATATTTAAAAGCAATTAACTAATCTATTCCATTTCTTTCGTTGGATCTAAACACGATTTCTTTTCCAAATAAGCAACTAACAATTAAAATTTAATAACTAATCAATTTCGCTTGATTCAAAACATAAGGCATAATAAGGAATGAATCGCTCAAGTCAACAATAATGACAACTTAAACTCAAATAATTAACCGAACCACCAAAGCACGCAAATCGAGGAAAAGTAAAAAGACTCGAAATTCAGACAAAGGGGATGAACGACCGACTGACGGCACTCACAATAACAGACTGAGGTAATGACTAGGGTCAAAAGCTATCTCCTCCACTCCCATCGGACATATAAGGCACGCTCAGACCTGTGAAGCCAGGTGGAGACGATACCCCGTACCTACCCGGTACTTGTACCTGCAATATCCTGCATCACCGAAGCACACATACATGCATATAGATATAGAATACACGGCACGCACACCGATGAAGGAGAATCGCGACGTTCCCTGTCTCATCGAAACGAGTGAAGGAAAATCGTCCCCTTGCATCCAATACAATAGCAAACACGCAACATATATATATGACACATCAACTAGATAAAGTAAAATGTCAGTACGAGCAATAATCCACGAAACACTAGAAATCACCAATACTGAAATACTGAAAGTAACTCATGCATCCAATATCCAGATAAACATGATATAATATCAAATACGTCTGCAAAATGACGAGCAATCAAGTGCCAACTGAAAAGTAAACTGAAACACAAAGTCAGTCTAATAAGTCCGATCAAAACGGGGTACTACAGCATCAAGTGGTATCAGAGCTGGTTATGGACCAGCTGGTGGAAGAATCTTTTGTGAACATTGAGGCATTCCTTCAGGTGGAAAGATCGCCAATTGGAGGCATGATGTGTGTGTATTCAATAGATCACCGAGGGGAGACAATTGAAACCGATATTTAGATCACCAAGTTGAGGTAGTTCACCAGAGTGGAAGTAGAGATGTCGTTGAGGAGAACAAACCCCCAGAGGGTGGAACAGATGATGGAAGACTTCAAGAATGAAGTGAGGAATGAAATCCGAATGCTTTGGTTGGTTTATGAAGAAACCCTGATTTTGAGGATGAATATGAGGAAGTCAGTGAAGAGCTTGAGGAAGTTGAACAACCGGAAGAAGAGAGAGAGGAGAGATTCTTGAAAGCAGTGGTGCAAGAAAGTAAAGTGCATAAAGTTGAGGTTTCTAACTTTTCCGGAACGCTGAACCCAGAGGATCTGATCAATTGGATCAAAGAGTTGGAGGACTACTTTGAGTTTGAGGATGTCAAGGAACCGCAAAGAGTTTAGTTGGCACAAACCAATTTGAAAGGGCATGATGCCTTATGGTGGAAAGAGTTTCATAAAGACATAGTGGAGAATGGTGAATTGAAGATCACCCGGTGGAGACAAATGGTTGCAAGATTGAAGGTCAAGTTCATATTGAGAGACTATGAATTGGAATTGTTCAAGAAGTTACAAAACGTGAAACAGAGAAACATGACTATGAAGGAATATACTAAGGAATTCTACAAGGTGGTGATTAGATCTAAACATACAGAGATGGATAGAGAAAAGGTGCCAACGTACATCAATGGACTTGCTTTTAACATTCGAGATGAGATGAGTATGTTGAAGGTTTCCAGGGTTGAAGAAGCTTACCAGTATGCTTTGAAGGCTGAGGAGAACGTGAGGAGAAGACAACCGAATAAGAGAAAGGATAAATTCAAGATGGGTGATAATATGAAGAAACCGGTTGAAGAAGAGGAGTCAAAACCTAAGTGGAGTAAATAACCGAAGCAGAAGACACCGAGGAAAGGTAGCAATAGTACTAGTAGACAATTTCTTGGCAAATGCTTCAAGTGTGGAGAATCCAGACATAGATTCTATGAATGTAAGCAAGGAACGTCAAGAAATTTTGTGGCAAGTGAGGAACCAGATGGTACCAGATCTGACTGTGCACCGGAGCAGGGAGAATCCCTTATGTTCAGGAGAAAGGATACCAGATCTACTCAAAGGAAGATTATATTCTGGACTATGTGCAAATCAGGTGGTAAGTGTTGCAAGGTCATTGTGGATAGTGGAAATACTTATAATTTAGTATTTGAGGAGATGGTTGTAAATATTGGATTGAAGAGGCTTAAGCATCCCCTTCCTTACGAGGTGAGTTGGTTAAAAGATGATCAAGAGATAGAGATAAAGGAGCAGTGTTTGGTGAGTTTCAATATTGGGCCTTTCAAAGATGAAGTATTATGTGATATTGTGTCTATGGGTGTTTGTTATGTCTTGTTGGGAAAGCCTTGGCAGTATGATAGAGGAGTTATTTATGATTGTAGAAGAAACCTAGTTACTATTGAAAAGGATGGGAAGATCTTCACATTGATTTCTTTAAAGGAGAAAGAGAAGGAGGTGAAGAAACTGAGTCCTGAGAGAAGTTGCACTACTAAGAAACATGTAATAGGGGCTATACCAGAAGGATTGATAGAACTGGTTGTAAAAGTTGTGCTAGGGGATTTGAAGAAAGATCTGACAGAACCAATTGCAGAGGTTATTCCAAAGGGTGACATGAGTTTGTAGAAGGATCTGACAATTGAGCCTGATAGACAGGTGGAACCAGATGATAGAGAGTTGATGGTAACAAACCGAATAAAGTCTTGTGGTAGAACCAAATCAGAGTTGCAAAAATAGAGACAATGTTCTGATCAAAAGCAAGGAAAGAGAAACAATGGGAGTCAAAGGTTAGAGGAGTCGGTTGAGGCACCAGAAGAGCTAAGCAGAGGTTGGAAAACAAAGAAGATGTCTAATTTAGAAATGAGCATGGGATCTTCATTCTAAATCCTTTTAGATGTTCATGAGTTGCCTCTCATGGAACATCTTTTTCTACTTGGGTTGTTTGATGTGGGAGCATCCCCGGTCGATGGGCAATCTTGCATCAACCAAAAATATTTACTTTCAGTTTTGTTCTTTGTGCAGTTTTCAATGTTCTTGTCGGTTGGCACTGGTAGTTGCTTGTTCTTCATGGAAGATCTTGTTTTCGGTTTCCTGGCAGTTTCATGTGGTTGATTCCATATTTCTAGCTCATTTGGGTTCTTTTCCAGTCAGTTGTCGCTTCTAATTGGTTATTTATGGATTCTCAGGGCAGTTCTTGTGCTTACCGGTTGGTTTTCCTTCATTATAGGCGTGATTCTTGGCATATAGATCCATTTTGGGTCTTGTCTAATGTTCTTTGGCATGTGGTCGACCTTCCTTCTGAACCGCATCACTTGGTTGTTATTTTCTAGAAAGATTTATCTAATTCTTAGGGCCGACCTAATTACACATTTCATTTTCTTGCATTGGTGAATGTAATCTTATGAGGCTGACCCGGATGTGTTCCGACAAGTATAAATATGATGTTAGGTAATAATTTGTAAGGGCAGATGAAGTAGAAGTTAGAATAAGGATTGATATTCGCATGTTGTGATCTGGTTGATTCTTAGAGTCTTGGTTGGATAGTATCTGGCTTGAAGCCTGCATGTAACCGATTAATTACTGGATGTTCTCTGATGATAAGATAATGATTGTCGGATGATTTTAGGAAGTTATATGGCTTTAATATAATTTGTTTATGTGAATTTGTTATGTTTTCTTGCTTCTTTTGTTGTGTCTCCCTCGCTGCATAAGCCGGTTGACTCTTTTGAGGGTTTTTTATTGGTTATGGCTACATCAATTAACCTTTGCTTCATCATTAGCGAGAGTAACTTCTAAGGGATCAGAAGGTATGGGTGACCGAGAAAAACATGATGGAGCAAACCCTCCTCTTCAAAGGACTTTTTATTATCCCATAATAATAAATGTGGAATATAATTAACCTCCTATGAAAAACATTTCTCCCTTTGTCCTACCTACATTTAGAGGAAAAACTTGTGAAGATCCAGACCAATTCCTTTTTTTCATTTTAATTTTTATGTCAAACTTATGATTATACAATTGATAATAAAAAGCTAAAATTGTTTCCCTCATCTCTTAAGAAATTAACATTACATTGGTTCATGACTTTAAATGTAGGATCTATAACTATATGGGATGAGATGGAATCTGTCTTTTTGGACAAGTATCAAGATTAATTTAGAGTGAAGGATAGAAAGGAGTTGTTTAAAATGAAACAAATGGAGGATGAAACCCTAGAGGATTATGTATACAAATATCTATTTGTCTACAAGAGATGTGGGAATTGAATTGATCAAGAGATTGGTAAAACAATATTTATGAGGAGAATTGAAGAGGAAGCTGGAGAAGCTTTCAATCTCATAGGAAGAGGAGACATCAATAAGTTAACCTTTGAGGAAATTTTTAAGGTGCATAGGAATTATTCTCGCACTAAAACAAGTAGTAGGAATTTAGGAAAAGGAAAAACCTCTTTGGGTGTGTCTAAAGTCATGGAGGAAATACAAAATATTAAAACAGATATCCTCCTTCATCTCAATTCTCAACCTAATAATAGAACTATTGAGCCTCTAGCACTTTATTGTCCTAAAGTTTAGGGAGAAGCACCCACTGAAGAAATGTCCCTTGAATCAAGTGAGTTGTGTGAAATTTGTGAGAAGAAGCATGCTACAAGTTCATTCCCTCTTTGGCCTAAAATTAAGAACTGTTTGAAAAAGACTTCCACTGTCGAAGAAGAATTGAACTTTATAGGACAAAGACAAAAGATTGCAGGATTCAACTCTTATCAAGGACACCTTTTGCCCATGAATAATTCTATTTGGGGACTAAACCCTTGGACAAATCAATGGTGCCTCCACCTATGCCAACCCCCTCAAGTGCAAGAACCTTGGAGTTCATAGGGACCTCTAGATTGGTCAACACCCCAATGGACCATGCCTCAATGACATACCAATCAACCTCAATGGAAAAATAATCAAAATTAGTGGCAAGATAATCAGGGACCATTTCAAACATGGAAAAATCAAGGTCCAAAACGTCCCTAGAATCGAAATTAACCATGATTACTAAACCTACACAAAATGCAACTAATGAAGATGTTAATCAACCTCAAATTCCTACTCAACCAATCCTAACCCTAAGAATAAACAAACATATGGGATTGATCATAATACTTGCAAGATTGAATCAGAAAGAGATTAATGAAATTCAATTGAGAACAAGAATCGTTCCTTCTAATCCCCTTATTCAAGAACCAAAGGGGGAGAAGTTATCTAAGGAACAAGAGAGAAATAGGAACAATGATGGAAGTGATCCTCACCCAAGAACTCCCCATTTCCTAAACATCTTAACCAAGAAGTACAAAAGAATGTTGAAGCAAATCACAATCCTTTAAAGATTCACAATTTTTTAAGGAACTAAAGAAGATCAACATTGAGGTACCACTATTGAGAGCTATAAAAGATCCCTATGATCAATCAGGTCACTCTATGTTAAGGCTTTAGGCAGAAAGAAAAATATGTCATCCATAATTTAGGTTGGGGCAAAATTGTGATGTTTTGTCACAAAAATTGCTTCCTCATAAATATGTTGATCTTTGAAGTCCAGTTATTACTTTAAGCATACAATGGATATACATTCCCAATGTGCTAATAGAATTGGGAGTTGTTATTAATGTGATAACATCAGATACATCAGAGCAATTAGGGTTAACTGAAATACAACCAACCACTACTATTTTAGAATTAGCTAATTAATCAATTGCTAAACCCTTGGGCATTTTAGAGGATTTTATGGTTACAATTGACACTTAAGATTATCCCGTGGATTTTGTTTTAAAAGGTGTGAAGAAACAAACTGATTATCCCATTATTTTAGGAAGACCTTAGTTAGCTATCGTTCCATCCCTTATAGATTGTCGCTTAGGGAATATGAAAATTTCTAATGATATCAAACAAAAGTAGCTTTCACTTTACCCTCTCTACAATCAGGGACTCAATTCTAGAACAGATCAAGGGATGGATTCAAAAGTACATGAATTATTTGATTAATAAATGATTACCTTGCATCTCATTTAGAGGAATATCAAGAGAATTTGAAAGAAGTAATCAATGAAATTGAGAACACCTTTGAGAGTCAGAAACAATGTAAAATACCAGGTGATATCCCTCGTCTTCATGAATCTTTTCCATAATCCTATCCATTTAATAATTTAATGGGAAATCTTGAAGATATGCATGATGTGGTTAGGTAGATTAAAGTTAAGGGAGATAAGCCAGTATTAATAAATGGGTCTATGCTTTTGGAACGGGAAATTCAATCGAAGAAAGTTTTAGAAAATAGCAATGAAACTTTTTTATGGGATTAGAAGGACATGAAAGGAATATGTGCCCTAATATTTGTACACATCATATTTATACTAAGGATGTCAAACTTGTGAGACAACCACAAAGGAGATTTTTCCCCAAAAAGACACTTGTTGCCTTGTTGTATATAGTGTGAATGTCGCGGCCATCTTGCTCTACCAAAGACCACCTGTCGCTTTTGTATGTTACATTTCCCTCCACCACCTTTAAATCCACACAAAGACCCCTATCCCATCAATCATCCTCCCTTTACTAGGCATAAATGCATCCTACATGTGGTGGTGTACCAAAAATTCAAAAACCACTTGCAAGATTATGAAAATCTTTGAGTCTCATCTCACCCCCATCATTAAATGTTAACACCCACTTTGAAAGGACATCTGCCACCTTATTCCCTGCATGTTGTACATGTGAAAATTGGAAACAATCAAAGGCTTCCAATATCTATTTTATTGCATTTATGTACTTTGTTAAATTCCAAGCCTGAGCCTCTCTTGATTTGATTGCATTTACAATGATCAAAGAGTCACCCTCCAAGTGTACCTTTGAAATTCCTAGTTCTCCACCAAGTTTGTCAGCTAGAAGAGTTTCCTTAGCTTCTACAACATTATTTATCTTTTCATCTAGCCTCTTTGCTCCCAAAGCAATAATATTCCCTTGCCAATCCCTAACAACAAACCTCACTCCCAATGGACCTGGATTGCCCTTAGATGCTTCATCAAAATTGATTTTATACCATCCTTTCATTCATTTCATCCATGTCACTTCCTTTGAATGACTAAGTTCTGGATGCACCCAACCAAGCCCATTAATAGGCCTATAATAATATAATATTTAGAATAACAATATTTTAGTTATTATAATATTAAGATTATTTATGTATTACCCTTTAATGGTGGAGCTAGAGTTTCGACGGGATGGTTGATAGAGGTAGGTTTGGAACTATACAGGATAGAGGATCGAAGGATATCACAATTGGGAGTGACAACCTCTGTTTAGGGCATGGAAGGGACAGGAAAATAGACATGTGCAAGCATTGAAGGGAAGGAATGGTTTCATTCCTAGAGGAAGGGAGCGGGAGAGAAAGAAATGGGACTTTGCTTCCATTCACACAACCCCATGGGTTGATTTTAAAACAAGTGAGAAGAAGTTCTAGCGACCAAAGCCAACAAGCCCAAAACCATGGGCAAAAAAGGTATGTAAAAGCGCAGAAAATGCGCATGTGGTTTCTATTCTTGTTGATAATCATAAATGGAAGGTATTAGTGCAGATTTTAAAGAGCAGAGTTTTTCTTATGAAATGGAATGGAGAATGGTCTACATTCTCTAGAGTAAGGTCATGGGTGGACACAAACTGGGGAGAGTCTTGTGTTTTGAAAACTCTCCCGAATGGGTTCTATCTAGTCATCAGTCCTAGTGAGAAAGGCAAGGAATAAATTCTAAACAATAGTCCATTTCTTATGGGGGGAAAGGGTTTTTCATTAAGGACTATAAATTGAATTTTCATCCTAAGAAGGAAGAGATTGATTTAGTGTCGTTATGGATACGACTTTATAATCTCTCCCATGAATACTGGGGCAATGAAACCCTAAAGATGATTAGTGACAAGTTGGGAGTGTTTCTAAAGGCAGATGAGGCTTTGGAGGTTAATGAGTATAGTATGTATGCTAGGATCTGTATTCAATGGCAAGTTGTACACTCACTTTCGCACTATATAGAGCTGAAGTCTAGCGAGGGAGTGTGGAGACAATCCATTGAAGTTGAGGATTTGATAGATGTAAGAACTCTTTGTAAGAAAGGAGGAAATTCAGAGATAGAGTGTTGAGAGCCTCACTAAGGGGAAGATTTTTTGTCAAAATAGGATGCAAGACTTATTAGTAAGTTTGACAGAGACAAATGGAATGGTAGAGGAAGGTGGGAAAAGTACACCTATCAAAGATAGGAATTACCAAAGGAAGGGAACAAGTTCTAATTAATGAAGGCAAAAAGTAAAATGGGGTTAATCTAAATATGGTGGGTTTGGATATTGAGGAGATATAAACCATATGGAAGAGGAAAATATGGATGATATGATGAATGGCTCTATGGATGCAAGTAGCAACGAACAAATTGCAGAGGGAAGCTCAAGTATGAATAATACTTTGAAGTTTGTAGAGTCTTTACCAGATTTAGAATCTATAAAGGATCAACAAATAGTGATAGAGGAGGAGTTGGTAGACAATATAGAACCCCATGTAAAGGAATATAGATAACAAACACTTCATATTGAACAAACAAGATTTGAGGACAAAATTGGGGATTTTCTTCAAAACAAAGCATCAGGTGTGTTATTCCAGGAAATCTAAATGAACCTTCTTTTGAAGATATGAACCCACATCCCTTTAGCAGAAGCCCAGAGGAGGGAGATGGGAAGGAGGGTAAGTGTATGGAGGATTCAGATGATGGAATATTCAAGGATATTCAGTTTCGCCTATAAGGACTTTAAACTTCATTGATGATGAAAGAAGAGACCATGACTCACCTGAAAAGGAAGGAATGGATACACAAGAGTCGGAGGATGAAATTAATAACATTGATAATTTAGGCATGTAGGAGGAAGCAGGGTTGGTAGAGAAGAGATCTTTGAATCAAACTTGATCAAAACAAGTTAAGCCAAAAATAGGGGACAAAAGGTATAGAGGTGCAAAATCCAATAGGGAAAAGCTTGAGATGGCTGGTATAGAAAAGGGACAAACCAAACTTAGATCGAGAAGAGCTTATGACTCTTCCTAGATACAATGAGATTCCTTTCATGGAATACTAGGGGTTGCAATGCCCTTTACAAAAGGTGTCTAATCAAGAGATTTTTTGATTAGGTGTGGCCAAATATTGTGATGATTCAAGAATATAAGTTAAAAGATGATGACATTCAGGCATTCCAACTCTGGTTTCAAAAATGAAGAGGTGTGTTCTCAGAGGCAAGTGGTGCCTCTAGAGGATTGGAGATTTTGTAAAATAAAGATACTATAAAAATTGATCGAGTGAGAATGGAAAAGCATTGGCAATGGGTGAGTGTCTTTTCGAAAGAATTGCAAAGTAATTTTGATTTGTTCAATGTGTAAGGAAGTTAAGTAGCGAATCAACTTCCTACACTAACCTTGGGAGGAGGGTAATGCAAAAAAATTTACAGATCTTTACAACAGTTACATAAAATAGAAATAGATATAATAACATTCAAACCATAACAAAGTGATTTACATGGGGAAAACCCTTTCGGGAGAAAAACCCCCCACTCCAAAAGCCGCCTAATATATTATTCAACAATCAAAATAGATTACAATATACTTGTAGAGAAATATCTTCATAGGAGTACCACTAATCGAAGATTCAGAGGTAACTCAATAGCCATAAGACTCTTGCACACAACCTCTATCTCACGCACCTTGTATATAGGAGATACAATACAAGAAACCGTCAAACGGTATTACAAAACCAAGGGCTAAAACCATCAAATAAGGTGTAGCCAACCTCATCGCCCTTCTAGATTCCCTATGACATGTTACAACACACATCAACATGCATCTCTCCCTTTTACAACTCATTTATGTGTCTGATACAAATTATATTTCCTATTTCAAGAGTACAAACTTCCAGAGGTCGTAACTTGTGAACTATGTGTCTGATTGACGAACCATTTGAAGCACCAGAAAGCCCATGAAGTGTTCTATTGTCTTGTAAGAATTATGTCAATTATACCCACTTTCCAGGGTGTTTCAAGGTCTCTAAAGTACTCAAAATCAAATTTAAACCTTTCATTAGACCCCTTCAAAATGGAAAATTTAATATCTTCAAAACTAGCTATGATCTTGCGACGTAACTTTATCGGAATGCTTATCTAGCCAACTAGAAGCTTCGGAGAAACTTTTCCACCATTTTGTGCTCAAATGAAAACTTACTATAAATAGTAACCTTATGTGAATGCAAGGTTGAGACACCATTTGCCAAACAAATCTCCCACTTGTCAAACACCTTGCAAGAGCAAAGGGAGTATCAACACAATGAACCAATTCCTATGGGCCATGAGGCCTATAGACTCTGAACACCATATGAACTTCGTGCTCATAGCCTTAGTTAAAGAATCTACAACATTCATCAAAGTTTCTACCTTAACTGGCTTTACCCTACCATCTTCGACCATATCTCTGACAAAATGATACTGAACATCAATGTGCTTGGTTTGGGCACAAAATGTCGGGTTCTTAGCTAGGCAGATCGCACTCTGACTGTCACAATAAACTATAATGGCTTCTTATTTTATTCTAATATTTGAACATAGCCTCTTAAGCCAAATTGACTCTTTACAAGCATAAGTAGTTTCCATATACTCTACTTCAGTAATGGATGAAGCAACCATAGCCTATTGCTTACTCATCCAACTAATTGCACCACCAAATAAAGTAAACACATAAGCACTGGTGAATCTTTTGCTATCAATATCACATGCCCAGCCTGAATATACATAACCATGAATATCAAGGGAAATCACGTCTCCAACTAAATTACCATGATAACACAAAGAATACTCTCAAGTACCCTTCAAATATTTGAAGACTCTTTTGATTGCATCCCAATGAACTATACCAGGATTAGACATATATTTGAACAGAACTCCCACTACTTGAGCAATGTCTGGTCTAGTACAGACTATATCATACATCAAACTTAAAACTTCACTTTGGTAAGGCACTTTTCTCATGTCTTCCATCTTCGATGGGGAAGTAGGACAATCTACAATAGATAATTTTGTTCCAACTATAAAAGGAACACACAATGGTCTACAATCCTACATGTTGAACCTATGTAACACTGAATTCACATACTTACTCTGGCCTAGCCATAGCTTTCTGTTCACTCTATCTCTTTTAATTTCCATCCCAAGAATGTGTTTCACTACACCAAGATCTTTCATTTCAAATTTAGCAATGAGCTGAGACTTTAGTTCTAAAATCATACCTTTCCCTTTACCAATGAATAACATGTCATCAACATACAATGCAATGTACATGAAATGATCACCATCAATTTTATAATAAAAACAATGATCTGATTTAGAACGCTCAAATCCCATACTCAACACACATGTATCACATTTCTGGTACCACATCCTAGGACTCTATTTGAGGCCATGCAGTGATTTCTTTAATTTACAGACCAAATTGCTTTTACCTTTCACCACATAGTGCTCTGGTTGTGCCATATAAATATCCTCCTCCAAATCACCATGAACGAAAATAGTTTTCACATCCATTTTCTCAACTTCTAAATCATAAGCAGCATCAATAGAAAGAAAAAATCCTAATGGATGTCATTTTGGCAACAAGAGAAAATATCTCACCATAATCAACACCCTTAACCTGGGAGTAGCCTTTTGCAACCAACCTTACTTTATACTTCTGAATGCTTCCATTTGAACCAATCTTTTTCTTAAATGCCCATTTGCAACCAATAGGCTTTCATCCTTCAGACATGGTACAAGATCCAATGTATCATTCTTTTTCAAAGCTGCTATTTCTTCTTCTATAGCAATTTTCCAAGATTTTGCATCATTCATACCTAATGCCTCTTCTACAGATTTCGCTTCATCCATATTAGTATTCAAAGCAAAAATATATCTCCAATCATCAGGTGAATACCTTTCAGGTGGTTGTCTATGTCTTGTAGACCTTTGAACAAGATGAGTTGGAGGTTCTTCCTCCTCTTCTAAAGATTCAGAACTAGACGAGCTCTCCTCAACTTCTTGCCTATCTAGGGGTCTTGTTTCAACTCTTTCAGGTGTAGAAGGAAATTGAATCACATCTTCCTTTTTAGTCTATTTTGGCTACAATGTAATAGAAGGAGACTTAATTTGTCTAAAAATAACACGTCTACTATAAATTACCTTTTGTGCAATAGGGTCCCAAAGCTTGTATCCTTTCACAATATAATTGTACCCGATGAAGATACATTTCACAGCCTTGTTATCCAACTTGGTGCACTTCTCCTTTGGCACATGTGCATATGCCTCGCAACTAGAAACTCTAAGATGTCTCAATGAATTCTTGTGACTCAACCATGCTTCCATAGGCATTTTATCAACAAGAGTTGATGTAGGAGACCTGCTAATCAAGTAGCAAGAAGTGGCAACAACTTCAGCCCAAAACTTTTGTTCTAGACCAACACCACTCAGCATACTCCTAGCCTTCTCCATCAATGTCCTGTTCATTCTTTTTGCAACTCCATTCTGTTGTGGAGAATAGAGAGTTGTCTTATGTCTGTTAATACCACAGTCTTTACAGAATCTATCAAAATCATTAGAGAAAAATTCACCGCCATTATTAGTCCTCAAAATTTTAATTTTCTTTCCAATCTGCAACTCAACCATTGCTTTAAATTCTTTAAATCGATTGAAAAAAACATATTTACTCTTTAGAAAATATACCCATGTCCTACTAAAATCATCAATAAATGAAACATAATATGTGGATTTTCCAATTGAAGGAATATCTACAGGACCAAACACATCATAATGAAAAAGATCCAAAACACCACAAGTTTTATGAGAACTCGAATGAAACTGAATGCGGTTTTGTTTTCTATAAATGCAATGCTCACAGGAATCAAAGTCAAGATTTTACAATCATTCAAACCTTCAACAAGGTTTTTATTTTTCAAGGTCCTAAGACCCTTTTCCCAATGTGGCCAAACCTCTAGTGCCATAACATAGTCTTCTCTACAGGTAACTTTTCTTCAGAAGAAAGAGCACCCTTAGGTAGCCAAAAGCCATTTCCATCTGCTGAAGGTGAGACCCTCAAATCTTCCACAGGATTTACTTTTTACAGAAGTATTTTTATACTCAATAGTGTATGCATCTACCTTATACAAAGTGTCAAACTTGACACCTCTAGCAATTACCATAGCACCCTTAATCATCTTACATCTTGCTTTAGAAAAGACTACCTGCACACCCGCATCTATCAGTTTGCTCACAGATAGCAGATTTCGTTTTAAACCAGGATGTACAACACACCATTAATCCTTTTTATTCCACCATCAAAAAACTTAATGCTAACTTTACCTCAACCAACAATGTCTAAATGTGAATCATCACCTAAGTACACCTTACCTCCATTAAATTCTTCATATTATAAAAACCAATCTCTATTGGAAGTCATATGCAAAGATGCACCTAAGTCAATTAACCAGGCATCAATACCTACATGAGTTGCCAAAGCTACAATAAATGCATCACCATCTTCTTTATTAGACTCGAAATCAGAATCGAGCTTCTTTTTTTTCTTCTTCTTTTCTTCTATGCAGTCCTTATAGATGTGACCTGGTTTACCACAATTTCAGCAGATGACTTTGGACTTTTCAAGAGATTTCGATCTCCCTTTCGATTTGGACTTATTGTGCTTCTCATTCTTCTTGCCTTTCTCTTTAGGTCTTCCACGAACAATTAGGGATTTATTCAAACTGTGGGATACCTTCCTTCGCATCCCTTCACCAAGTAGGGAACCCACCACATCTTCAGACTTCAAAACAACATAAGTACTACCGATATCCATAACAACAGAATCCCATGAATCAAGAAAAGAACAAAGCAAGATCTGGCATTTCTCCTCTTCGTTCATCTTAACACCAACAGATACTAATTGAGCCACCAACATATAGAATTCTTTTAGGTGGTCTGCAACTCGTCCACCTTCTTCCATCTTCAAGGAATATAGTTTCCTCCTCAAGAAAATCTGTTTTAATAAATATTTTACTTGATACATTTCACCAAGCTTATCCCACAATTTCTTTGTAGTGTTTTCTTCATCGACATTGATCAAAACAGAGTTTGCCAAGCATAGTCTAATTAGACCCTTGGATTTTCTGTCCATAGCATCATACTGAGTCACCGTAGAAGGATATGAGGCCCTTTGGACATTTGCATCAACAACATCCCATAGATCTCAATCTATTAGCAGATCTCCCATCTTTAGCTTCCACATCTCAAAATTCGTTTCATTAAATTTCTCCGCCTCTATTTTCCCTGACGAACTTGTCATCTGAAATTTTTTGCAACAAGATCAAAAAGTATCTTTTGCACAAACTCCCACTCAAATCTAGGTTAGTTCAAAAAACCCAACAACCCACAACTGAAACCAAAGGTGATCAAGCTCTGATACTACTTATAAGGAAGTTAAGTAGTGGAACAACTTCCTACACTAACCTTGAGAGGAGGGTAATGCAAAAAAATTTAAAGATCTTTACAACAGTTACAGAAAACAAAAATAGATATAATAATACTCAAACCATAACACAATGATTTACATGGGGAAAACCCTTTCGGGAGAAAAACCTCACACTCCAAAAGCCACCCAATATATTATTCAGCAATCAAAACAAATTACAATATACTTGCAAAGCAATCTCTTCATAGGAGTACCTCTAATCAGAGATTTAGAGGTAACTCAATAGCCATAAGACTCTTACACATAACCTCTATCTCACACACCTCATATATAGGAGATACAATACAAGAAACCGTCAAACAGTATTACAAAACCATGGGCTAAAACCACCCAATAAGGTATAGCCGACCTTATCTCCCTTCTAGATGCCCTATGACATGTTACAACACACATCAACACGTGTCCCTCCCTTTTACAACTCATTTATGTGTCTGATACAAATTATATTTCCTATTTCAAGAGTACAAACTTTTAGAGGCCATAACTTGTGAACCGTGTGTCTGGTTGATGAACCGTTTGAAGAGTTGGAAAGCTTATGAAGTGCTCTATTGCCTCACAAGCCACTATTTTGCTTATGCCCACTTTTTAGGGCATTTCAGGGCTTCTAAAGTCCTCAAAATCAAATTTAAACCTTTCATTAGACCCCTTCAAAATGAAAAAATTTAATATCTTCAAAACTAGCTGTGATCTTGCGATGTAACTTTTCTAGAATGCTTATCTAGCCAAATAGAAGCTTCGAGGCGAATTTTGCACCATTTTGTGCTCAAATGAAAAAATACTATAAATAGTAACCTTATGTAAATGCAAGGTTGAGACACCATTTTCCCAACATAATGTGTATGGACCAACTAGTATTGTTGATAAAAGGAAGGTTTGGGAACAGGTGGTTAATATTATTGTAAACCTTGAGGGCCACATTTGTGTTTTAGGGGGTGACTTCAACACTACACTATCTCCTATGGAAAAGAAAGGTGGATCTTTACGGTTCAGCCAAGCGGAACAAAAATTTAGTGATTTCACCATGGAAAGTGGATTGGTGGAAGTGAGGTTTAAGGGAGGAGATTTAACTTGGACCAATAGGAGGGTTGGGTTCTCCAACATTGCAGAAAAGATGGATAGTTTTTTCCTAGTTGGTGACTAGATGTTGAAATCATGGGTGACTGAAGTTGCCATATTGTCAATTCATGGGTTTGACCATTATCCAATTAGTCTCTTTGTTCAAGGAGATTTAGCTCCTGTAAGGCATCCTTTTAAATTTTAAATGATGTAGTTTAGGGAAAAAGGTTTCAGAGATTTAATAGAGGTTTTTTTGGAGAAATTCGTCGATCTGGTATGGTAATCATGCTTTTGTTTTCTACAAGAAGTTACAGTATCTAAAAGAGTACTTGAAAAAATGGAACAGGGAAAAAATCAAAATTATTTTCGCTGAGAAATTATCTATTGAAAAGGATTTGGAAGACCTTCATAAATGAGTGATTCAGAATGGTATGACAGAGTTAGAATTTGTGGAGGAGAAAATACTTAATCAAGATTACATGGAGGTGTTAGCAAGGGAGGAGATGCTTTGGAGACAGAAGTCAGGGGAAACATGGCTTAAAGATGGGCACAAAAATACTAAGTTTTTTCATATCTTTGTAAAGGTAAGAAGATCATGCATCAAATTTTCTCTATCCATAATAATGAAGTTGTGGATGTATCCAATCATAAGGATATCCTGGATGCAATAGTGAGTTACTTCTAGCAATTACTTATGGAGGAGGATCCACAGCGGCTGGTTGATGACAATTTTTTGGAGATTATTCCTAAATGTAATTCAAAATTACAAAATCGCGGCTTGTTGGATAGGGTCTCTTTGGAAGAAGTGAAGATTGCACTCTTTGATTTAGGTGGAGATAAGGCCTCGTGTTTGGATGGCTTCCCAATGGCTTTCTTTTAAAATCTTAGGGATTTGCTTGCCAATGATTTATGGCGTATTGTGGAGGAGTCTAGAGAAGGGGGTTTCATTTTGAAATATTTTAATAATATTTTTATTGCCTTTGTACCTAAAAAGACTTCTATCTCCTCCTTTGATAATTTTTGTCCCATTTCTTTATGCAATATTTCTTCTAAAATTATTTTTAAGGTGATTAGGAATAGACTAAAGAAGGTCCTAAAGTTTATTATTTTTGAGGAGCAAAGTGGATTTTCTCCAAATAGGTCTATAGTGTGGAAGGTATAATAATTGCTCATGAGGCCATCCACTCGATTCATGTTGCAAAAAATGATAGAATAATAGTCAAACTGGATATACAAAAGGCTTATGATAAGGTGAGATGGAATTTTCATTTGTGATTTTGCGGAAATTTGGTTTTTGTGATGAGTGGATTGCTTGGGTGAAGAGTTGTGTATGTTCTCTGTGATTCTCTATGTTGGTTAATGGTAGTTGACAAGGTTTTTTAAAAGCTTCTAGGGTTTTAAGACAAGGTGATCCTCTTTCTCCCTTCATATTTATCATTATGGCAGAAGGTTTAGGCCGCTTGATTGCAAAAAAAGGGGATGATGGAGTTTGGAAGGGGGTTAAAATTGCTCAGGGTATGAGGGCAATGACTCACTTACAATTTGTTGATGATACACTACTTTTTGGGAGGCTTCTTTGAGAGAAGCATGGGTGTTGAGGACCATGCTTGACATTTATACAAAGTGGTCAAGTCAAAAGATTAATTGGAGGAAATTAAAAAAAAAATCTTTAACAGTTCATTGGGTAAGCAAAGGGAGATATCTCAAATTTTGGGTATGCAAGTGGGAAGTCTCCTAGGAAAATATTTGGGAATCCCACTCTTTAGTGGGGCAAATCGATCCTCAATATGGAAGAATCTAGTAGATTGTTGTATTCAGAGAATGTATGGGTGGAAGAGTAAATGGTTGAATTTGGTTGGTCAGGTTTTGATGTTAAAGTCAGTTGTTTCTACTATTCCTCTTTATTTGATGACGTGCTTACAAATTCCCCAAAAGGGGTTGAAGATGATTGAGAAAAAAATGAGGAGGTTTTTTTGGAAAGGCAATCAGGCAGAGGACAAAATGATGTTGTTGGCTTGGGAGAAACATTGCAAGCCCAAACAACATGGTGGGGCAAGTTTATGAAACTGGTAAAAAATGAATGAGGCGATGGGGGAAAAATTGGTATTGGGCTATTTATAAAAACCCCCATCAACTGTGGGTTCAGATATTGAGGGTTATGTATTTAGATCAACCTGACGGTTGGAGAATTTTTACGATTGTCAACCCCCCGTCGGATCAGCGATATGGAATTTTATTTTATCCTACAGAAAGGTTATTGCAAATCATATTTCTTGGTAGATTGGCGATGGTAGGAGTACATATTTTTGGATAGATTCATGGGATAGTAAGAAGGTCATAGGAAGTAATGAGGATGTGGTGGAGGTAAGAATATTGTTGAGAGAGATGTGGGGAGATAAGATTAGGGAATATTTAGAACCCAAAAATGTGGATGGAAGGGTTGAGTAGGGTTGGAAACCAGTGAGAGGGGTGCTGCAAAATCCAAATCATGTTAGAGTAATGGAGAGAGTTTTTAAGGAAATAGTTTTTTTGTGTCTGGCCGCAAGGATGAAGTAAAGTGGTGTGGAACAAAAAAATGGTAATTATGCAGTAATATTGGATACCAAATGTTGGATAATGGTGAAGAGAAGGATGGATGGACGACATGTTTATGCTAGAGAAAATAATGCCTTCCTAAGGTAGGTGTGTTTGCATGGCTAGCAGTAAGAGGCAAAATTATGACAAGAGAAAGGAGGAAATGACTAGGGATGTTAGGTCCGACAAAATGTATTATGTGCGGCAAGGAAGAAGGAAATGTTGATCACTTACTTCTAAAGTGTGAGTTTTTTTCAACGTGCAGGAGGATGGTACAGGGAAAGTTGGTACGGCAAGGCCGCCTTCCAGGGTCACTAAAGGAAGTTTTTTTGAGTTAGCCAAGAAGTTACTAAAAATCAGTTTTATCCTATGTTTAGCAAATCAGTCCAGTATTGATTGTGTGGAAAATCTGGAAGGAGAGAAATAGAACAATTTTCCAAGATAAAACAGAGTCATTAGAAAGGATCCTTGCTAGAATTGATACATCTAGTGGGGGGGGGGGGGGTAGCGACACCAAGATTTTTCAGTTAAGGATATTGTTTTATCAAAAGAATACTCACAAATTCAGGGTTGTTGGCCTCAGATTAAGTTTAGGCCCATTCATGGGCCTAGATGAGATGATCCATCTTTGCTGACAACAAATACACATTTTAAAAATCAATGGGGACCACTGGAGGAAGGGTGGATCAAGGTTGATTTTGACAGTGCGTCAAAAGGTAACCTACGAGACTCAGGTGCAGGGTTGGTGTTTAGGGATTGGCATGGCAACATTATAGCACGAGGAGCTAAGCAACTGGAGAAAGGCATAAATAATGAAGCAGAGGTTTAGGCAGCACTTTTGGCGCTTGAATGGGGCTTAAAATTTGGCTTTAAAAATTTTCATTTGGAAGGTGATTAACTAAGCATCATAAATGCAATTATCAAAGGAGAAACACAAGCATGGTTTATAAATAAATATGTTCAGAAAATTAAGCACAATTTAAATATTTTTAGAGACTTTAAAGTCTCTCATGTGTGAAGAACTAGAAACAATATGGTCGATGTGCTATCAAAATGGGCCACTTCTTTTCGAGAGACACAAGAATATCAACTTGAAGATTTTCATAGTTTGTTAGCAGATGGCGTGGTGACAAAGAATAATTTTATGGAAACTCCTAGATTTATGCAAGTATGAAGTGATGGGAGTTGGCCAAGCTAATTGACATGATATGGTGGTGGAGTTAATGTTGTATCAAGCGGGCAGGATTGAGGTTAAAGCTACGACAATGCATTTTTGATAGTGCATTGATAAAAATGGTAATTGTCGGTAGAAAAGGACGATGGTATTGGGTTTGATGGTGATGGGTTGATAGTTATATTTATCCCTGTTGGCTTTGCATTGCATGTTCGTTATTCTATTTTTTGTTCAAGGGTTGGGTTGCAATGTGTGAAAGGTAAGAATTCAAAGGTGGTGACACTGCAGTGATTGGTGTAATGGAGGCAAGTTTTACATTCAAAATAGAGAAGAAGTTAGTGCCTTTAGTGGGGCAAGATCACAGATAGACGATTGTAGGGTCTTTTTCTATTCAAGGATGAGAGATTAGTGCAGGCAATGAAGCTAATTATGGGGGAGGAGATTGCACATGTAGGCCATAGGTACAAGACAAATATGGATATTTACTCCCTAATTGCAGCATGGGGTTTAGAGTTTGAGGACTCGGTGGACAAGGTGAAGAGGGTTTTGCGAAATTTAATTGCAGAAGAGTATCTGATGGGCATGGATTATATTTTTGAATGTGCTATCCCTAGAGTAGGCATTGATGTCTCTGAAGGAGTTGATGTGTCAATGAATTACATACCATTTGATGGTAAGAGGATGAGTTGAAGGCAAGATTTAGGGCTTTGGCAAAATGTGGTTGGGAGGCCTTGAAGACCTTTGCAAAGTTGATGAGAGTGGAAGAGGTGCTAAGAGTGACGCATGAGGTGGCCAAGGCAGAGGAGGGTCGTGAGTTGAAGCCGAGGAAGCGACACTAGATGCGGTGATGGTTCTGTCCAAGCTTCAAGACGAGTCTACTCAAAATAGTCAAATACATAGTTTTATTTTGTGTTTCTCTATTTGTAGCGTCCTAAAATTGTGACACTTGCAATTTCGACCGCATTTGGGTTTTCACGATGGCGACGCAACACTAAACCTGAATGGAGACCCCGAAACTTGCTCATGACATCAAAAACTGCATTTCTCAGCACCCTGGCCTGATCCTCCTTGCACCCCGCTGTCCCTGGAGGTGGGACCATGGCGCCCAGCGCCCTGGTCCTTCAGGACTAGGGCACCCAGCGCCCTGGTCCCCCAGGACCATGGCGCCCAGCGCCCTGGTCCCTGGCCCTATTTTGGGTCCGGTCTCTT